>NC_140632.1:27678728-28192535 GCF_057382275.1 Copadichromis virginalis | reverse complement strand
AAATCTTAGCTCAAACAGCTGCAAAACCTGTTTTCCCAGCACGGGGACTCTGAGTTCTATAAGATAAAGCCATAAACATGTTTGTCTGAGTCTTCTATCAAAAGTTACAGCTATTTATATGAAGTTGTACAAAAACGCTTTCTTTCGCCAAGACAGTGCGTTTCTCACTGTTACATGCATTTGAATGGGGAACTCGACCGAAACAAAGTATAGGTTTTCATTATGTGTATAACTTGAAAATCTTAGCTCAAACAGCTGCAAAACCTGTTTTCCCAGCACGGGGACCTTGAGTTCTATAAGATAAAGCCATAAACATGTTTGTCTGAGTCTTCTATCAAAAGTTACAGCTATTTATATGAAGTTGTACAAAAACGCTTTCTTTCGCCAAGACAGTGCGTTTCTCACTGTTACATGCATTTGAATGGGGAACTCGCCCGAAACAAAGTATAGGTTTTCATTATGTGTATAACTTGAAAATCTTAGCTCAAACAGCTGCAAAACCTGTTTTGCCAGCACGGGGACCTTGAGTTCTATAAGATAAAGCCATAAACATGTTTGTCTGAGTCTTCTATCAAAAGTTACAGCTATTTATATGAAGTTGTACAAAAACGCTTTCTTTCGCCAAGACAGTGCGTTTCTCACTGTTACATGCATTTGAATGGGGAACTCGACCGAAACAAAGTATAGGTTTTCATTATGTGTATAACTTGAAAATCTTAGCTCAAACAGCTGCAAAACCTGTTTTCCCAGCACGGGGACCTTGAGTTCTATAAGATAAAGCCATAAACATGTTTGTCTGAGTCTTCTATCAAAAGTTACAGCTATTTATATGAAGTTGTACAAAAACGCTTTCTTTCGCCAAGACAGTGCGTTTCTCACTGTTACATGCATTTGAATGGGGAACTCGCCCGAAACAAAGTATAGGTTTTCATTATGTGTATAACTTGAAAATCTTAGCTCAAACAGCTGCAAAACCTGTTTTCCCAGCACGGGGACCTTGAGTTCTATAAGATAAAGCCATAAACATGTTTGTCTGAGTCTTCTATCAAAAGTTACAGCTATTTATATGAAGTTGTACAAAAACGCTTTCTTTCGCCAAGACAGTGCGTTTCTCACTGTTACATGCATTTGAATGGGGAACTCGCCCGAAACAAAGTATAGGTTTTCATTATGTGTATAACTTGAAAATCTTAGCTCAAACAGCTGCAAAACCTGTTTTCCCAGCACGGGGACCTTGAGTTCTATAAGATAAAGCCATAAACATGTTTGTCTGAGTCTTCTATCAAAAGTTACAGCTATTTATATGAAGTTGTACAAAAACGCTTTCTTTCGCCAAGACAGTGCGTTTCTCAATGTTACATGCATTTGAATGGGGAACTCGCCCGAAACAAAGTATAGGTTTTCATTATGTGTATAACTTGAAAATCTTAGCTCAAACAGCTGCAAAACCTGTTTTCCCAGCACGGGGACCTTGAGTTCTATAAGATAAAGCCATAAACATGTTTGTCTGAGTCTTCTATCAAAAGTTACAGCTATTTATATGAAGTTGTACAAAAACGCTTTCTTTCGCCAAGACAGTGCGTTTCTCACTGTTACATGCATTTGAATGGGGAACTCGACCGAAACAAAGTATAGGTTTTCATTATGTGTATAACTTGAAAATCTTAGCTCAAACAGCTGCAAAACCTGTTTTCCCAGCACGGGGACCTTGAGTTCTATAAGATAAAGCCATAAACATGTTTGTCTGAGTCGTATATCAAAAGTTACAGCTATTTATATGAAGTTGTACAAAAACGCTTTCTTTCGCCAAGACAGTGCGTTTCTCACTGTTACATGCATTTGAATGGGGAACTCGCCCGAAACAAAGTATAGGTTTTCATTATGTGTATAACTTGAAAATCTTAGCTCAAACAGCTGCAAAACCTGTTTTGCCAGCACGGGGACCTTGAGTTCTATAAGATAAAGCCATAAACATGTTTGTCTGAGTCTTCTATCAAAAGTTACAGCTATTTATATGAAGTTGTACAAAAACGCTTTCTTTCGCCAAGACAGTGCGTTTCTCACTGTTACATGCATTTGAATGGGGAACTCGCCCGAAACAAAGTATAGGTTTTCATTATGTGAATAACTTGAAAATCTTAGCTCAAACAGCTGCAAAACCTGTTTTGCCAGCACGGGGACCTTGAGTTCTATAAGATAAAGCCATAAACATGTTTGTCTGAGTCTTCTATCAAAAGTTACAGCTATTTATATGAAGTTGTACAAAAACGCTTTCTTTCGCCAAGACAGTGCGTTTCTCACTGTTACATGCATTTGAATGGGGAACTCGACCGAAACAAAGTATAGGTTTTCATTATGTGTATAACTTGAAAATCTTAGCTCAAACAGCTGCAAAACCTGTTTTCCCAGCACGGGAACCTTGAGTTCTATAAGATAAAGCCATAAACATGTTTGTCTGAGTCTTCTATCAAAAGTTACAGCTATTTATATGAAGTTGTACAAAAACGCTTTCTTTCGCCAAGACAGTGCGTTTCTCACTGTTACATGCATTTGAATGGGGAACTCGACCGAAACAAAGTATAGGTTTTCATTATGTGTATAACTTGAAAATCTTAGCTCAAACAGCTGCAAAACCTGTTTTCCCAGCACGGGGACCTTGAGTTCTATAAGATAAAGCCATAAACATGTTTGTCTGAGTCTTCTATCAAAAGTTACAGCTATTTATATGAAGTTGTACAAAAACGCTTTCTTTCGCCAAGACAGTGCGTTTCTCACTGTTACATGCATTTGAATGGGGAACTCGCCCGAAACAAAGTATAGGTTTTCATTATGTGTATAACTTGAAAATCTTAGCTCAAACAGCTGCAAAACCTGTTTTTCCAGCACGGGGACCTTGAGTTCTATAAGATAAAGCCATAAACATGTTTGTCTGAGTCTTCTATCAAAAGTTACAGCTATTTATATGAAGTTGTACAAAAACGCTTTCTTTCGCCAAGACAGTGCGTTTCTCACTGTTACATGCATTTGAATGGGGAACTCGCCCGAAACAAAGTATAGGTTTTCATTATGTGTATAACTTGAAAATCTTAGCTCAAACAGCTGCAAAACCTGTTTTGCCAGCACGGGGACCTTGAGTTCTATAAGATAAAGCCATAAACATGTTTGTCTGAGTCTTCTATCAAAAGTTACAGCTATTTATATGAAGTTGTACAAAAACGCTTTCTTTCGCCAAGACAGTGCGTTTCTCACTGTTACATGCATTTGAATGGGGAACTCGCCCGAAACAAAGTATAGGTTTTCATTATGTGTATAACTTGAAAATCTTAGCTCAAACAGCTGCAAAACCTATTTTCCCAGCACGGGGACCTTGAGTTCTATAAGATAAAGCCATAAACATGTTTGTCTGAGTCTTCTATCAAAAGTTACAGCTATTTATATGAAGTTGTACAAAAACGCTTTCTTTCGCCAAGACAGTGCGTTTCTCACTGTTACATGCATTTGAATGGGGAACTCGACCGAAACAAAGTATAGGTTTTCATTATGTGTATAACTTGAAAATCTTAGCTCAAACAGCTGCAAAACCTGTTTTCCCAGCACGGGAACCTTGAGTTCTATAAGATAAAGCCATAAACATGTTTGTCTGAGTCTTCTATCAAAAGTTACAGCTATTTATATGAAGTTGTACAAAAACGCTTTCTTTCGCCAAGACAGTGCGTTTCTCACTGTTACATGCATTTGAATGGGGAACTCGACCGAAACAAAGTATAGGTTTTCATTATGTGTATAACTTGAAAATCTTAGCTCAAACAGCTGCAAAACCTGTTTTCCCAGCACGGGGACCTTGAGTTCTATAAGATAAAGCCATAAACATGTTTGTCTGAGTCTTCTATCAAAAGTTACAGCTATTTATATGAAGTTGTACAAAAACGCTTTCTTTCGCCAAGACAGTGCGTTTCTCACTGTTACATGCATTTGAATGGGGAACTCGCCCGAAACAAAGTATAGGTTTTCATTATGTGTATAACTTGAAAATCTTAGCTCAAACAGCTGCAAAACCTGTTTTCCCAGCACGGGGACCTTGAGTTCTATAAGATAAAGCCATAAACATGTTTGTCTGAGTCTTCTATCAAAAGTTACAGCTATTTATATGAAGTTGTACAAAAACGCTTTCTTTCGCCAAGACAGTGCGTTTCTCACTGTTACATGCATTTGAATGGGGAACTCGCCTGAAACAAAGTATAGGTTTTCATTATGTGTATAACTTGGAAATCTTAGCTCAAACAGCTGCAAATCCTGTTTTCCCAGCACGGGGACCTTGAGTTTTATAAGATAAAGCCATAAACATGTTTGTCTGAGTCTTATATCAAAAGTTACAGCTATTTATATGAAGTTGTACAAAAACGCTTTCTTTCGCCAAGACAGTGCGTTTCTCACTGTTACATGCATTTGAATGGGGAACTCGCCCGAAACAAAGTATAGGTTTTCATTATGTGTATAACTTGAAAATCTTAGCTCAAACAGCTGCAAAACCTGTTTTGCCAGCACGGGAACCTTGAGTTCTATAAGATAAAGCCATAAACATGTTTGTCTGAGTCTTCTATCAAAAGTTACAGCTATTTATATGAAGTTGTACAAAAACGCTTTCTTTCGCCAAGACAGTGCGTTTCTCACTGTTACAGGCATTTGAATGGGGAACTCGCCCGAAACAAAGTATAGGTTTTCATTATGTGTATAACTTGAAAATCTTAGCTCAAACAGCTGCAAAACCTGTTTTCCCAGCACGGGGACCTTGAGTTCTATAAGATAAAGCCATAAACATGTTTGTCTGAGTCTTCTATCAAAAGTTACAGCTATTTATATGAAGTTGTACAAAAACGCTTTCTTTCGCCAAGACAGTGCGTTTCTCACTGTTACATGCATTTGAATGGGGAACTCGCCCGAAACAAAGTATAGGTTTTCATTATGTGTATAACTTGAAAATCTTAGCTCAAACAGCTGCAAAACCTGTTTTCCCAGCACGGGGACCTTGAGTTCTATAAGATAAAGCCATAAACATGTTTGTCTGAGTCTTCTATCAAAAGTTACAGCTATTTATATGAAGTTGTACAAAAACGCTTTCTTTCGCCAAGACAGTGCGTTTCTCACTGTTACATGCATTTGAATGGGGAACTCGACCGAAACAAAGTATAGGTTTTCATTATGTGTATAACTTGAAAATCTTAGCTCAAACAGCTGCAAAACCTGTTTTCCCAGCACGGGGACCTTGAGTTCTATAAGATAAAGCCATAAACATGTTTGTCTGAGTCTTCTATCAAAAGTTACAGCTATTTATATGAAGTTGTACAAAAACGCTTTCTTTCGCCAAGACAGTGCGTTTCTCACTGTTACATGCATTTGAATGGGGAACTCGCCCGAAACAAAGTATAGGTTTTCATTATGTGTATAACTTGAAAATCTTAGCTCAAACAGCTGCAAAACCTGTTTTGCCAGCACGGGGACCTTGAGTTCTATAAGATAAAGCCATAAACATGTTTGTCTGAGTCTTCTATCAAAAGTTACAGCTATTTATATGAAGTTGTACAAAAACGCTTTCTTTCGCCAAGACAGTGCGTTTCTCACTGTTACATGCATTTGAATGGGGAACTCGCCCGAAACAAAGTATAGGTTTTCATTATGTGTATAACTTGAAAATCTTAGCTCAAACAGCTGCAAAACCTATTTTCCCAGCACGGGGACCTTGAGTTCTATAAGATAAAGCCATAAACATGTTTGTCTGAGTCTTCTATCAAAAGTTACAGCTATTTATATGAAGTTGTACAAAAACGCTTTCTTTCGCCAAGACAGTGCGTTTCTCACTGTTACATGCATTTGAATGGGGAACTCGACCGAAACAAAGTATAGGTTTTCATTATGTGTATAACTTGAAAATCTTAGCTCAAACAGCTGCAAAACCTGTTTTCCCAGCACGGGAACCTTGAGTTCTATAAGATAAAGCCATAAACATGTTTGTCTGAGTCTTCTATCAAAAGTTACAGCTATTTATATGAAGTTGTACAAAAACGCTTTCTTTCGCCAAGACAGTGCGTTTCTCACTGTTACATGCATTTGAATGGGGAACTCGACCGAAACAAAGTATAGGTTTTCATTATGTGTATAACTTGAAAATCTTAGCTCAAACAGCTGCAAAACCTGTTTTCCCAGCACGGGGACCTTGAGTTCTATAAGATAAAGCCATAAACATGTTTGTCTGAGTCTTCTATCAAAAGTTACAGCTATTTATATGAAGTTGTACAAAAACGCTTTCTTTCGCCAAGACAGTGCGTTTCTCACTGTTACATGCATTTGAATGGGGAACTCGCCCGAAACAAAGTATAGGTTTTCATTATGTGTATAACTTGAAAATCTTAGCTCAAACAGCTGCAAAACCTGTTTTCCCAGCACGGGGACCTTGAGTTCTATAAGATAAAGCCATAAACATGTTTGTCTGAGTCTTCTATCAAAAGTTACAGCTATTTATATGAAGTTGTACAAAAACGCTTTCTTTCGCCAAGACAGTGCGTTTCTCACTGTTACATGCATTTGAATGGGGAACTCGCCTGAAACAAAGTATAGGTTTTCATTATGTGTATAACTTGGAAATCTTAGCTCAAACAGCTGCAAAACCTGTTTTCCCAGCACGGGGACCTTGAGTTCTATAAGATAAAGCCATAAACATGTTTGTCTGAGTCTTCTATCAAAAGTTACAGCTATTTATATGAAGTTGTACAAAAACGCTTTCTTTCGCCAAGACAGTGCGTTTCTCACTGTTACATGCATTTGAATGGGGAACTCGCCCGAAACAAAGTATAGGTTTTCATTATGTGTATAACTTGAAAATCTTAGCTCAAACAGCTGCAAAACCTGTTTTCCCAGCACGGGGACCTTGAGTTCTATAAGATAAAGCCATAAACATGTTTGTCTGAGTCTTCTATCAAAAGTTACAGCTATTTATATGAAGTTGTACAAAAACGCTTTCTTTCGCCAAGACAGTGCGTTTCTCACTGTTACATGCATTTGAATGGGGAACTCGACCGAAACAAAGTATAGGTTTTCATTATGTGTATAACTTGAAAATCTTAGCTCAAACAGCTGCAAAACCTGTTTTCCCAGCACGGGGACCTTGAGTTCTATAAGATAAAGCCATAAACATGTTTGTCTGAGTCTTCTATCAAAAGTTACAGCTATTTATATGAAGTTGTACAAAAACGCTTTCTTTCGCCAAGACAGTGCGTTTCTCACTGTTACATGCATTTGAATGGGGAACTCGCCCGAAACAAAGTATAGGTTTTCATTATGTGTATAACTTGAAAATCTTAGCTCAAACAGCTGCAAAACCTGTTTTGCCAGCACGGGGACCTTGAGTTCTATAAGATAAAGCCATAAACATGTTTGTCTGAGTCTTCTATCAAAAGTTACAGCTATTTATATGAAGTTGTACAAAAACGCTTTCTTTCGCCAAGACAGTGCGTTTCTCACTGTTACATGCATTTGAATGGGGAACTCGCCCGAAACAAAGTATAGGTTTTCATTATGTGTATAACTTGAAAATCTTAGCTCAAACAGCTGCAAAACCTATTTTCCCAGCACGGGGACCTTGAGTTCTATAAGATAAAGCCATAAACATGTTTGTCTGAGTCTTCTATCAAAAGTTACAGCTATTTATATGAAGTTGTACAAAAACGCTTTCTTTCGCCAAGACAGTGCGTTTCTCACTGTTACATGCATTTGAATGGGGAACTCGACCGAAACAAAGTATAGGTTTTCATTATGTGTATAACTTGAAAATCTTAGCTCAAACAGCTGCAAAACCTGTTTTCCCAGCACGGGAACCTTGAGTTCTATAAGATAAAGCCATAAACATGTTTGTCTGAGTCTTCTATCAAAAGTTACAGCTATTTATATGAAGTTGTACAAAAACGCTTTCTTTCGCCAAGACAGTGCGTTTCTCACTGTTACATGCATTTGAATGGGGAACTCGACCGAAACAAAGTATAGGTTTTCATTATGTGTATAACTTGAAAATCTTAGCTCAAACAGCTGCAAAACCTGTTTTCCCAGCACGGGGACCTTGAGTTCTATAAGATAAAGCCATAAACATGTTTGTCTGAGTCTTCTATCAAAAGTTACAGCTATTTATATGAAGTTGTACAAAAACGCTTTCTTTCGCCAAGACAGTGCGTTTCTCACTGTTACATGCATTTGAATGGGGAACTCGCCCGAAACAAAGTATAGGTTTTCATTATGTGTATAACTTGAAAATCTTAGCTCAAACAGCTGCAAAACCTGTTTTCCCAGCACGGGGACCTTGAGTTCTATAAGATAAAGCCATAAACATGTTTGTCTGAGTCTTCTATCAAAAGTTACAGCTATTTATATGAAGTTGTACAAAAACGCTTTCTTTCGCCAAGACAGTGCGTTTCTCACTGTTACATGCATTTGAATGGGGAACTCGCCTGAAACAAAGTATAGGTTTTCATTATGTGTATAACTTGGAAATCTTAGCTCAAACAGCTGCAAATCCTGTTTTCCCAGCACGGGGACCTTGAGTTTTATAAGATAAAGCCATAAACATGTTTGTCTGAGTCTTATATCAAAAGTTACAGCTATTTATATGAAGTTGTACAAAAACGCTTTCTTTCGCCAAGACAGTGCGTTTCTCACTGTTACATGCATTTGAATGGGGAACTCGCCCGAAACAAAGTATAGGTTTTCATTATGTGTATAACTTGAAAATCTTAGCTCAAACAGCTGCAAAACCTGTTTTCCCAGCACGGGGACCTTGAGTTCTATAAGATAAAGCCATAAACATGTTTGTCTGAGTCTTCTATCAAAAGTTACAGCTATTTATATGAAGTTGTACAAAAACGCTTTCTTTCGCCAAGACAGTGCGTTTCTCACTGTTACATGCATTTGAATGGGGAACTCGACCGAAACAAAGTATAGGTTTTCATTATGTGTATAACTTGAAAATCTTAGCTCAAACAGCTGCAAAACCTGTTTTGCCAGCACGGGAACCTTGAGTTCTATAAGATAAAGCCATAAACATGTTTGTCTGAGTCTTCTATCAAAAGTTACAGCTATTTATATGAAGTTGTACAAAAACGCTTTCTTTCGCCAAGACAGTGCGTTTCTCACTGTTACAGGCATTTGAATGGGGAACTCGCCCGAAACAAAGTATAGGTTTTCATTATGTGTATAACTTGAAAATCTTAGCTCAAACAGCTGCAAAACCTGTTTTCCCAGCACGGGGACCTTGAGTTCTATAAGATAAAGCCATAAACATGTTTGTCTGAGTCTTCTATCAAAAGTTACAGCTATTTATATGAAGTTGTACAAAAACGCTTTCTTTCGCCAAGACAGTGCGTTTCTCACTGTTACATGCATTTGAATGGGGAACTCGACCGAAACAAAGTATAGGTTTTCATTATGTGTATAACTTGAAAATCTTAGCTCAAACAGCTGCAAAACCTGTTTTCCCAGCACGGGAACCTTGAGTTCTATAAGATAAAGCCATAAACATGTTTGTCTGAGTCTTCTATCAAAAGTTACAGCTATTTATATGAAGTTGTACAAAAACGCTTTCTTTCGCCAAGACAGTGCGTTTCTCACTGTTACATGCATTTGAATGGGGAACTCGACCGAAACAAAGTATAGGTTTTCATTATGTGTATAACTTGAAAATCTTAGCTCAAACAGCTGCAAAACCTGTTTTCCCAGCACGGGGACCTTGAGTTCTATAAGATAAAGCCATAAACATGTTTGTCTGAGTCTTCTATCAAAAGTTACAGCTATTTATATGAAGTTGTACAAAAACGCTTTCTTTCGCCAAGACAGTGCGTTTCTCACTGTTACATGCATTTGAATGGGGAACTCGCCCGAAACAAAGTATAGGTTTTCATTATGTGTATAACTTGAAAATCTTAGCTCAAACAGCTGCAAAACCTGTTTTCCCAGCACGGGGACCTTGAGTTCTATAAGATAAAGCCATAAACATGTTTGTCTGAGTCTTCTATCAAAAGTTACAGCTATTTATATGAAGTTGTACAAAAACGCTTTCTTTCGCCAAGACAGTGCGT
This sequence comes from Copadichromis virginalis, assembly GCF_057382275.1. Lineage (NCBI taxonomy): Eukaryota > Metazoa > Chordata > Actinopteri > Cichliformes > Cichlidae > Copadichromis > Copadichromis virginalis. The sequence goes on along the minus strand of NC_140632.1, from coordinate 28,182,420 downwards.
TTCTCACTGTTACATGCATTTGAATGGGGAACTCGCCTGAAACAAAGTATAGGTTTTCATTATGTGTATAACTTGGAAATCTTAGCTCAAACAGCTGCAAAACCTGTTTTCCCAGCACGGGGACCTTGAGTTCTATAAGATAAAGCCATAAACATGTTTGTCTGAGTCTTCTATCAAAAGTTACAGCTATTTATATGAAGTTGTACAAAAACGCTTTCTTTCGCCAAGACAGTGCGTTTCTCACTGTTACATGCATTTGAATGGGGAACTCGCCCGAAACAAAGTATAGGTTTTCATTATGTGTATAACTTGAAAATCTTAGCTCAAACAGCTGCAAAACCTGTTTTCCCAGCACGGGGACCTTGAGTTCTATAAGATAAAGCCATAAACATGTTTGTCTGAGTCTTCTATCAAAAGTTACAGCTATTTATATGAAGTTGTACAAAAACGCTTTCTTTCGCCAAGACAGTGCGTTTCTCACTGTTACATGCATTTGAATGGGGAACTCGACCGAAACAAAGTATAGGTTTTCATTATGTGTATAACTTGAAAATCTTAGCTCAAACAGCTGCAAAACCTGTTTTCCCAGCACGGGGACCTTGAGTTCTATAAGATAAAGCCATAAACATGTTTGTCTGAGTCTTCTATCAAAAGTTACAGCTATTTATATGAAGTTGTACAAAAACGCTTTCTTTCGCCAAGACAGTGCGTTTCTCACTGTTACATGCATTTGAATGGGGAACTCGCCCGAAACAAAGTATAGGTTTTCATTATGTGTATAACTTGAAAATCTTAGCTCAAACAGCTGCAAAACCTGTTTTGCCAGCACGGGGACCTTGAGTTCTATAAGATAAAGCCATAAACATGTTTGTCTGAGTCTTCTATCAAAAGTTACAGCTATTTATATGAAGTTGTACAAAAACGCTTTCTTTCGCCAAGACAGTGCGTTTCTCACTGTTACATGCATTTGAATGGGGAACTCGCCCGAAACAAAGTATAGGTTTTCATTATGTGTATAACTTGAAAATCTTAGCTCAAACAGCTGCAAAACCTATTTTCCCAGCACGGGGACCTTGAGTTCTATAAGATAAAGCCATAAACATGTTTGTCTGAGTCTTCTATCAAAAGTTACAGCTATTTATATGAAGTTGTACAAAAACGCTTTCTTTCGCCAAGACAGTGCGTTTCTCACTGTTACATGCATTTGAATGGGGAACTCGACCGAAACAAAGTATAGGTTTTCATTATGTGTATAACTTGAAAATCTTAGCTCAAACAGCTGCAAAACCTGTTTTCCCAGCACGGGAACCTTGAGTTCTATAAGATAAAGCCATAAACATGTTTGTCTGAGTCTTCTATCAAAAGTTACAGCTATTTATATGAAGTTGTACAAAAACGCTTTCTTTCGCCAAGACAGTGCGTTTCTCACTGTTACATGCATTTGAATGGGGAACTCGACCGAAACAAAGTATAGGTTTTCATTATGTGTATAACTTGAAAATCTTAGCTCAAACAGCTGCAAAACCTGTTTTCCCAGCACGGGGACCTTGAGTTCTATAAGATAAAGCCATAAACATGTTTGTCTGAGTCTTCTATCAAAAGTTACAGCTATTTATATGAAGTTGTACAAAAACGCTTTCTTTCGCCAAGACAGTGCGTTTCTCACTGTTACATGCATTTGAATGGGGAACTCGCCCGAAACAAAGTATAGGTTTTCATTATGTGTATAACTTGAAAATCTTAGCTCAAACAGCTGCAAAACCTGATTTCCCAGCACGGGGACCTTGAGTTCTATAAGATAAAGCCATAAACATGTTTGTCTGAGTCTTCTATCAAAAGTTACAGCTATTTATATGAAGTTGTACAAAAACGCTTTCTTTCGCCAAGACAGTGCGTTTCTCACTGTTACATGCATTTGAATGGGGAACTCGCCTGAAACAAAGTATAGGTTTTCATTATGTGTATAACTTGGAAATCTTAGCTCAAACAGCTGCAAATCCTGTTTTCCCAGCACGGGGACCTTGAGTTTTATAAGATAAAGCCATAAACATGTTTGTCTGAGTCTTATATCAAAAGTTACAGCTATTTATATGAAGTTGTACAAAAACGCTTTCTTTCGCCAAGACAGTGCGTTTCTCACTGTTACATGCATTTGAATGGGGAACTCGCCCGAAACAAAGTATAGGTTTTCATTATGTGTATAACTTGAAAATCTTAGCTCAAACAGCTGCAAAACCTGTTTTCCCAGCACGGGGACCTTGAGTTCTATAAGATAAAGCCATAAACATGTTTGTCTGAGTCTTCTATCAAAAGTTACAGCTATTTATATGAAGTTGTACAAAAACGCTTTCTTTCGCCAAGACAGTGCGTTTCTCACTGTTACATGCATTTGAATGGGGAACTCGACCGAAACAAAGTATAGGTTTTCATTATGTGTATAACTTGAAAATCTTAGCTCAAACAGCTGCAAAACCTGTTTTGCCAGCACGGGAACCTTGAGTTCTATAAGATAAAGCCATAAACATGTTTGTCTGAGTCTTCTATCAAAAGTTACAGCTATTTATATGAAGTTGTACAAAAACGCTTTCTTTCGCCAAGACAGTGCGTTTCTCACTGTTACAGGCATTTGAATGGGGAACTCGCCTGAAACAAAGTATAGGTTTTCATTATGTGTATAACTTGAAAATCTTAGCTCAAACAGCTGCAAAACCTGTTTTCCCAGCACGGGGACCTTGAGTTCTATAAGATAAAGCCATAAACATGTTTGTCTGAGTCTTCTATCAAAAGTTACAGCTATTTATATGAAGTTGTACAAAAACGCTTTCTTTCGCCAAGACAGTGCGTTTCTCACTGTTACATGCATTTGAATGGGGAACTCGCCCGAAACAAAGTATAGGTTTTCATTATGTGTATAACTTGAAAATCTTAGCTCAAACAGCTGCAAAACCTGTTTTCCCAGCACGGGGACCTTGAGTTCTATAAGATAAAGCCATAAACATGTTTGTCTGAGTCTTCTATCAAAAGTTACAGCTATTTATATGAAGTTGTACAAAAACGCTTTCTTTCGCCAAGACAGTGCGTTTCTCACTGTTACATGCATTTGAATGGGGAACTCGCCCGAAACAAAGTATAGGTTTTCATTATGTGTATAACTTGAAAATCTTAGCTCAAACAGCTGCAAAACCTGTTTTCCCAGCACGGGGACCTTGAGTTCTATAAGATAAAGCCATAAACATGTTTGTCTGAGTCTTCTATCAAAAGTTACAGCTATTTATATGAAGTTGTACAAAAACGCTTTCTTTCGCCAAGACAGTGCGTTTCTCACTGTTACATGCATTTGAATGGGGAACTCGCCCGAAACAAAGTATAGGTTTTCATTATGTGTATAACTTGAAAATCTTAGCTCAAACAGCTGCAAAACCTGTTTTCCCAGCACGGGGACCTTGAGTTCTATAAGACAAAGCCATAAACATGTTTGTCTGAGTCTTCTATCAAAAGTTACAGCTATTTATATGAAGTTGTACAAAAACGCTTTCTTTCGCCAAGACAGTGCGTTTCTCACTGTTACATGCATTTGAATGGGGAACTCGCCCGAAAGAAAGTATAGGTTTTCATTATGTGTATAACTTGGAAATCTTAGCTCAAACGGCTGCAAAACCTGTTTTCTCAGCACAGGGACCTTGAGTTCTATAAGATAAAGCCATAAACATGTTTGTCTGAGTCTTCTATCAAAAGTTACAGCTATTTATATGAAGTTGTACAAAAACGCTTTCTTTCGCCAAGACAGTGCGTTTCTCACTGTTGCATGCATTTGAATGGGGAACTCGCCCGAAACAAAGTATAGGTTTTCATTATGTGTATAACTTGGAAATCTTAGCTCAAACTGCTGCAAAACCTGATTTCCCAGCACGGGGACCTTGAGTTCTATAAGATAAAGCCATAAACATGTTTGTCTGAGTCTTCTATCAAAAGTTACAGCTATTTATATGAAGTTGTACAAAAACGCTTTCTTTCGCCAAGACAGTGCGTTTCTCACTGTTACATGCATTTGAATGGGGAACTCGCCTGAAACAAAGTATAGGTTTTCATTATGTGTATAACTTGGAAATCTTAGCTCAAACAGCTGCAAATCCTGTTTTCCCAGCACGGGGACCTTGAGTTTTATAAGATAAAGCCATAAACATGTTTGTCTGAGTCTTATATCAAAAGTTACAGCTATTTATATGAAGTTGTACAAAAACGCTTTCTTTCGCCAAGACAGTGCGTTTCTCACTGTTACATGCATTTGAATGGGGAACTCGCCCGAAACAAAGTATAGGTTTTCATTATGTGTATAACTTGAAAATCTTAGCTCAAACAGCTGCAAAACCTGTTTTCCCAGCACGGGGACTTTGAGTTCTATAAGATAAAGCCATAAACATGTTTGTCTGAGTCTTCTATCAAAAGTTACAGCTATTTATATGAAGTTGTACAAAAACGCTTTCTTTCGCCAAGACAGTGCGTTTCTCACAGTTACATGCATTTGAATGGGGAACTCGCCCGAAACAAAGTATAGGTTTTCATTATGTGTATAACTTGGAAATCTTAGCTCAAACGGCTGCAAAACCTGTTTTCTCAGCACAGGGACCTTGAGTTCTATAAGATAAAGCCATAAACATGTTTGTCTGAGTCTTCTATCAAAAGTTACAGCTATTTATATGAAGTTGTACAAAAACGCTTTCTTTCGCCAAGACAGTGCGTTTCTCACTGTTGCATGCATTTGAATGGGGAACTCGCCCGAAACAAAGTATAGGTTTTCATTATGTGTATAACTTGGAAATCTTAGCTCAAACTGCTGCAAAACCTGATTTCCCAGCACGGGGACCTTGAGTTCTATAAGATAAAGCCATAAACATGTTTGTCTGAGTCTTCTATCAAAAGTTACAGCTATTTATATGAAGTTGTACAAAAACGCTTTCTTTCGCCAAGACAGTGCGTTTCTCACTGTTACGTGCATTTGAATGGGGAACTCGCCCGAAACAAAGTATAGGTTTTCATTATGTGTATAACTTGAAAATCTTAGCTCAAACAGCTGCAAAACCTGTTTTCCCAGCACGGGGACCTTGAGTTCTATAAGATAAAGCCATAAACATGTTTGTCTGAGTCTTCTATCAAAAGTTACAGCTATTTATATGAAGTTGTACAAAAACGCTTTCTTTCGCCAAGACAGTGCGTTTCTCACTGTTACATGCATTTGAATGGGGAACTCGCCCGAAAGAAAGTATAGGTTTTCATTATGTGTATAACTTGGAAATCTTAGCTCAAACGGCTGCAAAACCTGTTTTCTCAGCACAGGGACCTTGAGTTCTATAAGATAAAGCCATAAACATGTTTGTCTGAGTCTTCTATCAAAAGTTACAGCTATTTATATGAAGTTGTACAAAAACGCTTTCTTTCGCCAAGACAGTGCGTTTCTCACTGTTGCATGCATTTGAATGGGGAACTCGCCCGAAACAAAGTATAGGTTTTCATTATGTGTATAACTTGGAAATCTTAGCTCAAACTGCTGCAAAACCTGTTTTCCCAGCACGGGGACTCTGAGTTCTATAAGATAAAGCCATAAACATGTTTGTCTGAGTCTTCTATCAAAAGTTACAGCTATTTATATGAAGTTGTACAAAAACGCTTTCTTTCGCCAAGACAGTGCGTTTCTCACTGTTACATGCATTTGAATGGGGAACTCGACCGAAACAAAGTATAGGTTTTCATTATGTGTATAACTTGAAAATCTTAGCTCAAACAGCTGCAAAACCTGTTTTCCCAGCACGGGGACCTTGAGTTCTATAAGATAAAGCCATAAACATGTTTGTCTGAGTCTTCTATCAAAAGTTACAGCTATTTATATGAAGTTGTACAAAAACGCTTTCTTTCGCCAAGACAGTGCGTTTCTCACTGTTACATGCATTTGAATGGGGAACTCGACCGAAACAAAGTATAGGTTTTCATTATGTGTATAACTTGAAAATCTTAGCTCAAACAGCTGCAAAACCTGTTTTCCCAGCACGGGGACCTTGAGTTCTATAAGATAAAGCCATAAACATGTTTGTCTGAGTCTTCTATCAAAAGTTACAGCTATTTATATGAAGTTGTACAAAAACGCTTTCTTTCGCCAAGACAGTGCGTTTCTCACTGTTACATGCATTTGAATGGGGAACTCGCCCGAAACAAAGTATAGGTTTTCATTATGTGTATAACTTGAAAATCTTAGCTCAAACAGCTGCAAAACCTGTTTTCCCAGCACGGGGACCTTGAGTTCTATAAGATAAAGCCATAAACATGTTTGTCTGAGTCTTCTATCAAAAGTTACAGCTATTTATATGAAGTTGTACAAAAACGCTTTCTTTCGCCAAGACAGTGCGTTTCTCACTGTTACATGCATTTGAATGGGGAACTCGCCCGAAACAAAGTATAGGTTTTCATTATGTGTATAACTTGAAAATCTTAGCTCAAACAGCTGCAAAACCTGTTTTCCCAGCACGGGGACCTTGAGTTCTATAAGATAAAGCCATAAACATGTTTGTCTGAGTCTTCTATCAAAAGTTACAGCTATTTATATGAAGTTGTACAAAAACGCTTTCTTTCGCCAAGACAGTGCGTTTCTCAATGTTACATGCATTTGAATGGGGAACTCGCCCGAAACAAAGTATAGGTTTTCATTATGTGTATAACTTGAAAATCTTAGCTCAAACAGCTGCAAAACCTTTTTTCCCAGCACGGGGACCTTGAGTTCTATAAGATAAAGCCATAAACATGTTTGTCTGAGTCTTCTATCAAAAGTTACAGCTATTTATATGAAGTTGTACAAAAACGCTTTCTTTCGCCAAGACAGTGCGTTTCTCACTGTTACATGCATTTGAATGGGGAACTCGACCGAAACAAAGTATAGGTTTTCATTATGTGTATAACTTGAAAATCTTAGCTCAAACAGCTGCAAAACCTGTTTTCCCAGCACGGGGACCTTGAGTTCTATAAGATAAAGCCATAAACATGTTTGTCTGAGTCTTCTATCAAAAGTTACAGCTATTTATATGAAGTTGTACAAAAACGCTTTCTTTCGCCAAGACAGTGCGTTTCTCACTGTTACATGCATTTGAATGGGGAACTCGCCCGAAACAAAGTATAGGTTGTCATTATGTGTATAACTTGAAAATCTTAGCTCAAACAGCTGCAAAACCTGTTTTGCCAGCACGGGGACCTTGAGTTCTATAAGATAAAGCCATAAACATGTTTGTCTGAGTCTTCTATCAAAAGTTACAGCTATTTATATGAAGTTGTACAAAAACGCTTTCTTTCGCCAAGACAGTGCGTTTCTCACTGTTACATGCATTTGAATGGGGAACTCGCCCGAAACAAAGTATAGGTTTTCATTATGTGTATAACTTGAAAATCTTAGCTCAAACAGCTGCAAAACCTGTTTTCCCAGCACGGGGACCTTGAGTTCTATAAGATAAAGCCATAAACATGTTTGTCTGAGTCTTCTATCAAAAGTTACAGCTATTTATATGAAGTTGTACAAAAACGCTTTCTTTCGCCAAGACAGTGCGTTTCTCACTGTTACATGCATTTGAATGGGGAACTCGCCCGAAACAAAGTATAGGTTTTCATTATGTGAATAACTTGAAAATCTTAGCTCAAACAGCTGCAAAACCTGTTTTGCCAGCACGGGGACCTTGAGTTCTATAAGATAAAGCCATAAACATGTTTGTCTGAGTCTTCTATCAAAAGTTACAGCTATTTATATGAAGTTGTACAAAAACGCTTTCTTTCGCCAAGACAGTGCGTTTCTCACTGTTACATGCATTTGAATGGGGAACTCGCCCGAAACAAAGTATAGGTTTTCATTATGTGAATAACTTGAAAATCTTAGCTCAAACAGCTGCAAAACCTGTTTTGCCAGCACGGGGACCTTGAGTTCTATAAGATAAAGCCATAAACATGTTTGTCTGAGTCTTCTATCAAAAGTTACAGCTATTTATATGAAGTTGTACAAAAACGCTTTCTTTCGCCAAGACAGTGCGTTTCTCACTGTTACATGCATTTGAATGGGGAACTCGACCGAAACAAAGTATAGGTTTTCATTATGTGTATAACTTGAAAATCTTAGCTCAAACAGCTGCAAAACCTGTTTTCCCAGCACGGGAACCTTGAGTTCTATAAGATAAAGCCATAAACATGTTTGTCTGAGTCTTCTATCAAAAGTTACAGCTATTTATATGAAGTTGTACAAAAACGCTTTCTTTCGCCAAGACAGTGCGTTTCTCACTGTTACATGCATTTGAATGGGGAACTCGCCCGAAACAAACTATAGGTTTTCATTATGTGTATAACTTGAAAATCTTAGCTCAAACAGCTGCAAAACCTGTTTTCCCAGCACGGGGACCTTGAGTTCTATAAGATAAAGCCATAAACATGTTTGTCTGAGTCTTCTATCAAAAGTTACAGCTATTTATATGAAGTTGTACAAAAACGCTTTCTTTCGCCAAGACAGTGCGTTTCTCACTGTTACATGCATTTGAATGGGGAACTCGCCCGAAACAAAGTATAGGTTTTCATTATGTGTATAACTTGAAAATCTTAGCTCAAACAGCTGCAAAACCTGTTTTCCCAGCACGGGGACCTTGAGTTCTATAAGATAAAGCCATAAACATGTTTGTCTGAGTCTTCTATCAAAAGTTACAGCTATTTATATGAAGTTGTACAAAAACGCTTTCTTTCGCCAAGACAGTGCGTTTCTCACTGTTACATGCATTTGAATGGGGAACTCGCCTGAAACAAAGTATAGGTTTTCATTATGTGTATAACTTGGAAATCTTAGCTCAAACAGCTGCAAATCCTGTTTTCCCAGCACGGGGACCTTGAGTTTTATAAGATAAAGCCATAAACATGTTTGTCTGAGTCTTATATCAAAAGTTACAGCTATTTATATGAAGTTGTACAAAAACGCTTTCTTTCGCCAAGACAGTGCGTTTCTCACTGTTACATGCATTTGAATGGGGAACTCGCCCGAAACAAAGTATAGGTTTTCATTATGTGTATAACTTGAAAATCTTAGCTCAAACAGCTGCAAAACCTGTTTTCCCAGCACGGGGACCTTGAGTTCTATAAGATAAAGCCATAAACATGTTTGTCTGAGTCTTCTATCAAAAGTTACAGCTATTTATATGAAGTTGTACAAAAACGCTTTCTTTCGCCAAGACAGTGCGTTTCTCACTGTTACATGCATTTGAATGGGGAACTCGACCGAAACAAAGTATAGGTTTTCATTATGTGTATAACTTGAAAATCTTAGCTCAAACAGCTGCAAAACCTGTTTTCCCAGCACGGGAACCTTGAGTTCTATAAGATAAAGCCATAAACATGTTTGTCTGAGTCTTCTATCAAAAGTTACAGCTATTTATATGAAGTTGTACAAAAACGCTTTCTTTCGCCAAGACAGTGCGTTTCTCACTGTTACATGCATTTGAATGGGGAACTCGACCGAAACAAAGTATAGGTTTTCATTATGTGTATAACTTGAAAATCTTAGCTCAAACAGCTGCAAAACCTGTTTTCCCAGCACGGGGACCTTGAGTTCTATAAGATAAAGCCATAAACATGTTTGTCTGAGTCTTCTATCAAAAGTTACAGCTATTTATATGAAGTTGTACAAAAACGCTTTCTTTCGCCAAGACAGTGCGTTTCTCACTGTTACATGCATTTGAATGGGGAACTCGCCCGAAACAAAGTATAGGTTTTCATTATGTGTATAACTTGAAAATCTTAGCTCAAACAGCTGCAAAACCTGTTTTCCCAGCACGGGGACCTTGAGTTCTATAAGATAAAGCCATAAACATGTTTGTCTGAGTCTTCTATCAAAAGTTACAGCTATTTATATGAAGTTGTACAAAAACGCTTTCTTTCGCCAAGACAGTGCGTTTCTCACTGTTACATGCATTTGAATGGGGAACTCGCCTGAAACAAAGTATAGGTTTTCATTATGTGTATAACTTGGAAATCTTAGCTCAAACAGCTGCAAATCCTGTTTTCCCAGCACGGGGACCTTGAGTTTTATAAGATAAAGCCATAAACATGTTTGTCTGAGTCTTATATCAAAAGTTACAGCTATTTATATGAAGTTGTACAAAAACGCTTTCTTTCGCCAAGACAGTGCGTTTCTCACTGTTACATGCATTTGAATGGGGAACTCGCCCGAAACAAAGTATAGGTTTTCATTATGTGTATAACTTGAAAATCTTAGCTCAAACAGCTGCAAAACCTGTTTTCCCAGCACGGGGACCTTGAGTTCTATAAGATAAAGCCATAAACATGTTTGTCTGAGTCTTCTATCAAAAGTTACAGCTATTTATATGAAGTTGTACAAAAACGCTTTCTTTCGCCAAGACAGTGCGTTTCTCACTGTTACATGCATTTGAATGGGGAACTCGACCGAAACAAAGTATAGGTTTTCATTATGTGTATAACTTGAAAATCTTAGCTCAAACAGCTGCAAAACCTGTTTTCCCAGCACGGGGACCTTGAGTTCTATAAGATAAAGCCATAAACATGTTTGTCTGAGTCTTCTATCAAAAGTTACAGCTATTTATATGAAGTTGTACAAAAACGCTTTCTTTCGCCAAGACAGTGCGTTTCTCACTGTTACATGCATTTGAATGGGGAACTCGCCCGAAACAAAGTATAGGTTTTCATTATGTGTATAACTTGAAAATCTTAGCTCAAACAGCTGCAAAACCTGTTTTCCCAGCACGGGGACCTTGAGTTCTATAAGATAAAGCCATAAACATGTTTGTCTGAGTCTTCTATCAAAAGTTACAGCTATTTATATGAAGTTGTACAAAAACGCTTTCTTTCGCCAAGACAGTGCGTTTCTCACTGTTACATGCATTTGAATGGGGAACTCGCCTGAAACAAAGTATAGGTTTTCATTATGTGTATAACTTGGAAATCTTAGCTCAAACAGCTGCAAAACCTGTTTTCCCAGCACGGGGACCTTGAGTTCTATAAGATAAAGCCATAAACATGTTTGTCTGAGTCTTCTATCAAAAGTTACAGCTATTTATATGAAGTTGTACAAAAACGCTTTCTTTCGCCAAGACAGTGCGTTTCTCACTGTTACATGCATTTGAATGGGGAACTCGCCCGAAACAAAGTATAGGTTTTCATTATGTGTATAACTTGAAAATCTTAGCTCAAACAGCTGCAAAACCTGTTTTCCCAGCACGGGGACCTTGAGTTCTATAAGATAAAGCCATAAACATGTTTGTCTGAGTCTTCTATCAAAAGTTACAGCTATTTATATGAAGTTGTACAAAAACGCTTTCTTTCGCCAAGACAGTGCGTTTCTCACTGTTACATGCATTTGAATGGGGAACTCGACCGAAACAAAGTATAGGTTTTCATTATGTGTATAACTTGAAAATCTTAGCTCAAACAGCTGCAAAACCTGTTTTCCCAGCACGGGGACCTTGAGTTCTATAAGATAAAGCCATAAACATGTTTGTCTGAGTCTTCTATCAAAAGTTACAGCTATTTATATGAAGTTGTACAAAAACGCTTTCTTTCGCCAAGACAGTGCGTTTCTCACTGTTACATGCATTTGAATGGGGAACTCGCCCGAAACAAAGTATAGGTTTTCATTATGTGTATAACTTGAAAATCTTAGCTCAAACAGCTGCAAAACCTGTTTTGCCAGCACGGGGACCTTGAGTTCTATAAGATAAAGCCATAAACATGTTTGTCTGAGTCTTCTATCAAAAGTTACAGCTATTTATATGAAGTTGTACAAAAACGCTTTCTTTCGCCAAGACAGTGCGTTTCTCACTGTTACATGCATTTGAATGGGGAACTCGACCGAAACAAAGTATAGGTTTTCATTATGTGTATAACTTGAAAATCTTAGCTCAAACAGCTGCAAAACCTGTTTTCCCAGCACGGGAACCTTGAGTTCTATAAGATAAAGCCATAAACATGTTTGTCTGAGTCTTCTATCAAAAGTTACAGCTATTTATATGAAGTTGTACAAAAACGCTTTCTTTCGCCAAGACAGTGCGTTTCTCACTGTTACATGCATTTGAATGGGGAACTCGACCGAAACAAAGTATAGGTTTTCATTATGTGTATAACTTGAAAATCTTAGCTCAAACAGCTGCAAAACCTGTTTTCCCAGCACGGGGACCTTGAGTTCTATAAGATAAAGCCATAAACATGTTTGTCTGAGTCTTCTATCAAAAGTTACAGCTATTTATATGAAGTTGTACAAAAACGCTTTCTTTCGCCAAGACAGTGCGTTTCTCACTGTTACATGCATTTGAATGGGGAACTCGCCCGAAACAAAGTATAGGTTTTCATTATGTGTATAACTTGAAAATCTTAGCTCAAACAGCTGCAAAACCTGTTTTCCCAGCACGGGGACCTTGAGTTCTATAAGATAAAGCCATAAACATGTTTGTCTGAGTCTTCTATCAAAAGTTACAGCTATTTATATGAAGTTGTACAAAAACGCTTTCTTTCGCCAAGACAGTGCGTTTCTCACTGTTACATGCATTTGAATGGGGAACTCGCCTGAAACAAAGTATAGGTTTTCATTATGTGTATAACTTGGAAATCTTAGCTCAAACAGCTGCAAATCCTGTTTTCCCAGCACGGGGACCTTGAGTTTTATAAGATAAAGCCATAAACATGTTTGTCTGAGTCTTATATCAAAAGTTACAGCTATTTATATGAAGTTGTACAAAAACGCTTTCTTTCGCCAAGACAGTGCGTTTCTCACTGTTACATGCATTTGAATGGGGAACTCGCCCGAAACAAAGTATAGGTTTTCATTATGTGTATAACTTGAAAATCTTAGCTCAAACAGCTGCAAAACCTGTTTTCCCAGCACGGGGACCTTGAGTTCTATAAGATAAAGCCATAAACATGTTTGTCTGAGTCTTCTATCAAAAGTTACAGCTATTTATATGAAGTTGTACAAAAACGCTTTCTTTCGCCAAGACAGTGCGTTTCTCACTGTTACATGCATTTGAATGGGGAACTCGACCGAAACAAAGTATAGGTTTTCATTATGTGTATAACTTGAAAATCTTAGCTCAAACAGCTGCAAAACCTGTTTTCCCAGCACGGGAACCTTGAGTTCTATAAGATAAAGCCATAAACATGTTTGTCTGAGTCTTCTATCAAAAGTTACAGCTATTTATATGAAGTTGTACAAAAACGCTTTCTTTCGCCAAGACAGTGCGTTTCTCACTGTTACATGCATTTGAATGGGGAACTCGACCGAAACAAAGTATAGGTTTTCATTATGTGTATAACTTGAAAATCTTAGCTCAAACAGCTGCAAAACCTGTTTTCCCAGCACGGGGACCTTGAGTTCTATAAGATAAAGCCATAAACATGTTTGTCTGAGTCTTCTATCAAAAGTTACAGCTATTTATATGAAGTTGTACAAAAACGCTTTCTTTCGCCAAGACAGTGCGTTTCTCACTGTTACATGCATTTGAATGGGGAACTCGCCCGAAACAAAGTATAGGTTTTCATTATGTGTATAACTTGAAAATCTTAGCTCAAACAGCTGCAAAACCTGTTTTCCCAGCACGGGGACCTTGAGTTCTATAAGATAAAGCCATAAACATGTTTGTCTGAGTCTTCTATCAAAAGTTACAGCTATTTATATGAAGTTGTACAAAAACGCTTTCTTTCGCCAAGACAGTGCGTTTCTCACTGTTACATGCATTTGAATGGGGAACTCGCCTGAAACAAAGTATAGGTTTTCATTATGTGTATAACTTGGAAATCTTAGCTCAAACAGCTGCAAAACCTGTTTTCCCAGCACGGGGACCTTGAGTTCTATAAGATAAAGCCATAAACATGTTTGTCTGAGTCTTCTATCAAAAGTTACAGCTATTTATATGAAGTTGTACAAAAACGCTTTCTTTCGCCAAGACAGTGCGTTTCTCACTGTTACATGCATTTGAATGGGGAACTCGCCCGAAACAAAGTATAGGTTTTCATTATGTGTATAACTTGAAAATCTTAGCTCAAACAGCTGCAAAACCTGTTTTCCCAGCACGGGGACCTTGAGTTCTATAAGATAAAGCCATAAACATGTTTGTCTGAGTCTTCTATCAAAAGTTACAGCTATTTATATGAAGTTGTACAAAAACGCTTTCTTTCGCCAAGACAGTGCGTTTCTCACTGTTACATGCATTTGAATGGGGAACTCGCCTGAAACAAAGTATAGGTTTTCATTATGTGTATAACTTGGAAATCTTAGCTCAAACAGCTGCAAAACCTGTTTTCCCAGCACGGGGACCTTGAGTTCTATAAGATAAAGCCATAAACATGTTTGTCTGAGTCTTCTATCAAAAGTTACAGCTATTTATATGAAGTTGTACAAAAACGCTTTCTTTCGCCAAGACAGTGCGTTTCTCACTGTTACATGCATTTGAATGGGGAACTCGCCCGAAACAAAGTATAGGTTTTCATTATGTGTATAACTTGAAAATCTTAGCTCAAACAGCTGCAAAACCTGTTTTCCCAGCACGGGGACCTTGAGTTCTATAAGATAAAGCCATAAACATGTTTGTCTGAGTCTTCTATCAAAAGTTACAGCTATTTATATGAAGTTGTACAAAAACGCTTTCTTTCGCCAAGACAGTGCGTTTCTCACTGTTACATGCATTTGAATGGGGAACTCGACCGAAACAAAGTATAGGTTTTCATTATGTGTATAACTTGAAAATCTTAGCTCAAACAGCTGCAAAACCTGTTTTCCCAGCACGGGGACCTTGAGTTCTATAAGATAAAGCCATAAACATGTTTGTCTGAGTCTTCTATCAAAAGTTACAGCTATTTATATGAAGTTGTACAAAAACGCTTTCTTTCGCCAAGACAGTGCGTTTCTCACTGTTACATGCATTTGAATGGGGAACTCGCCCGAAACAAAGTATAGGTTTTCATTATGTGTATAACTTGAAAATCTTAGCTCAAACAGCTGCAAAACCTGTTTTGCCAGCACGGGGACCTTGAGTTCTATAAGATAAAGCCATAAACATGTTTGTCTGAGTCTTCTATCAAAAGTTACAGCTATTTATATGAAGTTGTACAAAAACGCTTTCTTTCGCCAAGACAGTGCGTTTCTCACTGTTACATGCATTTGAATGGGGAACTCGCCCGAAACAAAGTATAGGTTTTCATTATGTGTATAACTTGAAAATCTTAGCTCAAACAGCTGCAAAACCTATTTTCCCAGCACGGGGACCTTGAGTTCTATAAGATAAAGCCATAAACATGTTTGTCTGAGTCTTCTATCAAAAGTTACAGCTATTTATATGAAGTTGTACAAAAACGCTTTCTTTCGCCAAGACAGTGCGTTTCTCACTGTTACATGCATTTGAATGGGGAACTCGACCGAAACAAAGTATAGGTTTTCATTATGTGTATAACTTGAAAATCTTAGCTCAAACAGCTGCAAAACCTGTTTTCCCAGCACGGGAACCTTGAGTTCTATAAGATAAAGCCATAAACATGTTTGTCTGAGTCTTCTATCAAAAGTTACAGCTATTTATATGAAGTTGTACAAAAACGCTTTCTTTCGCCAAGACAGTGCGTTTCTCACTGTTACAGGCATTTGAATGGGGAACTCGCCCGAAACAAAGTATAGGTTTTCATTATGTGTATAACTTGAAAATCTTAGCTCAAACAGCTGCAAAACCTGTTTTCCCAGCACGGGGACCTTGAGTTCTATAAGATAAAGCCATAAACATGTTTGTCTGAGTCTTCTATCAAAAGTTACAGCTATTTATATGAAGTTGTACAAAAACGCTTTCTTTCGCCAAGACAGTGCGTTTCTCACTGTTACATGCATTTGAATGGGGAACTCGCCCGAAACAAAGTATAGGTTTTCATTATGTGTATAACTTGAAAATCTTAGCTCAAACAGCTGCAAAACCTGTTTTCCCAGCACGGGGACCTTGAGTTCTATAAGATAAAGCCATAAACATGTTTGTCTGAGTCTTCTATCAAAAGTTACAGCTATTTATATGAAGTTGTACAAAAACGCTTTCTTTCGCCAAGACAGTGCGTTTCTCACTGTTACATGCATTTGAATGGGGAACTCGCCCGAAACAAAGTATAGGTTTTCATTATGTGTATAACTTGAAAATCTTAGCTCAAACAGCTGCAAAACCTGTTTTGCCAGCACGGGGACCTTGAGTTCTATAAGATAAAGCCATAAACATGTTTGTCTGAGTCTTCTATCAAAAGTTACAGCTATTTATATGAAGTTGTACAAAAACGCTTTCTTTCGCCAAGACAGTGCGTTTCTCACTGTTACATGCATTTGAATGGGGAACTCGCCCGAAACAAAGTATAGGTTTTCATTATGTGTATAACTTGAAAATCTTAGCTCAAACAGCTGCAAAACCTATTTTCCCAGCACGGGGACCTTGAGTTCTATAAGATAAAGCCATAAACATGTTTGTCTGAGTCTTCTATCAAAAGTTACAGCTATTTATATGAAGTTGTACAAAAACGCTTTCTTTCGCCAAGACAGTGCGTTTCTCACTGTTACATGCATTTGAATGGGGAACTCGACCGAAACAAAGTATAGGTTTTCATTATGTGTATAACTTGAAAATCTTAGCTCAAACAGCTGCAAAACCTGTTTTCCCAGCACGGGAACCTTGAGTTCTATAAGATAAAGCCATAAACATGTTTGTCTGAGTCTTCTATCAAAAGTTACAGCTATTTATATGAAGTTGTACAAAAACGCTTTCTTTCGCCAAGACAGTGCGTTTCTCACTGTTACATGCATTTGAATGGGGAACTCGACCGAAACAAAGTATAGGTTTTCATTATGTGTATAACTTGAAAATCTTAGCTCAAACAGCTGCAAAACCTGTTTTCCCAGCACGGGGACCTTGAGTTCTATAAGATAAAGCCATAAACATGTTTGTCTGAGTCTTCTATCAAAAGTTACAGCTATTTATATGAAGTTGTACAAAAACGCTTTCTTTCGCCAAGACAGTGCGTTTCTCACTGTTACATGCATTTGAATGGGGAACTCGCCCGAAACAAAGTATAGGTTTTCATTATGTGTATAACTTGAAAATCTTAGCTCAAACAGCTGCAAAACCTGTTTTCCCAGCACGGGGACCTTGAGTTCTATAAGATAAAGCCATAAACATGTTTGTCTGAGTCTTCTATCAAAAGTTACAGCTATTTATATGAAGTTGTACAAAAACGCTTTCTTTCGCCAAGACAGTGCGTTTCTCACTGTTACATGCATTTGAATGGGGAACTCGCCTGAAACAAAGTATAGGTTTTCATTATGTGTATAACTTGGAAATCTTAGCTCAAACAGCTGCAAATCCTGTTTTCCCAGCACGGGGACCTTGAGTTTTATAAGATAAAGCCATAAACATGTTTGTCTGAGTCTTATATCAAAAGTTACAGCTATTTATATGAAGTTGTACAAAAACGCTTTCTTTCGCCAAGACAGTGCGTTTCTCACTGTTACATGCATTTGAATGGGGAACTCGCCCGAAACAAAGTATAGGTTTTCATTATGTGTATAACTTGAAAATCTTAGCTCAAACAGCTGCAAAACCTGTTTTCCCAGCACGGGGACCTTGAGTTCTATAAGATAAAGCCATAAACATGTTTGTCTGAGTCTTCTATCAAAAGTTACAGCTATTTATATGAAGTTGTACAAAAACGCTTTCTTTCGCCAAGACAGTGCGTTTCTCACTGTTACATGCATTTGAATGGGGAACTCGACCGAAACAAAGTATAGGTTTTCATTATGTGTATAACTTGAAAATCTTAGCTCAAACAGCTGCAAAACCTGTTTTGCCAGCACGGGAACCTTGAGTTCTATAAGATAAAGCCATAAACATGTTTGTCTGAGTCTTCTATCAAAAGTTACAGCTATTTATATGAAGTTGTACAAAAACGCTTTCTTTCGCCAAGACAGTGCGTTTCTCACTGTTACAGGCATTTGAATGGGGAACTCGCCCGAAACAAAGTATAGGTTTTCATTATGTGTATAACTTGAAAATCTTAGCTCAAACAGCTGCAAAACCTGTTTTGCCAGCACGGGAACCTTGAGTTCTATAAGATAAAGCCATAAACATGTTTGTCTGAGTCTTCTATCAAAAGTTACAGCTATTTATATGAAGTTGTACAAAAACGCTTTCTTTCGCCAAGACAGTGCGTTTCTCACTGTTACAGGCATTTGAATGGGGAACTCGCCCGAAACAAAGTATAGGTTTTCATTATGTGTATAACTTGAAAATCTTAGCTCAAACAGCTGCAAAACCTGTTTTCCCAGCACGGGGACCTTGAGTTCTATAAGATAAAGCCATAAACATGTTTGTCTGAGTCTTCTATCAAAAGTTACAGCTATTTATATGAAGTTGTACAAAAACGCTTTCTTTCGCCAAGACAGTGCGTTTCTCACTGTTACATGCATTTGAATGGGGAACTCGCCCGAAACAAAGTATAGGTTTTCATTATGTGTATAACTTGAAAATCTTAGCTCAAACAGCTGCAAAACCTGTTTTCCCAGCACGGGGACCTTGAGTTCTATAAGATAAAGCCATAAACATGTTTGTCTGAGTCTTCTATCAAAAGTTACAGCTATTTATATGAAGTTGTACAAAAACGCTTTCTTTCGCCAAGACAGTGCGTTTCTCACTGTTACATGCATTTGAATGGGGAACTCGACCGAAACAAAGTATAGGTTTTCATTATGTGTATAACTTGAAAATCTTAGCTCAAACAGCTGCAAAACCTGTTTTCCCAGCACGGGGACCTTGAGTTCTATAAGATAAAGCCATAAACATGTTTGTCTGAGTCTTCTATCAAAAGTTACAGCTATTTATATGAAGTTGTACAAAAACGCTTTCTTTCGCCAAGACAGTGCGTTTCTCACTGTTACATGCATTTGAATGGGGAACTCGCCCGAAACAAAGTATAGGTTTTCATTATGTGTATAACTTGAAAATCTTAGCTCAAACAGCTGCAAAACCTGTTTTCCCAGCACGGGGACCTTGAGTTCTATAAGATAAAGCCATAAACATGTTTGTCTGAGTCTTCTATCAAAAGTTACAGCTATTTATATGAAGTTGTACAAAAACGCTTTCTTTCGCCAAGACAGTGCGTTTCTCACTGTTACATGCATTTGAATGGGGAACTCGCCCGAAACAAAGTATAGGTTTTCATTATGTGTATAACTTGAAAATCTTAGCTCAAACAGCTGCAAAACCTGTTTTCCCAGCACGGGGACCTTGAGTTCTATAAGATAAAGCCATAAACATGTTTGTCTGAGTCTTCTATCAAAAGTTACAGCTATTTATATGAAGTTGTACAAAAACGCTTTCTTTCGCCAAGACAGTGCGTTTCTCACTGTTACATGCATTTGAATGGGGAACTCGCCCGAAAGAAAGTATAGGTTTTCATTATGTGTATAACTTGGAAATCTTAGCTCAAACGGCTGCAAAACCTGTTTTCTCAGCACAGGGACCTTGAGTTCTATAAGATAAAGCCATAAACATGTTTGTCTGAGTCTTCTATCAAAAGTTACAGCTATTTATATGAAGTTGTACAAAAACGCTTTCTTTCGCCAAGACAGTGCGTTTCTCACTGTTGCATGCATTTGAATGGGGAACTCGCCCGAAACAAAGTATAGGTTTTCATTATGTGTATAACTTGGAAATCTTAGCTCAAACTGCTGCAAAACCTGATTTCCCAGCACGGGGACCTTGAGTTCTATAAGATAAAGCCATAAACATGTTTGTCTGAGTCTTCTATCAAAAGTTACAGCTATTTATATGAAGTTGTACAAAAACGCTTTCTTTCGCCAAGACAGTGCGTTTCTCACTGTTACATGCATTTGAATGGGGAACTCGCCTGAAACAAAGTATAGGTTTTCATTATGTGTATAACTTGGAAATCTTAGCTCAAACAGCTGCAAATCCTGTTTTCCCAGCACGGGGACCTTGAGTTTTATAAGATAAAGCCATAAACATGTTTGTCTGAGTCTTATATCAAAAGTTACAGCTATTTATATGAAGTTGTACAAAAACGCTTTCTTTCGCCAAGACAGTGCGTTTCTCACTGTTACATGCATTTGAATGGGGAACTCGCCCGAAACAAAGTATAGGTTTTCATTATGTGTATAACTTGAAAATCTTAGCTCAAACAGCTGCAAAACCTGTTTTCCCAGCACGGGGACTTTGAGTTCTATAAGATAAAGCCATAAACATGTTTGTCTGAGTCTTCTATCAAAAGTTACAGCTATTTATATGAAGTTGTACAAAAACGCTTTCTTTCGCCAAGACAGTGCGTTTCTCACAGTTACATGCATTTGAATGGGGAACTCGCCCGAAACAAAGTATAGGTTTTCATTATGTGTATAACTTGGAAATCTTAGCTCAAACGGCTGCAAAACCTGTTTTCTCAGCACAGGGACCTTGAGTTCTATAAGATAAAGCCATAAACATGTTTGTCTGAGTCTTCTATCAAAAGTTACAGCTATTTATATGAAGTTGTACAAAAACGCTTTCTTTCGCCAAGACAGTGCGTTTCTCACTGTTGCATGCATTTGAATGGGGAACTCGCCCGAAACAAAGTATAGGTTTTCATTATGTGTATAACTTGGAAATCTTAGCTCAAACTGCTGCAAAACCTGATTTCCCAGCACGGGGACCTTGAGTTCTATAAGATAAAGCCATAAACATGTTTGTCTGAGTCTTCTATCAAAAGTTACAGCTATTTATATGAAGTTGTACAAAAACGCTTTCTTTCGCCAAGACAGTGCGTTTCTCACTGTTACATGCATTTGAATGGGGAACTCGCCCGAAACAAAGTATAGGTTTTCATTATGTGTATAACTTGAAAATCTTAGCTCAAACAGCTGCAAAACCTGTTTTCCCAGCACGGGGACCTTGAGTTCTATAAGATAAAGCCATAAACATGTTTGTCTGAGTCTTCTATCAAAAGTTACAGCTATTTATATGAAGTTGTACAAAAACGCTTTCTTTCGCCAAGACAGTGCGTTTCTCACTGTTACATGCATTTGAATGGGGAACTCGCCCGAAACAAAGTATAGGTTTTCATTATGTGTATAACTTGGAAATCTTAGCTCAAACGGCTGCAAAACCTGTTTTCTCAGCACAGGGACCTTGAGTTCTATAAGATAAAGCCATAAACATGTTTGTCTGAGTCTTCTATCAAAAGTTACAGCTATTTATATGAAGTTGTACAAAAACGCTTTCTTTCGCCAAGACAGTGCGTTTCTCACTGTTGCATGCATTTGAATGGGGAACTCGCCCGAAACAAAGTATAGGTTTTCATTATGTGTATAACTTGGAAATCTTAGCTCAAACTGCTGCAAAACCTGATTTCCCAGCACGGGGACCTTGAGTTCTATAAGATAAAGCCATAAACATGTTTGTCTGAGTCTTCTATCAAAAGTTACAGCTATTTATATGAAGTTGTACAAAAACGCTTTCTTTCGCCAAGACAGTGCGTTTCTCACTGTTACATGCATTTGAATGGGGAACTCGCCCGAAACAAAGTATAAGTTTTCATTATGTGTATAACTTGGAAATCTTAGCTCAAATGGCTGCAAAACCTGTTTTCTCAGCACAGGGACCTTGAGTTCTATAAGATAAAGCCATAAACATGTTTGTCTGAGTCTTCTATCTAAAGTTACAGCTATTTATATGAAGTTGTACAAAAACGCTTTCTTTCGCCAAGACAGTGCGTTTCTCACTGTTACATGCATTTGAATGGGGAACTCGCCCGAAACAAAGTATAGGTTTTCATTATGTGTATAACTTGGAAATCTTAGCTGAAATGGCTGCAAAACCTGTTTTCCCAGCACGGGGACCTTGAGTTCTATAAGATAAAGCCATAAACATGTTTGTCTGAGTCTTCTATCAAAAGTTACAGCTATTTATATGAAGTTGTACAAAAACGCTTTCTTTCGCCAAGACAGTGCGTTTCTCACTGTTACATGCATTTGAATGGGGAACTCGCCTGAAACAAAGTATAGGTTTTCATTATGTGTATAACTTGGAAATCTTAGCTCAAACAGCTGCAAAACCTTTTTTCTCAACACAGGGACCTTCAGTTATATAAGATAAAGCCATAAACATGTTTGTCTGAGTCTTTTATCAAAAGTTACAGTTATTTATATGAAGTTGTACAAAAACGCTTTATTTCGCCAAGACAGTGCGTTTCTCACTGTTACATGCATTTGAATGGGGAAGTCGACCGAAACAAAGTATAGGTTTTCATTATGTGAATAATTTTAAAATCTTAGCTCAAACGGCTGCAAATCCTGTTTTCCCAGCACGGGGATATTGAGTTCTATAAGATAAAGCCATAAACATGTTTGTCTGAGTCTTATATCAAAAGTTACAGCTATTTATATGAAGTTGTACAAAAACGCTTTCTTTTGCCAAGAAAGTGCGTTTCTCACTGTTACATGCATTTGAATGGGGAACTCGCCTGAAACAAAGTATAGGTTTTCATTATGTGTATGACTTGGAAATCTTAGCTCAAACGGCTGCAAAACCTGTTTTCTCAGCACAGGGACCTTGAGTTCTATAAGATAAAGCCATAAACATGTTTGTCTGAGTCTTCTATCAAAAGTTACAGCTATTTATATGAAGTTGTACAAAAACGCTTTCTTTTGCCAAGACAGTGCGTTTCTCACTGTTACATGCATTTGAATGGGGAACTTGACCGAAACAAAGTATAGGTTTTCATTATGTGTATAACTTGAAAATCGTAGCTCAAACAGCTGCAAAACCTGATTTCCCAGCACGGGGACCTTGAGTTCTATAAGATAAAGCCATAAACATGTTTGTCTGAGTCGTATATCTAAAGTTACAGCTATTTATATGAAGTTGTACAAAAACGCTTTCTTTAGCCAAGATAGTGCGTTTCTCACTGTTACATGCATTTGAATGGGGAACTCGCCCGAAACAAAGTATAGGTTTTCATTATGTGTATAACTTGAAAATCTTAGCTCAAACAGCTGCAAAACCTGTTTTCCCAGCACGGGGACCTTGAGTTCTATAAGATAAAGCCATAAACATGTTTGTCTGAGTCTTCTATCAAAAGTTACAGCTATTTATATGAAGTTGTACAAAAACGCTTTCTTTCGCCAAGACAGTGCGTTTCTCACTGTTACATGCATTTCAATGGGGAACTCGACCGAAACAAAGTATAGGTTTTCATTATGTGTATAACTTGAAAATCTTAGCTCAAACAGCTGCAAAACCTGTTTTCCCAGCACGGGGACCTTGAGTTCTATAAGATAAAGCCATAAACATGTTTGTCTGAGTCTTATATCAAAAGTTACAGCTATTTATATGAAGTTGTACAAAAACTCTTTCTTTCGCCAAGACAGTGCGTTTCTCACTGTTACATGCATTTGAATGGGGAACTCGCCCGAAACAAAGTATAGGTTTTCATTATGTGTATAACTTGGAAATCTTAGCTCAAACAGCTGCAAAACCTGTTTTCTCAGCACAGGGACCTTGAGTTCTATAAGATAAAGCCATAAACATGTTTGTCTGAGTCTTCTATCTAAAGTTACAGCTATTTATATGAAGTTGTACAAAAACGCTTTCATTCGCCAAGACAGTGCGTTTCTCACTGTTACATGCATTTGAATGGGGAACTCGCCTGAAACAAAGTATAGGTTTTCATTATGTGTATGACTTGGAAATCTTAGCTCAAACGGCTGCAAAACCTGTTTTCTCAGCACAGGGACCTTGAGTTCTATAAGATAAAGCCATAAACATGTTTGTCTGAGTCTTCTATCAAAAGTTACAGCTATTTATATGAAGTTGTACAAAAACGCTTTCTTTTGCCAAGACAGTGCGTTTCTCACTGTTACATGCATTTGAATGGGGAACTTGACCGAAACAAAGTATAGGTTTTCATTATGTGTATAACTTGAAAATCGTAGCTCAAACAGCTGCAAAACCTGATTTCCCAGCACGGGGACCTTGAGTTCTATAAGATAAAGCCATAAACATGTTTGTCTGAGTCGTATATCAAAAGTTACAGCTATTTATATGAAGTTGTACAAAAACGCTTTCTTTTGCTAAGACAGTGCGTTTCTCACTGTTACATGCATTTGAATGGGGAACTCGCCTGAAACAAAGTATAGGTTTTCATTATGTGTATAACTTGAAAATCTTAGCTCAAACAGCTGCAAAACCTGATTTCCCAGCACGGGGACCTTGAGTTCTATAAGATAAAGCCATAAACATGTTTGTCTGAGTCTTCTATCA
Organism: Copadichromis virginalis; assembly: GCF_057382275.1. Classification (NCBI taxonomy): domain Eukaryota; kingdom Metazoa; phylum Chordata; class Actinopteri; order Cichliformes; family Cichlidae; genus Copadichromis; species Copadichromis virginalis. Next base: position 28,158,070 of record NC_140632.1, on the reverse strand, counting down.
AAAGTTACAGCTATTTATATGAAGTTGTACAAAAACGCTTTCTTTCGCCAAGACAGTGCGTTTCTCACTGTTACATGCATTTGAATGGGGAACTTGACCGAAACAAAGTATAGGTTTTCATTATGTGTATAACTTGAAAATCGTAGCTCAAACAGCTGCAAAACCTGATTTCCCAGCACGGGGACCTTGAGTTCTATAAGATAAAGCCATAAACATGTTTGTCTGAGTCGTATATGTAAAGTTACAGCTATTTATATGAAGTTGTACAAAAACGCTTTCTTTAGCCAAGACAGTGCGTTTCTCACTGTTACATGCATTTGAATGGGGAACTCGCCCGAAACAAAGTATAGGTTTTCATTATGTGTATAACTTGAAAATCTTAGGTCAAACAGCTGCAAAACCTGTTTTCCCAGCACGGGGACCTTGAGTTCTATAAGATAAAGCCATAAACATGTTTGTCTGAGTCTTCTATCAAAAGTTACAGCTATTTATATGAAGTTGTACAAAAACGCTTTCTTTCGCCAAGACAGTGCGTTTCTCACTGTTACATGCATTTGAATGGGGAACTCGCCCGAAACAAAGTATAGGTTTTCATTATGTGTATAACTTGGAAATCTTAGCTCAAACGGCTGCAAAACCTGTTTTCTCAGCACAGGGACCTTGAGTTCTATAAGATAAAGCCATAAACATGTTTGTCTGAGTCTTCTATCAAAAGTTACAGCTATTTATATGAAGTTGTACAAAAACGCTTTCTTTCGCCAAGACAGTGCGTTTCTCACTGTTACATGCATTTCAATGGGGAACTCGACCGAAACAAAGTATAGGTTTTCATTATGTGTATAACTTGAAAATCTTAGCTCAAACAGCTGCAAAACCTGTTTTCCCAGCACGGGGACCTTGAGTTCTATAAGATAAAGCCATAAACATGTTTGTCTGAGTCTTCTATCAAAAGTTACAGCTATTTATATGAAGTTGTACAAAAACGCTTTCTTTCGCCAAGACAGTGCGTTTCTCACTGTTACATGCATTTCAATGGGGAACTCGACCGAAACAAAGTATAGGTTTTCATTATGTGTATAACTTGAAAATCTTAGCTCAAACAGCTGCAAAACCTGTTTTCCCAGCACGGGGACTTTGAGTTCTATAAGATAAAGCCATAAACATGTTTGTCTGAGTCTTCTATCAAAAGTTACAGCTATTTATATGAAGTTGTACAAAAACGCTTTCTTTCGCCAAGACAGTGCGTTTCTCACTGTTGCATGCATTTGAATGGGGAACTCGCCCGAAACAAAGTATAGGTTTTCATTATGTGTATAACTTGGAAATCTTAGCTCAAACTGCTGCAAAACCTGTTTTCTCAGCACAGGGACCTTGAGTTCTATAAGATAAAGCCATAAACATGTTTGTCTGAGTCTTCTATCAAAAGTTACAGCTATTTATATGAAGTTGTACAAAAACGCTTTCTTTCGCCAAGACAGTGCGTTTCTCACTGTTACATGCATTTGAATGGGGAACTCGACCGAAATAAAGTATAGGTTTTCATTATGTGTATAACTTGAAAATCTTAGCTCAAACAGCTGCAAAACCTGATTTCCCAGCACGGGGACCTTGAGTTCTATAAGATAAAGCCATAAACATGTTTGTCTGAGTCTTCTATCAAAAGTTACAGCTATTTATATGAAGTTGTACAAAAACGCTTTCTTTCGCCAAGACAGTGCGTTTCTCACTGTTACATGCATTTGAATGGGGAACTCGCCCGAAACAAAGTATAGGTTTTCATTATGTGTATAACTTGGAAATCTTAGCTCAAACGGCTGCAAAACCTGTTTTCTCAGCACAGGGACCTTGAGTTCTATAAGATAAAGCCATAAACATGTTTGTCTGAGTCTTCTATCAAAAGTTACAGCTATTTATATGAAGTTGTACAAAAACGCTTTCTTTCGCCAAGACAGTGCGTTTCTCACTGTTACATGCATTTGAATGGGGAACTCGACCGAAACAAAGTATAGGTTTTCATTATGTGTATAACTTGAAAATCTTAGCTCAAACAGCTGCAAAACCTGTTTTCCCAGCACGGGAACCTTGAGTTCTATAAGATAAAGCCATAAACATGTTTGTCTGAGTCTTCTATCAAAAGTTACAGCTATTTATATGAAGTTGTACAAAAACGCTTTCTTTCGCCAAGACAGTGCGTTTCTCACTGTTACATGCATTTGAATGGGGAACTCGACCGAAACAAAGTATAGGTTTTCATTATGTGTATAACTTGAAAATCTTAGCTCAAACAGCTGCAAAACCTGTTTTCACAGCACGGGAACCTTGAGTTCTATAAGATAAAGCCATAAACATGTTTGTCTGAGTCTTCTATCAAAAGTTACAGCTATTTATATGAAGTTGTACAAAAACGCTTTCTTTTGCCAAGACAGTGCGTTTCTCACTGTTACATGCATTTGAATGGGGAACTTGACCGAAACAAAGTATAGGTTTTCATTATGTGTATAACTTGAAAATCGTAGCTCAAACAGCTGCAAAACCTGATTTCCCAGCACGGGGACCTTGAGTTCTATAAGATAAAGCCATAAACATGTTTGTCTGAGTCGTATATCTAAAGTTACAGCTATTTATATGAAGTTGTACAAAAACGCTTTCTTTAGCCAAGACAGTGCGTTTCTCACTGTTACATGCATTTGAATGGGGAACTCGCCCGAAACAAAGTATAGGTTTTCATTATGTGTATAACTTGAAAATCTTAGCTCAAACAGCTGCAAAACCTGTTTTCCCAGCACGGGGACCTTGAGTTCTATAAGATAAAGCCATAAACATGTTTGTCTGAGTCTTCTATCAAAAGTTACAGCTATTTATATGAAGTTGTACAAAAACGCTTTCTTTCGCCAAGACAGTGCGTTTCTCACTGTTACATGCATTTGAATGGGGAACTCGACCGAAACAAAGTATAGGTTTTCATTATGTGTATAACTTGAAAATCTTAGCTCAAACAGCTGCAAAACCTGTTTTGCCAGCACGGGAACCTTGAGTTCTATAAGATAAAGCCATAAACATGTTTGTCTGAGTCTTCTATCAAAAGTTACAGCTATTTATATGAAGTTGTACAAAAACGCTTTCTTTCGCCAAGACAGTGCGTTTCTCACTGTTACAGGCATTTGAATGGGGAACTCGCCCGAAACAAAGTATAGGTTTTCATTATGTGTATAACTTGAAAATCTTAGCTCAAACAGCTGCAAAACCTGTTTTCCCAGCACGGGGACCTTGAGTTCTATAAGATAAAGCCATAAACATGTTTGTCTGAGTCTTCTATCAAAAGTTACAGCTATTTATATGAAGTTGTACAAAAACGCTTTCTTTCGCCAAGACAGTGCGTTTCTCACTGTTACATGCATTTGAATGGGGAACTCGACCGAAACAAAGTATAGGTTTTCATTATGTGTATAACTTGAAAATCTTAGCTCAAACAGCTGCAAAACCTGTTTTCCCAGCACGGGGACCTTGAGTTCTATAAGATAAAGCCATAAACATGTTTGTCTGAGTCTTCTATCAAAAGTTACAGCTATTTATATGAAGTTGTACAAAAACGCTTTCTTTCGCCAAGACAGTGCGTTTCTCACTGTTACATGCATTTGAATGGGGAACTCGCCCGAAACAAAGTATAGGTTTTCATTATGTGTATAACTTGAAAATCTTAGCTCAAACAGCTGCAAAACCTGTTTTCCCAGCACGGGGACCTTGAGTTCTATAAGATAAAGCCATAAACATGTTTGTCTGAGTCTTCTATCAAAAGTTACAGCTATTTATATGAAGTTGTACAAAAACGCTTTCTTTCGCCAAGACAGTGCGTTTCTCACTGTTACATGCATTTGAATGGGGAACTCGCCCGAAACAAAGTATAGGTTTTCATTATGTGTATAACTTGAAAATCTTAGCTCAAACAGCTGCAAAACCTGTTTTCCCAGCACGGGGACCTTGAGTTCTATAAGATAAAGCCATAAACATGTTTGTCTGAGTCTTCTATCAAAAGTTACAGCTATTTATATGAAGTTGTACAAAAACGCTTTCTTTCGCCAAGACAGTGCGTTTCTCACTGTTACATGCATTTGAATGGGGAACTCGCCCGAAAGAAAGTATAGGTTTTCATTATGTGTATAACTTGGAAATCTTAGCTCAAACGGCTGCAAAACCTGTTTTCTCAGCACAGGGACCTTGAGTTCTATAAGATAAAGCCATAAACATGTTTGTCTGAGTCTTCTATCAAAAGTTACAGCTATTTATATGAAGTTGTACAAAAACGCTTTCTTTCGCCAAGACAGTGCGTTTCTCACTGTTGCATGCATTTGAATGGGGAACTCGCCCGAAACAAAGTATAGGTTTTCATTATGTGTATAACTTGGAAATCTTAGCTCAAACTGCTGCAAAACCTGATTTCCCAGCACGGGGACCTTGAGTTCTATAAGATAAAGCCATAAACATGTTTGTCTGAGTCTTCTATCAAAAGTTACAGCTATTTATATGAAGTTGTACAAAAACGCTTTCTTTCGCCAAGACAGTGCGTTTCTCACTGTTACATGCATTTGAATGGGGAACTCGCCTGAAACAAAGTATAGGTTTTCATTATGTGTATAACTTGGAAATCTTAGCTCAAACGGCTGCAAAACCTGTTTTCTCAGCACAGGGACCTTGAGTTCTATAAGATAAAGCCATAAACATGTTTGTCTGAGTCTTCTATCAAAAGTTACAGCTATTTATATGAAGTTGTACAAAAACGCTTTCTTTCGCCAAGACAGTGCGTTTCTCACTGTTACATGCATTTCAATGGGGAACTCGACCGAAACAAAGTATAGGTTTTCATTATGTGTATAACTTGAAAATCTTAGCTCAAACAGCTGCAAAACCTGTTTTCCCAGCACGGGGACCTTGAGTTCTATAAGATAAAGCCATAAACATGTTTGTCTGAGTCTTCTATCAAAAGTTACAGCTATTTATATGAAGTTGTACAAAAACGCTTTCTTTCGCCAAGACAGTGCGTTTCTCACTGTTACATGCATTTGAATGGGGAACTCGACCGAAACAAAGTATAGGTTTTCATTATGTGTATAACTTGAAAATCTTAGCTCAAACAGCTGCAAAACCTGTTTTCCCAGCACGGGGACTTTGAGTTCTATAAGATAAAGCCATAAACATGTTTGTCTGAGTCTTCTATCAAAAGTTACAGCTATTTATATGAAGTTGTACAAAAACGCTTTCTTTCGCCAAGACAGTGCGTTTCTCACTGTTGCATGCATTTGAATGGGGAACTCGCCCGAAACAAAGTATAGGTTTTCATTATGTGTATAACTTGGAAATCTTAGCTCAAACTGCTGCAAAACCTGATTTCCCAGCACGGGGACCTTGAGTTCTATAAGATAAAGCCATAAACATGTTTGTCTGAGTCTTCTATCAAAAGTTACAGCTATTTATATGAAGTTGTACAAAAACGCTTTCTTTCGCCAAGACAGTGCGTTTCTCACTGTTACATGCATTTGAATGGGGAACTCGCCCGAAACAAAGTATAGGTTTTCATTATGTGTATAACTTGGAAATCTTAGCTCAAACGGCTGCAAAACCTGTTTTCTCAGCACAGGGACCTTGAGTTCTATAAGATAAAGCCATAAACATGTTTGTCTGAGTCTTCTATCAAAAGTTACAGCTATTTATATGAAGTTGTACAAAAACGCTTTCTTTCGCCAAGACAGTGCGTTTCTCACTGTTACATGCATTTGAATGGGGAACTCGCCCGAAACAAAGTATAGGTTTTCATTATGTGAATAATTTTAAAATCTTAGCTCAAACGGCTGCAAATCCTGTTTTCCCAGCACGGGGATATTGAGTTCTATAAGATAAAGCCATAAACATGTTTGTCTGAGTCTTATATCAAAAGTTACAGCTATTTATATGAAGTTGTACAAAAACGCTTTCTTTTGCCAAGAAAGTGCGTTTCTCACTGTTACATGCATTTGAATGGGGAACTCGCCTGAAACAAAGTATAGGTTTTCATTATGTGTATGACTTGGAAATCTTAGCTCAAACGGCTGCAAAACCTGTTTTCTCAGCACAGGGACCTTGAGTTCTATAAGATAAAGCCATAAACATGTTTGTCTGAGTCTTCTATCAAAAGTTACAGCTATTTATATGAAGTTGTACAAAAACGCTTTCTTTTGCCAAGACAGTGCGTTTCTCACTGTTACATGCATTTGAATGGGGAACTTGACCGAAACAAAGTATAGGTTTTCATTATGTGTATAACTTGAAAATCGTAGCTCAAACAGCTGCAAAACCTGATTTCCCAGCACGGGGACCTTGAGTTCTATAAGATAAAGCCATAAACATGTTTGTCTGAGTCGTATATCTAAAGTTACAGCTATTTATATGAAGTTGTACAAAAACGCTTTCTTTAGCCAAGACAGTGCGTTTCTCACTGTTACATGCATTTGAATGGGGAACTCGCCCGAAACAAAGTATAGGTTTTCATTATGTGTATAACTTGAAAATCTTAGCTCAAACAGCTGCAAAACCTGTTTTCCCAGCACGGGGACCTTGAGTTCTATAAGATAAAGCCATAAACATGTTTGTCTGAGTCTTCTATCAAAAGTTACAGCTATTTATATGAAGTTGTACAAAAACGCTTTCTTTCGCCAAGACAGTGCGTTTCTCACTGTTACATGCATTTGAATGGGGAACTCGACCGAAACAAAGTATAGGTTTTCATTATGTGTATAACTTGAAAATCTTAGCTCAAATGGCTGCAAAACCTGTTTTCCCAGCACGGGGACCTTGAGTTCTATAAGATAAAGCCATAAACATGTTTGTCTGAGTCTTCTATCAAAAGTTACAGCTATTTATATGAAGTTGTACAAAAACGCTTTCTTTCGCCAAGACAGTGCGTTTCTCACTGTTACATGCATTTGAATGGGGAACTCGCCCGAAACAAAGTATAGGTTTTCATTATGTGTATAACTTGGAAATCTTAGCTCAAACAGCTGCAAAACCTGATTTCCCAGCACGGGGACCTTGAGTTCTATAATATAAAGCCATAAACATGTTTGTCTGAGTCTTCTATCAAAAGTTACAGCTATTTATATGAAGTTGTACAAAAACGCTTTCTTTCGCCAAGACAGTGCGTTTCTCACTGTTACATGCATTTGAATGGGGAACTCGCCCGAAACAAAGTATAGGTTTTCATTATGTGTATAACTTGGAAATCTTAGCTCAAACGGCTGCAAAACCTGTTTTCTCAGCACAGGGACCTTGAGTTCTATAAGATAAAGCCATAAACATGTTTGTCTGAGTCTTCTATCAAAAGTTACAGCTATTTATATGAAGTTGTACAAAAACGCTTTCTTTCGCCAAGACAGTGCGTTTCTCACTGTTACATGCATTTCAATGGGGAACTCGACCGAAACAAAGTATAGGTTTTCATTATGTGTATAACTTGAAAATCTTAGCTCAAACAGCTGCAAAACCTGTTTTCCCAGCACGGGGACCTTGAGTTCTATAAGATAAAGCCATAAACATGTTTGTCTGAGTCTTCTATCAAAAGTTACAGCTATTTATATGAAGTTGTACAAAAACGCTTTCTTTCGCCAAGACAGTGCGTTTCTCACTGTTACATGCATTTCAATGGGGAACTCGACCGAAACAAAGTATAGGTTTTCATTATGTGTATAACTTGAAAATCTTAGCTCAAACAGCTGCAAAACCTGTTTTCCCAGCACGGGGACCTTGAGTTCTATAAGATAAAGCCATAAACATGTTTGTCTGAGTCTTCTATCAAAAGTTACAGCTATTTATATGAAGTTGTACAAAAACGCTTTCTTTCGCCAAGACAGTGCGTTTCTCACTGTTACATGCATTTGAATGGGGAACTCGCCCGAAACAAAGTATAGGTTTTCATTATGTGTATAACTTGGAAATCTTAGCTCAAACGGCTGCAAAACCTGTTTTCTCAGCACAGGGACCTTGAGTTCTATAAGATAAAGCCATAAACATGTTTGTCTGAGTCTTCTATCAAAAGTTACAGCTATTTATATGAAGTTGTACAAAAACGCTTTCTTTCGCCAAGACAGTGCGTTTCTCACTGTTACATGCATTTGAATGGGGAACTCGACCGAAACAAAGTATAGGTTTTCATTATGTGTATAACTTGAAAATCTTAGCTCAAACAGCTGCAAAACCTGATTTCCCAGCACGGGGACCTTGAGTTCTATAAGATAAAGCCATAAACATGTTTGTCTGAGTCTTCTATCAAAAGTTACAGCTATTTATATGAAGTTGTACAAAAACGCTTTCTTTCGCCAAGACAGTGCGTTTCTCACTGTTGCATGCATTTGAATGGGGAACTCGCCCGAAACAAAGTATAGGTTTTCATTATGTGTATAACTTGGAAATCTTAGCTCAAACTGCTGCAAAACCTGATTTCCCAGCACGGGGACCTTGAGTTCTATAAGATAAAGCCATAAACATGTTTGTCTGAGTCTTCTATCAAAAGTTACAGCTATTTATATGAAGTTGTACAAAAACGCTTTCTTTCGCCAAGACAGTGCGTTTCTCACTGTTACATGCATTTGAATGGGGAACTCGCCCGAAACAAAGTATAGGTTTTCATTATGTGTATAACTTGGAAATCTTAGCTCAAACGGCTGCAAAACCTGTTTTCTCAGCACAGGGACCTTGAGTTCTATAAGATAAAGCCATAAACATGTTTGTCTGAGTCTTCTATCAAAAGTTACAGCTATTTATATGAAGTTGTACAAAAACGCTTTCTTTCGCCAAGACAGTGCGTTTCTCACTGTTACATGCATTTGAATGGGGAACTCGACCGAAACAAAGTATAGGTTTTCATTATGTGTATAACTTGAAAATCTTAGCTCAAACAGCTGCAAAACCTGATTTCCCAGCACGGGGACCTTGAGTTCTATAAGATAAAGCCATAAACATGTTTGTCTGAGTCTTCTATCAAAAGTTACAGCTATTTATATGAAGTTGTACAAAAACGCTTTCTTTCGCCAAGACAGTGCGTTTCTCACTGTTACATGCATTTGAATGGGGAACTCGCCCGAAACAAAGTATAGGTTTTCATTATGTGTATAACTTGGAAATCTTAGCTCAAACGGCTGCAAAACCTGTTTTCTCAGCACAGGGACCTTGAGTTCTATAAGATAAAGCCATAAACATGTTTGTCTGAGTCTTCTATCAAAAGTTACAGCTATTTATATGAAGTTGTACAAAAACGCTTTCTTTCGCCAAGACAGTGCGTTTCTCACTGTTACATGCATTTGAATGGGGAACTCGACCGAAACAAAGTATAGGTTTTCATTATGTGTATAACTTGAAAATCTTAGCTCAAACAGCTGCAAAACCTGTTTTCCCAGCACGGGAACCTTGAGTTCTATAAGATAAAGCCATAAACATGTTTGTCTGAGTCTTCTATCAAAAGTTACAGCTATTTATATGAAGTTGTACAAAAACGCTTTCTTTCGCCAAGACAGTGCGTTTCTCACTGTTACATGCATTTGAATGGGGAACTCGACCGAAACAAAGTATAGGTTTTCATTATGTGTATAACTTGAAAATCTTAGCTCAAACAGCTGCAAAACCTGTTTTCACAGCACGGGAACCTTGAGTTCTATAAGATAAAGCCATAAACATGTTTGTCTGAGTCTTCTATCAAAAGTTACAGCGATTTATATGAAGTTGTACAAAAACGCTTTCTTTCGCCAAGACAGTGCGTTTCTCACTGTTACATGCATTTGAATGGGGAACTCGCCCGAAACAAAGTATAGGTTTTCATTATGTGTATAACTTGAAAATCTTAGTTCAAACAGCTGCAAAACCTGTTTTCCCAGCACGGGGACCTTGAGTTCTATAAGATAAAGCCATAAACATGTTTGTCTGAGTCTTCTATCAAAAGTTACAGCTATTTATATGAAGTTGTACAAAAACGCTTTCTTTCGCCAAGACAGTGCGTTTCTCACTGTTACATGCATTTGAATGGGGAACTTGCCCGAAACAAAGTATAGGTTTTCATTATGTGTATAACTTGGAAATCTTAGCTCAAATGGCTGCAAAACCTGTTTTCTCAGCACAGGGACCTTGAGTTCTATAAGATAAAGCCATAAACATGTTTGTCTGAGTCTTCTATCTAAAGTTACAGCTATTTATATGAAGTTGTACAAAAACGCTTTCTTTTTCCAAGACAGTGCGTTTCTCACTGTTACATGCATTTGAATGGGGAACTCGACCGAAACAAAGTATAGGTTTTCATTATGTGTATAACTTGGAAATCTTAGCTCAAACAGCTGCAAAACCTTTTTTCTCAGCACAGGGACCTTGAGTTCTATAAGATAAAGCCATAAACATGTTTGTCTGAGTCTTATATCAAAAGTTACAGCTATTTATATGAAGTTGTACAAAAACACTTTATTTCGCCAAGACAGTGCGTTTCTCACTGTTACATGCATTTGAATGGGGAACTCGACCGAAACAAAGTATAGGTTTTCATTATGTGTATAACTTGAAAATCTTAGCTCAAACAGCTGCGAAACCTGTTTTCCCAGCACGGGGACCTTGAGTTCTATAAGATAAAGCCATAAACATGTTTGTCTGAGTCTTCTATCAAAAGTTACAGCTATTTATATGAAGTTGTACAAAAACGCTTTCTTTCGCCAAGACAGTGCGTTTCTCACAGATACATGCATTTGAATGGGGAACTCGCCCGAAACAAAGTATAGGTTTTCATTATGTGTATAACTTGGAAATCTTAGCTCAAACAGCTGCAAAACCTGATTTCCCAGCACGGGGACCTTGGGTTCTATAAGATAAAGCCATAAACATGTTTGTCTGAGTCTTCTATCAAAAGTTACAGCTATTTATATGAAGTTGTACAAAAACGCTTTCTTTCGCCAAGACAGTGCGTTTCTCACTGTTACATGCATTTGAATGGGGAACTCGACCGAAACAAAGTATAGGTTTTCATTATGTGTATAACTTGGAAATCTTAGCTCAAACGGCTGCAAAACCTGTTTTCTCAGCACAGGGTCCTTGAGTTCTATAAGATAAAGCCATAAACATGTTTGTCTGAGTCTTCTATCAAAAGTTACAGCTATTTATATGAAGTTGTACAAAAACGCTTTCTTTTGCCAAGACAGTGCGTTTCTCACTGTTACATGCATTTGAATGGGGAACTTGACCGAAACAAAGTATAGGTTTTCATTATGTGTATAACTTGAAAATCGTAGCTCAAACAGCTGCAAAACCTGATTTCCCAGCACGGGGACCTTGAGTTCTATAAGATAAAGCCATAAACATGTTTGTCTGAGTCGTATATCAAAAGTTACAGCTATTTATATGAAGTTGTACAAAAACGCTTTCTTTTGCTAAGACAGTGCGTTTCTCACTGTTACATGCATTTGAATGGGGAACTCGCCTGAAACAAAGTATAGGTTTTCATTATGTGTATAACTTGAAAATCTTAGCTCAAACAGCTGCAAAACCTGATTTCCCAGCACGGGGACCTTGAGTTCTATAAGATAAAGCCATAAACATGTTTGTCTGAGTCTTCTATCAAAAGTTACAGCTATTTATATGAAGTTGTACAAAAACGCTTTCTTTCGCCAAGACAGTGCGTTTCTCACTGTTACATGCATTTGAATGGGGAACTCGACCGAAACAAAGTATAGGTTTTCATTATGTGTATAACTTGAAAATCTTAGCTCAAACAGCTGCAAAACCTGTTTTCCCAGCACGGGGACCTTGAGTTCTATAAGATAAAGCCATAAACATGTTTGTCTGAGTCTTCTATCAAAAGTTACAGCTATTTATATGAAGTTGTACAAAAACGCTTTCTTTCGCCAAGACAGTGCGTTTCTCACTGTTACATGCATTTGAATGGGGAACTCGCCCGAAACAAAGTATAGGTTTTCATTATGTGTATGACTTGGAAATCTTAGCTCAAATGGCTGCAAAACCTGTTTTCTCAGCACAGGGACCTTGAGTTCTATAAGATAAAGCCATAAACATGTTTGTCTGAGTCTTCTATCTAAAGTTACAGCTATTTATATGAAGTTGTACAAAAACGCTTTCTTTCGCCAAGACAGTGCGTTTCTCACTGTTACATGCATTTGAATGGGGAACTCGCCCGAAACAAAGTATAGGTTTTCATTATGTGTATAACTTGGAAATCTTAGCTCAAATGGCTGCAAAACCTGTTTTCCCAGCACGGGGACCTTGAGTTCTATAAGATAAAGCCATAAACATGTTTGTCTGAGTCTTCTATCAAAAGTTACAGCTATTTATATGAAGTTGTACAAAAACGCTTTCTTTCGCCAAGACAGTGCGTTTCTCACTGTTACATGCATTTGAATGGGGAACTCGCCTGAAACAAAGTATAGGTTTTCATTATGTGTATAACTTGGAAATCTTAGCTCAAACAGCTGCAAAACCTTTTTTCTCAACACAGGGACCTTGAGTTATATAAGATAAAGCCATAAACATGTTTGTCTGAGTCTTTTATCAAAAGTTACAGTTATTTATATGAAGTTGTACAAAAACGCTTTATTTCGCCAAGACAGTGCGTTTCTCACTGTTACATGCATTTGAATGGGGAACTCGACCGAAACAAAGTATAGGTTTTCATTATGTGAATAATTTTAAAATCTTAGCTCAAACGGCTGCAAATCCTGTTTTCCCAGCACGGGGATATTGAGTTCTATAAGATAAAGCCATAAACATGTTTGTCTGAGTCTTATATCAAAAGTTACAGCTATTTATATGAAGTTGTACAAAAACGCTTTCTTTTGCCAAGAAAGTGCGTTTCTCACTGTTACATGCATTTGAATGGGGAACTCGCCTGAAACAAAGTATAGGTTTTCATTATGTGTATGACTTGGAAATCTTAGCTCAAACGGCTGCAAAACCTGTTTTCTCAGCACAGGGACCTTGAGTTCTATAAGATAAAGCCATAAACATGTTTGTCTGAGTCTTCTATCAAAAGTTACAGCTATTTATATGAAGTTGTACAAAAACGCTTTCTTTTGCCAAGACAGTGCGTTTCTCACTGTTACATGCATTTGAATGGGGAACTTGACCGAAACAAAGTATAGGTTTTCATTATGTGTATAACTTGAAAATCGTAGCTCAAACAGCTGCAAAACCTGATTTCCCAGCACGGGGACCTTGAGTTCTATAAGATAAAGCCATAAACATGTTTGTCTGAGTCGTATATCAAAAGTTACAGCTATTTATATGAAGTTGTACAAAAACGCTTTCTTTTGCTAAGACAGTGCGTTTCTCACTGTTACATGCATTTGAATGGGGAACTCGACCGAAACAAAGTATAGGTTTTCATTATGTGTATAACTTGAAAATCTTAGCTCAAACAGCTGCAAAACCTGATTTCCCAGCACGGGGACCTTGAGTTCTATAAGATAAAGCCATAAACATGTTTGTCTGAGTCTTCTATCAAAAGTTACAGCTATTTATATGAAGTTGTACAAAAACGCTTTCTTTCGCCAAGACAGTGCGTTTCTCACTGTTACATGCATTTGAATGGGGAACTCGCCTGAAACAAAGTATAGGTTTTCATTATGTGTATAACTTGGAAATCTTAGCTCAAACAGCTGCAAAACCTTTTTTCTCAACACAGGGACCTTGAGTTATATAAGATAAAGCCATAAACATGTTTGTCTGAGTCTTTTATCAAAAGTTACAGTTATTTATATGAAGTTGTACAAAAACGCTTTATTTCGCCAAGACAGTGCGTTTCTCACTGTTACATGCATTTGAATGGGGAACTCGACCGAAACAAAGTATAGGTTTTCATTATGTGAATAATTTTAAAATCTTAGCTCAAACGGCTGCAAATCCTGTTTTCCCAGCACGGGGATATTGAGTTCTATAAGATAAAGCCATAAACATGTTTGTCTGAGTCTTATATCAAAAGTTACAGCTATTTATATGAAGTTGTACAAAAACGCTTTCTTTTGCCAAGAAAGTGCGTTTCTCACTGTTACATGCATTTGAATGGGGAACTCGCCCGAAACAAAGTATAGGTTTTCATTATGTGTATAACTTGGAAATCTTAGCTCAAACAGCTGCAAATCCTGTTTTCCCAGCACGGGGACCTTGAGTTCTATAAGATAAAGCCATAAACATGTTTGTCTGAGTCTTCTATCAAAAGTTACAGCTATTTATATGAAGTTGTACAAAAACGCTTTCTTTCGCCAAGACAGTGCGTTTCTCACAGATACATGCATTTGAATGGGGAACTCGCCCGAAACAAAGTATAGGTTTTCATTATGTGTATAACTTGGAAATCTTAGCTCAAACAGCTGCAAAACCTGATTTCCCAACACGGGGACCTTGGGTTCTATAAGATAAAGCCATAAACATGTTTGTCTGAGTCTTCTATCAAAAGTTACAGCTATTTATATGAAGTTGTACAAAAACGCTTTCTTTCGCCAAGACAGTGCGTTTCTCACTGTTACATGCATTTGAATGGGGAACTCGCCCGAAACAAAGTATAGGTTTTCATTATGTGTATAACTTGGAAATCTTAGCTCAAATGGCTGCAAAACCTGTTTTCTCAGCACAGGGACCTTGAGTTCTATAAGATAAAGCCATAAACATGTTTGTCTGAGTCTTCTATCTAAAGTTACAGCTATTTATATGAAGTTGTACAAAAACGCTTTCTTTCGCCAAGACAGTGCGTTTCTCACTGTTACATGCATTTGAATGGGGAACTCGCCTGAAACAAAGTATAGGTTTTCATTATGTGTATGACTTGGAAATCTTAGCTCAAATGGCTGCAAAACCTGTTTTCTCAGCACAGGGACCTTGAGTTCTATAAGATAAAGCCATAAACATGTTTGTCTGAGTCTTCTATCAAAAGTTACAGCTATTTATATGAAGTTGTACAAAAACGCTTTCTTTTGCCAAGACAGTGCGTTTCTCACTGTTACATGCATTTGAATGGGGAACTTGACCGAAACAAAGTATAGGTTTTCACTATGTGTATAACTTGAAAATCGTAGCTCAAACAGCTGCAAAATCTGATTTCCCAGCACGGGGACCTTGAGTTCTATAAGATAAAGCCATAAACATGTTTGTCTGAGTCGTATATCAAAAGTTACAGCTATTTATATGAAGTTGTACAAAAACGCTTTCTTTTGCTAAGACAGTGCGTTTCTCACTGTTACATGCATTTGAATGGGGAACTCGCCTGAAACAAAGTATAGGTTTTCATTATGTGTATAACTTGAAAATCTTAGCTCAAACAGCTGCAAAACCTGATTTCCCAGCACGGGGACCTTGAGTTCTATAAGATAAAGCCATAAACATGTTTGTCTGAGTCTTCTATCAAAAGTTACAGCTATTTATATGAAGTTGTACAAAAACGCTTTCTTTCGCCAAGACAGTGCGTTTCTCACTGTTACATGCATTTGAATGGGGAACTCGACCGAAACAAAGTATAGGTTTTCATTATGTGTATAACTTGAAAATCTTAGCTCAAACAGCTGCAAAACCTGTTTTCCCAGCACGGGGACCTTGAGTTCTATAAGATAAAGCCATAAACATGTTTGTCTGAGTCTTCTATCAAAAGTTACAGCTATTTATATGAAGTTGTACAAAAACGCTTTCTTTCGCCAAGACAGTGCGTTTCTCACTGTTACATGCATTTGAATGGGGAACTCGCCCGAAACAAAGTATAGGTTTTCATTATGTGTATAACTTGGAAATCTTAGCTCAAATGGCTGCAAAACCTGTTTTCTCAGCACAGGGACCTTGAGTTCTATAAGATAAAGCCATAAACATGTTTGTCTGAGTCTTCTATCTAAAGTTACAGCTATTTATATGAAGTTGTACAAAAACGCTTTCTTTCGCCAAGACAGTGCGTTTCTCACTGTTACATGCATTTGAATGGGGAACTCGCCCGAAACAAAGTATAGGTTTTCATTATGTGTATAACTTGGAAATCTTAGCTCAAATGGCTGCAAAACCTGTTTTCCCAGCACGGGGACCTTGAGTTCTATAAGATAAAGCCATAAACATGTTTGTCTGAGTCTTCTATCAAAAGTTACAGCTATTTATATGAAGTTGTACAAAAACGCTTTCTTTCGCCAAGACAGTGCGTTTCTCACTGTTACATGCATTTGAATGGGGAACTCGCCTGAAACAAAGTATAGGTTTTCATTATGTGTATAACTTGGAAATCTTAGCTCAAACAGCTGCAAAACCTTTTTTCTCAACACAGGGACCTTGAGTTATATAAGATAAAGCCATAAACATGTTTGTCTGAGTCTTTTATCAAAAGTTACAGTTATTTATATGAAGTTGTACAAAAACGCTTTATTTCGCCAAGACAGTGCGTTTCTCACTGTTACATGCATTTGAATGGGGAACTCGACCGAAACAAAGTATAGGTTTTCATTATGTGAATAATTTTAAAATCTTAGCTCAAACGGCTGCAAATCCTGTTTTCCCAGCACGGGGATATTGAGTTCTATAAGATAAAGCCATAAACATGTTTGTCTGAGTCTTATATCAAAAGTTACAGCTATTTATATGAAGTTGTACAAAAACGCTTTCTTTTGCCAAGACAGTGCGTTTCTCACTGTTACATGCATTTGAATGGGGAACTTGACCGAAACAAAGTATAGGTTTTCATTATGTGTATAACTTGAAAATTGTAGCTCAAACAGCTGCAAAACCTGATTTCCCAGCACGGGGACCTTGAGTTCTATAAGATAAAGCCATAAACATGTTTGTCTGAGTCGTATATCAAAAGTTACAGCTATTTATATGAAGTTGTACATAAACGCTTTCTTTCGCCAAGACAGTGCGTTTCTCACAGATACATGCATTTGAATGGGGAACTCGCCCGAAACAAAGTATAGGTTTTCATTATGTGTATAACTTGGAAATCTTAGCTCAAACAGCTGCAAAACCTGATTTCCCAGCACGGGGACCTTGGGTTCTATAAGATAAAGCCATAAACATGTTTGTCTGAGTCTTCTATCAAAAGTTACAGCTATTTATATGAAGTTGTACAAAAACGCTTTCTTTCGCCAAGACAGTGCGTTTCTCACTGTTACATGCATTTGAATGGGGAACTCGACCGAAACAAAGTATAGGTTTTCATTATGTGTATAACTTGAAAATCTTAGCTCAAACAGCTGCAAAACCTGTTTTCCCAGCACGGGGACCTTGAGTTCTATAAGATAAAGCCATAAACATGTTTGTCTGAGTCTTATATCAAAAGTTACAGCTATTTATATGAAGTTGTACAAAAACGCTTTCTTTCGCCAAGACAGTGCGTTTCTCACTGTTACATGCATTTGAATGGGGAACTCGCCCGAAACAAAGTATAGGTTTTCATTATGTGTATAACTTGGAAATCTTAGCTCAAATGGCTGCAAAACCTGTTTTCTCAGCACAGGGACCTTGAGTTCTATAAGATAAAGCCATAAACATGTTTGTCTGAGTCTTCTATCTAAAGTTACAGCTATTTATATGAAGTTGTACAAAAACGCTTTCTTTCGCCAAGACAGTGCGTTTCTCACTGTTACATGCATTTGAATGGGGAACTCGCCTGAAACAAAGTATAGGTTTTCATTATGTGTATGACTTGGAAATCTTAGCTCAAACGGCTGCAAAACCTGTTTTCTCAGCACAGGGACCTTGAGTTCTATAAGATAAAGCCATAAACATGTTTGTCTGAGTCTTCTATCAAAAGTTACAGCTATTTATATGAAGTTGTACAAAAACGCTTTCTTTTGCCAAGACAGTGCGTTTCTCACTGTTACATGCATTTGAATGGGGAACTTGACCGAAACAAAGTATAGGTTTTCATTATGTGTATAACTTGAAAATCGTAGCTCAAACAGCTGCAAAACCTGATTTCCCAGCACGGGGACCTTGAGTTCTATAAGATAAAGCCATAAACATGTTTGTCTGAGTCGTATATCAAAAGTTACAGCTATTTATATGAAGTTGTACAAAAACGCTTTCTTTTGCTAAGACAGTGCGTTTCTCACTGTTACATGCATTTGAATGGGGAACTCGACCGAAACAAAGTATAGGTTTTCATTATGTGTATAACTTGAAAATCTTAGCTCAAACAGCTGCAAAACCTGATTTCCCAGCACGGGGACCTTGAGTTCTATAAGATAAAGCCATAAACATGTTTGTCTGAGTCTTCTATCAAAAGTTACAGCTATTTATATGAAGTTGTACAAAAACGCTTTCTTTCGCCAAGACAGTGCGTTTCTCACTGTTACATGCATTTGAATGGGGAACTCGACCGAAACAAAGTATAGGTTTTCATTATGTGTATAACTTGGAAATCTTAGCTCAAATGGCTGCAAAACCTGTTTTCTCAGCACAGGGACCTTGAGTTCTATAAGATAAAGCCATAAACATGTTTGTCTGAGTCTTCTATCTAAAGTTACAGCTATTTATATGAAGTTGTACAAAAACGCTTTCTTTCGCCAAGACAGTGCGTTTCTCACTGTTACATGCATTTGAATGGGGAACTCGCCTGAAACAAAGTATAGGTTTTCATTATGTGTATAACTTGGAAATCTTAGCTCAAACGGCTGCAAAACCTGTTTTCTCAGCACAGGGACCTTGAGTTCTATAAGAGAAAGCCATAAACATATTTGTCTGAGTCTTCTATCAAAAGTTACAGCTATTTATATGAAGTTGTACAAAAACGCTTTCTTTTGCCAAGACAGTGCGTTTCTCACTGTTACATGCATTTGAATGGGGAACTCGCCTGAAACAAAGTATAGGTTTTCATTATGTGTATAACTTGGAAATCTTAGCTCACACAGCTGCAAAATCTGTTTGCCCAGCACGGGGATATTGAATTATATAAGATAAAACCATAAATACGTAAATCTGAGCCTTCTATCAAAAGTTACAGCTGTCTTCATGAAGCTGTACAAAAACACTTTATTTCGCCGAGACAGTGCGTTTCTGACTATTACATGCATTTGAATGCAGTTCTCGCACGAAACAAAATATAGGTTTTCATTATGTGAATAACCCGAAAATCTTAGCTCAAACCTGTTTGCTCAACACGGGGATACTGAATATTATAAGATAAAGCCATAACTACGTAAATCTGAATCTTCTATCAAAAGTTACAGCTAACTTCATGAAGTTGTACAAAAAGGCTTTATTTTGCAAAGATAGTGCGTTTCTGACTATTACATGCGAGACATGTGTCTCTTTACTGTGTTTAAGACACTTTACAGGTCCCTCCCCTAATGAAGAGTAGTGAGCAGCTGATTGGACCATGGAACAGGTGACCACGTTCCAAAAGCCGCTCTGACAGCTCCAGAGGGGAGAGAGAGAGAGAGTGTGTGCAACAAGCGAGTAGCCTGACAGCCTTCGCGGTTCTTACCATGGTTTTCCCAGCCTGTGCTTATCTTGTGTATTTGTGTGAGGGTGAATTGTAAAAGCCGCTCCTAGTGCATTAGCTGAGAGCTTAGGCACTCGTGGGCTGAAGCGGAAGGGGTGAGCTGCCTTTTCTTTTGGAATCGTTTTCTCCTGTTTTCTTGGTCAGGGAGCGAGGGATAGTTAGTCTTTTCTGGTCGGTCTTAGTTGGTTTTGTTTATTATTTTGGCCTGGGCTCACCCTGGAGCTATGCTTCTTGTCCTTAAATAAAATCACCTTTTTTTACTCACAACTGGTTTGGATGTTTGGCTTGGGAACCAGGGCGGGGATTTGTCTCTCTCTCCTCCAACCTTATGTGCGTCCCTACACGCCTAGATTAGGGGCGTAACATAAATGGAGTTCAAACACGAAACAAAGTATAGCTTTTTATTTTGTGAATAACTTAAAAATCTTAGCTCACATAGCTTTAAAACTGTTTGCTCAACGGGGATATTGAATTCTATAAGATAAAGCCATAAATACGTATATCTGAGTTTCCTATCAAAAGTTACAGCTGTCTTCATGAAGTTGTAAACCCTTTATTTCGCCGAGACAGTGCGTTTCTGACTTTTACATGCATTTGAATGGAGTTCTCGCACGAAACAAAGTATAGGCTTTCATTTTTTCAATAACTGGAAGCTCTTGGCTCAAACAGCTGCAAAACCTGTTTCCCCAGCACGGAGATGCTGAATTGTATAAGGCAAAGCCATATTGATGTGTGTCTGAGCCTTCTATCAAAAGTTACAGGTAACTTCATGAAGCTGTACAAAAAAACTTTATTTCGCCGAGACCGTGCGTTTCTGACTATTACATGCATTTGAATGGAGTTCTCGCACGAAACAAAGTATAGGTTTTCATCTTGTGAATAACTTGAAAATCTTAGCTCACATAGCTTTAAAACTGTTTGCTCAACACGGGGATATTGAATTCGATAAGATAAAGCCATAAATACGCATATCTGAGTCTCCTATCAAAAGTTAGAGCTGTCTTCATGAAGTTGTAAACGCTTTATTTCGCCAAGACAGTGCGTTTCTGACTATTACATGCATTTGAATGGAGTTGTCGCACGAAACAAAGCATAGGTATTCATTTTGTGAATAACTTGAAAATCTTAGATCAAACAGCTGCAAAACCTGTTTGCTCAACACGGGGATATCGAACTTTATAAGACAAAGCCATAAATATGTTTATATGCGTCTTCTATCAAAAGTTACAGCTGTCTTGAATGAAAGCATTATAGCAGCTTACCTCGATCATGTGGTAGAACAGACACATGGGCCACCTACGTGTCCTTCTATGGCAGGAGTAGTTGCCACAAACCTGCAAAACAAAAAGAAATGATCAGGTGACATGAACAGATTTATACAGCCATAAGCAAGAGATTCTTCCTGCCTGTGGGCGTCAAACTGGACCCCCCCCCCCCCCCCCTCCTTACTGTAACTATCAAAACTATCATAGTCTAAAACTATCATCTCATATCAAAACTATTATAATCACATTATGACTTTATCAGTTATAACAATGAGAAACGGTAAACAATTTGGCAAATAATACTTATAATTTAAAAATAAATAAAATAATAATAAATAATAATGAAAAATAATAATAAAATGAAAATAAATACTTATAATTGTGCTTACCTGGTCCAAATGATCCACAGTCCCTTTGCATTTGTTATAATCCAGGATGATGTGGGGCTTTCTCTTCCCAGAGTCCTGGACTTGTAGCTCACGGTGCCTGGTGCTCAGTAAGACAACCTTTTTTCTTTGCTTGGGGATGTAGGAAACCACAGCCTTGCCCCCCCCCCCCTGTAGCGACCTGGACGGGAGAGACGATCATCGAATCTTACTGCCCGATTAATTTGCTCAAATCTTTTTTTTTTGTTTTTGACATGGTAGCATGAAACAGAAGAGCCCTGTCTCCCCATTTCACAGGCTTGTTGTCGTTTCATGTTGAGACCTGTACAGGCCAGCCAGCATCACAAGCCCCATGTAAGCCTGCAACTCCTCATCTATGTCCTTCCAGTCTTTTACTGACCTGTTGCCCCTGCAGGTTGGTGAAATGCAGGATTAGCTGCATAATGTCCTCTGCAAAAAAAAAGATGGAAAGTGCTCACAGGGCTGCTGATCCTATACGATTTGCATAATGGGTTGGTCCTGGGGTTAAAATGGGGGGAGGAAAAAATGGCAGGACCTCTTCGTGTGTGGGTTGCCACATGATTTCTCCATTTTTAGATCTCCACTGGCCATCCTCCAGTCTTGTCTCTTCCTCCTGCTCTTCTTCCTCCTTCTCCTTCTCCTCCTCCACACATGAGCTGCAAAGCTCCTTGGTGCCTGGCAAAAATTCTTCTTCGCTGTCAGAAGTATCTCCACTGCTTGTGGAGAGTGCAAAACTGCAGCAACAGCCTCCTCTAAACTGAGTGCACGCTTCATTGTGTCTGTGCAGAAATGACCACTCAGACCAGGCTGCAAAGTATTCTCATAGACTTCAAAGGTGCACCTGAATAAACATGCTATACCATACATCCAATAAGAGAGAGGAGGCACACTCTTGATCAAGAAAAAACATAAGCGCAGGCCTTTGATCTCTCCCCCCCCCCCCCCCCCCTCTCTTTCTCTCTCTCTCTCTCTCTCTCTCTCTCTCTCTCTCTCTCTCTCTCACACACACACACACACACACACACACATGCACATACATACATACACAATACCATTTTATGGTGGTTAGCTGTTTTATTGTCATGCATTTTACAAGGTAAGATAACCATGTCCTGCATTCAAAACCACTGAAAATGTCTATGGTGGTGCTGTGCCTAATATTGTGCTGGTGTATGCTGGGTAATCGCACAGCTAGCGACTGGGTGACTTTATTCACCCGCTTCGGCTGTTATCAGTCCATATCCCCTAGATATGGACCATCTCCTGCTAGATTGTTCAGAAGGTTGTTATCATCCATCCAGATGGAGGATCACTAACAGGAGCGTGGGAAGACTCCAGAATCCACTCTGGCTGCAATGTGTGTACAGGTAAGACCGTTTAAACGGACAGCATTTATAGAATGACTATTAAAAGTCAGACCAGCGAGTGTCAATAATGTTAATGTGGTTATGTTAGTAATACACCGAGTGCTAATATAACAGCTTTAAGATGCATTTGTAGATGTTATTACGTGTTTTACCGTCTTTATGGTGCTAGCTTAAAGTTACGGTGTAAACGTTAGCTTATATTGGAGTAAAGCTGTTACTGTTTAAACGATGTTAGCACAGAAATATTAGCTTCTGTCATGACTGACGAAGTTACTAGTTAATAAAGTTTCCAGTAAAGTGTTTAATCGCAGCCACAGACTGACAGCAAATATCTCGATTAGCTTCAGTGATCTGTAATAAATATGTGCAAGTTTCAGTGCTTCGTTTAAACTGTATGATACTTATACTGACCCAGGGTCAGTGTAAAATACAATCCTAGCTGTGTGAACAAAGCCTGGCTCCTTTAATCCTGCATGAAAAACCTCAGGATGCAGGCTATTATTACTCTTTCCTGCTGGCACACCTGTCGCACCTGAGAGTCAGCTAGAAACTTACAGTGACGTGGACATCATGCAAAGACTGCCAGACTCTGTAATACTGCAAATGATCAGTGACTCAAGTTAACACTAAACTTTAAACGGTACCTCTGTGTCTCTGTGTGCTGAACATTTAGGATTGAGTCAGGCTGCATCTGTGTTAGTCCTCTGACAGACTGGTGACCTGTCCAGGTGTGCTCTACCTATGACTACTGGGACAGGCTCTAGCTCCTGTAATAGAAATTTTATGTTATTCTCATTTAAAGCATTTAAGTGCTTATGCATATGCTTAGTTGTGACACTGTTATAGACTGTTCAATGAAAGTTTCTAAAACTAGATGAACTTACTTCAGCAGTTTGAGAAAACAACTCCCTTTACAGGTGCTGATAACGTCAAGGGCACAAAACAGCATAACCATTGATCCGTTAGGTTTCATAGCGAGACACGTGAAGTGGCAGAGCTGACATGACTGAACTGTGATGTTTGATGTGTGTTTGCTCTCCTGTGCACAGTAATAAATAGCATGATCACAGCTCTTTCTGTGTTGCAGACTTTATTTAAAAAATTCCATGACATCTACTATAACTGAACCAACCTGGTGCTCTTCATTTATGGAGGCTGTTGAGTCTGAATGTTGGATGTTGTGTA
Source organism: Copadichromis virginalis (assembly GCF_057382275.1). Taxonomy (NCBI): domain Eukaryota; kingdom Metazoa; phylum Chordata; class Actinopteri; order Cichliformes; family Cichlidae; genus Copadichromis; species Copadichromis virginalis. The sequence goes on along the minus strand of NC_140632.1, from coordinate 28,134,375 downwards.
TCTCGTGTTCTCTGGGCTTTGTTGTCCTCAGTCTTTTTGCAGGATCAGAAAACAAAACCGGGAGGCGCGTAAATGTTTCTTCTCCATGATGTTTCTTCAAATGTTTCTTCTGGATGATGATATGACCGTGACACGGGATGCCACCTTTGGTCTTGTGACGAAGCAAAGCTCAGGAAGAAGTGTGATTAAATGGTACCCACATGTTGAGAAGGATGTACAGGGCACCTGCAGCCAAATCCAAGCTTCAGCTTAGTTGTAGTTGCAGAATGCTATAGGACTGAGACATCTAAGGCATCAAATGTTTGATTAAATGGATGAAAAAGAGAAGTTTTTTCCCTATAATTATCACTTCTTAAAATCTGTAGCAACTTCAAGTCTGTCAGCATGCTGAGCATGCTCAGAATGTGACAATATATTTTTGTTCAATATTTAATTTCTTTCAGTTGCAATTGTTAAATGAAAAAATATATATTCTTATAATTTAGCAAACGAATTTATCAAAAAAAAAAATACATATATCTGTATTAGTTTTAGTAAATTAATTTGACACCTGTATTGAAAATACCATATTGTATTCATACAGAATCAGTATGGTATCATTGTTTGTCTGTTCACTGATTGTTGAAGCTAAGAGCTACTTTGATCTGTTTAGATCTAAAGTATCCAAAGTTGAGTTCTAATGTTTCTTCACCCCTGTGTGTGTGATATGTGATTTCCTACATGCTGGCAGAGCAGAGCAGCAGTTTGTGCTCACAGATGGTGACAGTGTGGAGAGACGGTGGTATTTCCTCAGAAGAACCAGCAGAGTCACAAAGGACACCAGTCCATCTCACCACCTTGACTTGCTGACTGATGTTCGTCTGCACTGCACAGAGGAAATCAACTGACCGAGGTTTGTCCAGTGACATGTTATGAAATGTATATTTGTTTTATGCTTACAGATATGTTTTTCTTGACAGAGGCTCTGCAGAGGTTAGACAAAGCAGAGAAAACATGTGCTTTACATTTTACTGTGATTTATTGAGATATTTGTTGCCTGATGTTCAGCAGGAATGGAGAAATAGAATCAAAGGGAGATGTTTTTCCTGTTTTTGTAATGATGTAAGTAAATCTTCAATATTATTTATTTGCTTGGTTATATTAGGAGCGTTTCTGAGTGAGGGGGAGAGGAGTCATCATCCAGGTAAAGTGACGTGGATCAGTGGATACACTTGTCTCCCCTTTAAAGGAGACGATCCAAGTCATCCTTAAATGTTAGTGCTTTCAAATACACAAACATTTTTAAAGGACAAAAATGAACATCCAACTTTGACTGTAATACAAAATAAATCTTTGCATGTGTGTTTTCAAACTCTCAGATGGGCAGTATATCAGTCTTGGACTGTCTAACCTGCCGGAGCAGCACTGAATGACCACCGCACGAGCATGTTCCTGCAACATTCAGCATCTGATCCTTCATCTGTGTGCTTCTGCTTTTGGTAAGTAGAGTTACCCAACTCCAGTAACTCTAAACACATGCCATCCATTTCTAACGGCCTGGTTACTTCCTGTCAGTTACTTTAGAAACCATGTGGTCACCTGACCTAACACTGTTTCTTCTTCTTCCCCTTAATGTTGAAGTGTCAAATGTCAAACAGCTGGAGAGGAAACTACACCAGTGTACTGGGATGTTTCAGCAACACGTGCCAGATGCTGTTCCTTCATGGTGACATCACCAGAGACAGTCCCGCCCACCTCAGGACCCATTGATTATGATGATCTGATCCATCAAACCCCCAGCAGGTGAACTTTATTCATGACATAACACCGCAACAATGTAAAAAATTAAACAGCAACAGTCTAAATGTAAAGTGCATTCTAAAGTCCTCTTCAATAAATTGTATGCAAAGAGTCATTCAGGTCACTACAGAACCCAGAGTCTTCATCATTAAATCTCTGGTTGCTTCATTTTTTCTATCCTATATCAGATATTTTAAAGGTTAGCTTAGGTAAAGTTCCATTCTCATGGTGAGGCAAAGTGCTTTATGTGTGTGTGTGCGTGTGTCATGAACGGCTATAAAAGGCCTATAATTAAAGAACAAAGTGGGGTTTGAGTTCGAGTTGCGGCAGACTGTCACTACTTGTAAATGGAACGCAGCCTTCCTACGGCGGACAGCTAATAACAGGAATCGGACGCGGTCCAGCCAAGTCCACAGCAACCACCATAGCAACCGCCTAGCATGACCTTAAAAACATATTCTGTCTTCATAACTATCAAAATCGTGAAATGATTTGCAAAGTGTGAAAGTGTTACAGCTGCAGAGAGCTATGGCGGTATCTATGGAAGCTGTTTACATAGCTAATAATATACGATGTAACCATGGAGACAGTCAGTCACTTGAGCTAGCGGTGCATGTTTACTACAGTGAATAAGGTGATTGAGTGCACAGCGTCCACACTCTGCAGGGGATAAAGACATTACTTCAATATTATTTTATATTGATATCTATTAGCCTTCTGTTGACCATCACCTCAGGTTCACCATTATAGTTTCAGCATACAAATGCACACTGTCTAAACACATTCAAAAACTCATGTCTCAGAGATAAGCACAGCTGTTCATGTTTGTCATTAGAGTTTTATTTGTAAGAAAATTATGAACTTCATATTGTGCATTAAATAAAAGAACATTTCACAACTCTGAGTCAACAGAAACAGGTAACAGAAATGTCTCTAATGTGTACAGTGTAGTGTAAGCATTAAAAGATCATAAAGGAAAAACTAACATTTATGTGAAACTAATTGTAATAAAAAATGAGCAGGTGCTTTATAGATTTAAAAGAAAGAATCTGAAAACAACACTTTTTTGGTCTAAGTGATCAAAGTAGAAAACAGAACTGATGTTCAAGAACAAACCGTAGCTGCACTAATATTACACATCTCGATCGTTGTACTGAACAGACATGTTGCTTTTAAAACCACATGCAGTGTGTGACCATGACTGTTCACTGAGACCATGAACGCCACTTCGCTGAAGCATTCTTCTTCTTCTTCTTGCCATTAAATTGAAAGCAGAAGCAGCACGAGCTGATTTGATCTACTGAAAGGAAAAAGCAGAACATCTGAGTTGAAACCAGTCAGCTGAAATCATTAAGACAGGAACAAATTCAATGCAGTGTCTCAAGTGGCTTAGCCTGTTACAACTGTTGATACAAGCTAAATACGGTTAACACACAGTGTCAGGGAGCTCCAGTGTGGGAACTAGTGGCTTTAGGTTTGTAGTCATTTAACTTTCATCCATTCATTCATTTAATTCAGGAGGAAGAAATGCCAGGTTGGTGCAGGCTGGTTACATGCATTTGGTCCCATGCTGTCTTTAATTAAATGACTTGGTTCATTTTATGGCTGGGCTGTATGTGGGGTTATATCAGGTTATTTGGGCAGGAGTACCTGTCCTCTGTTAGACTTAGAAAGTTTCTCCATAAGTAGAGTTTCTAACTCTTCTAGCACATCTGTGGCTGACAGCTTTTTGGTGGCTCTTTTTACCCCACACTGGTTGTGAGTGTGTAAATAGCCCCACTAGTTATTTTGGGTTGCAGTTAACTAGGGAGGAAGGGGTGGGTATGCCATGATTAGGTGAATAACAATTATATGTGATACATAAATTTCACAATGCATGCATATATCTCTATCAATTAAACCTGGCCTGAGGGCTGCCATTTTTTACATTCAGTTATTTATCTTAGAAATGTTGGAACTAAATAATGAATGTGTTACAGTTAAAGTGAAACACTGGTCAGTGTAAATGGCTCATTGGGACACAGAAACCTTTAAATTAAACCTGATATCTAGTGTCAAACAATATCAAAGCTGTAAAAGATGTTTACATTCAGAATTTATAAAACTATGATTGTAAATAAATTCAAACAAGTGAGCTTTTCTCTTTGTGCTGAATATCAACACTGTGGTTTCTTAGACTGTAAGCTTTACTTTAGTGCAACCAGTTGCAGAAGCTGCCACTCCAAATGTCTTTTGATAACAAGAAAAAAATACCTTTTCAGTACACGGCCTGAAGTTCTTCTCCGACATCTTCTGCAATCGGCTTTGTCTGCTGGTTTGAAGACAATAAACCACAAAAAAGATGATTTAGTCACTTTGTCTGCGTCATGCAGCTCGAATGTGTCGTGTAACGATGTTGAATAGCCGTCGTTATCCCTCTGCTTTGAGCCTTTTATCAAAAGTTACAGCTAACTTCATGAAGTTGTACAAAAAGGCTTCATTTCGCCGAGACAGTGCGTTTCTGACTATTACATGCATTTGAATGGAGTTCTTGCACGAAACAAAGTATAAGTTTTCATTATGTGAATAACTTGTATTTTACACTGACCCTGGGTCAGTATCAACTTCATGAAGACAGCTGTAACTTTTGATAGAGGACTCACACACAAACATATTTATGGCTTTGCCTTATAGAATTCAGCATCTCCGTGCTGAGGAAATAGGTTTTGCAGCTGTTTGAGCTAAGATTTTCAAGTTATTCACAAATTGAAAACCTATACTTTGTGTCGGGCGAGAACTCCATTCAAATGCATGTAATAGCGAGAAACGCACTAACGTGGTGAAATAAAGCGTTTTTCCATAAACTTCATAAAGACAGCTGTAAATTTTGAGAGAAGACTCACACACACATTGGGGGGATATTGAAGTCTATAAGATAAAGCCATGAATATGTTTGTCTGAGTCTTCTATCAAAAGTTACAGCAAGCTCTATGAAGTTGATGAGAAACGCTTTACTTCGCCAAGACAGTGCGTTTCTCACTGTTACATGCATTTGAATTTAGTTCTTGCCCGACACAAAGTATAGGTTTTAATTTGTGAATAACTTGAAAATCTTAGCTCAAACAGCTGCAAAACCTATTTCCTGAGCACTGAGATGCTGAATTCTATAAGGCAAAGCCATAAATATGTGTGTGTGATTCTTCTATCAACAGTTACAGCTGTCTTCTTGAAGTTGATACTGACCCAGGGTCAGTGTAAAATACAATCCTAGCTGTGTGAACAAAGCTTGGCTCCTTTAATCCTGCATGACAAACCTCAGGATGCAGGTTATTATTACTCTTTCCTGCTGGCACACCTGAGAGTCAGCTAGAAACTTACAGTGACGTGGACATCATGCAAAGACTGCCAGACTCTGTAATACTGTGAATGATCAGTGACTCAAGTTAACACTAAACTTTAAACGGTACCTCTGTGTCTCTGTGTGCTGAACATTTAGGACTGAGTCTGCATTGACTTTATTTATTGAGATTTTAATGTGCTAAAAGCAGGTTGAAGACAGCTCAGAAACATTTGAAGATTAAAATTTAGCATTATGGCTGCTGGTGGTTTGTAAAGCCTATACTCAGCTGTAGTTTTTGTTACTAATTTATGTTTGTTGTTGTTTAACACAGATTTCAGAAGAGCAAATATGCTTAATAGTTTAACTAGATTTCATTTGTCAGTGTGGGACTGCTGAGTCACCTGAAGAACTCATTTCATTCATTCTCCACATGATGTTCATATACAGAAATGTTTCACAGGAACTGGTTCCTCCCAAACTGTGAACTAGTGTGTTTCCATAGATTATCTCTGTATGAATGTACTTTTAAATGAAGGCAAGTGTTTGTCCTTTTTTGTTCCTCAGTTACAGTACGTGATATCTTGATATCAGGCGGTCAACACTGGGGGAAGACAAGAAGCAGACGTACTTCCAAGAGGGAGCTGCAGTGAGGACACAGCCAGGTCACTGAGGTCAGAGGTCAGAATCTGAAACAGCTCAGGTTTATATTTTAGGGGTTATAAAAAATCAAAATGTATTTATGAAGAAACCTTTAAATAATAGTCATAATTATGATTATTATAAGAAATATCAAACATTTAAGTGGATTTTCTGTTACACATATTGTATTATCCCTGCAATAAACTGGCAGCCTGTCTTTGTCCTGTATCAGCTGGGATAGGCTTCATCCTCCCGCAACTCTGAATTGGATACATTGTATGTAATCTGATCATTTACAAACTCAAGGTATCTAATCAAAATGTAAGTAATAATTATAAAATGGGAAAGCAGAAATAAGTGTGACATAAATGTAAATGTGTTAGCTGACATAGAGGACAGCTACATGTAGTCTGAAAAACCTTTGTTGTCAAGTTTGCAGGTATATCAGCACGAGACATTCTTACATAGAAGAGTCTGTTAAAGTCTCTAACTCAGCGAAGCATTATTGGTCCCGTCTGTTTGGATAAATATAGTAAGTTGATGTTTGTCCATTTATTGACACATTTTCTTAAGTGCTTATCCAGTTCAGGATCACAGTGGAGCTGCAGCTGGATATGTTCATTAAATAAACCTTACAAAAGTTAACAATAAACCTGCATCCATGTACGTTGTTGTCCACAGGATAAGAAAATCAAACTGGAACACTGTGGAACATGTTAATAAATGTTTGTGTGTTTATGCCTGTGTCTTTCACAGGAGGCGCTGGAAGGTTTCCCTAATAGTTCCTGGTGAATCAAAGCAGAACCATAAAGGTTGCTGGATTGCATGATGGCCTTACCCCTGAGCAGTCATCCTGTTAAAGGAGGAACCAGTTAGAAGCTGTTTTCAAAGTAGCTGAGCAGATTTCATCTCAAGTAAGCGATTAACTGTTTGTTCATCTGTTCTGCCACTTAAAGAGCATTTAAGGACGTCTTTCGAGTGTCCAGCTGAATTAATTCTACTGGCTCTCATGGTCATTTGCTATTATAGACATATTTTTCATGTTCATCCAGCTATTTAGTAAATTCTATCTATTTAGTAATATCCGTCAGCTATAAAATGTAATATAGATATAAAAAATATCTAAATATCTCCTGCACTTTATATTTTAATGATGTAAGTCTGTTATCGTGTTACATTAGCATTCCTCACATATCAATGAGATGCTGTACAGTACAATCCTACTGACGCAGCAGAGGGATAACGACGGCTATTCAACATCGTTACACGACACATTCGAGCTGCATGACACAGACAAAGTGACTAAATCATCTTTTTTATGGTTTATTGTCTTCAAACCAGCAGACAAAGCCGATTGCAGAAGATTTCGGAGAAGAACTTCAGGCCGTGTACTGAAAAGGTATTTTTTTCTTGTTATCAAAAGACATTTGGAGTGGCAGCTTCTGCAACTGGTTGCACTAAAGTAAAGCTTACAGTCTAAGAAACCACAGTGTTGATATTCAGCACAAAGAGAAAAGCTCACTTGTTTGAATTTATTTACAATCATAGTTTTATAAATTCTGAATGTAAACATCTTTTACAGCTTTGATATTGTTTGACACTAGATATCAGGTTTAATTTAAAGGTTTCTGTGTCCCAATGAGCCATTTACACTGACCAGTGTTTCACTTTAACTGTAACACATTCATTATTTAGTTCCAACATTTCTAAGAGAAATAACTGAATGTAAAAAATGGCAGCCCTCAGGCCAGGTTTAATTGATAGAGATATATGCATGCATTGTGAAATTTATGTATCACATATAATTGTTATTCACCTAATCATGGCATACCCACCCCTTCCTCCCCTAGTTAACTGCAACCCAAAATAACTAGTGGGGCTATTTACACACTCACAACCAGTGTGGGGTAAAAAGAGCCACCAAAAAGCTGTCAGCCACAGATGTGCTAGAAGAGTTAGAAACTCTACTTATGGAGAAACTTTCTAAGTCTAACAGGGGACAGGTACTCCTGCCCAAATAACATGATATAACCCCACATACAGCCCAGCCATAAAATGAACCAAGTCATTTAATTAAAGACAGCATGGGACCAAATGCATGTAACCAGCCTGCACCAACCTGGCATTTCTTCCTCCTGAATTAAATGAATGAATGGATGAAAGTTAAATGACTACAAACCTAAAGCCACTAGTTCCCACACTGGAGCTCCCTGACACTGTGTGTTAACCGTATTTAGCTTGTATCAACAGTTGTAACAGGCTAAGCCACTTGAGACACTGCATTGAATTTGTTCCTGTCTTAATGATTTCAGCTGACTGGTTTCAACTCAGATGTTCTGCTTTTTCCTTTCAGTAGATCAAATCAGCTCGTGCTGCTTCTGCTTCCAATTTAATGGCAAGAAGAAGAAGAAGAATGCTTCAGCGAAGTGGCGTTCATGGTCTCAGTGAACAGTCATGGTCACACACTGCATGTGGTTTTAAAAGCAACATGTCTGTTCAGTACAACGATCGAGATGTGTAATATTAGTGCAGCTACGGTTTGTTCTTGAACATCAGTTCTGTTTTCTACTTTGATCACTTAGACCAAAAAAGTGTTGTTTTCAGATTCTTTCTTTTAAATCTATAAAGCACCTGCTCATTTTTTATTACAATTAGTTTCACATAAATGTTAGTTTTTCCTTTATGATCTTTTAATGCTTACACTACACTGTACACATTAGAGACATTTCTGTTACCTGTTTCTGTTGACTCAGAGTTGTGAAATGTTCTTTTATTTAATGCACAATATGAAGTTCATAATTTTCTTACAAATAAAACTCTAATGACAAACATGAACAGCTGTGCTTATCTCTGAGACATGAGTTTTTGAATGTGTTTAGACAGTGTGCATTTGTATGCTGAAACTATAATGGTGAACCTGAGGTGATGGTCAACAGAAGGCAAATATATATCAATATAAAACAATATTGAAGTAATGTCTTTACCCCCTGCAGAGTGTGGACGCTGTGCACTCAATCACCTTATTCACTGTAGAAAACGTGACTGACTGTCTCCATGGTTACATCGTATATTATTAGCTATGTAAACAGCTTCCATAGATACCGCCATAGCTCTCTGCAGCTGTAACACTTTCACACTTTGCAAATCATTTCACGATTTTGATAGTTATGAAGACAGAATATGTTTTTAAGGTCATGCTAGGCGGTTGCTATGGTGGTTGCTGTGGACTTGGCTGGACCGCATCCGATTCCTGTTATTAGCTGTCCGCCGTAGGAAGGCTGCGTTCCATTTACAAGTAGTGACAGTCTGCCGCAACTCGAACTCAAACCCCACTTTGTTCTTTAATTATAGGCCTTTTATAGCCGTTCATGACACGCGCACACACACACATAAAGCACTTTGCCTCACCATGAGAATGGAACTTTACCTAAGCTAACCTTTAAAATATCTGATATAGGATAGAAAAATGAAGCAACCAGAGATTTAATGATGAAGACTCTAAAACCCACGGTCTTGACAAAATAAAGCGTTTTTGTACAACTTTATATAAATAGCTGTAACTTTTAAAATTATTCACATAATGAAAACCTATACTTTGTTTCGGTCGAGTTTCCCATTCAAATGCATGTAACAGTGAGAAACGCATTGTCTTGGCGAAATAAAGCGTTTTTGAACAACTTCATATAAATCGCTGTAACTTTTGATAGAAGACTCAGACAAACATGTTTATGGCTTTATCTTATAGAACTCAATATCCCCGTGCTGGGCAAACAGGTTTTGCAGCCGTTTGAGCTAAGATTTTAAAATTATTCACATAATGAAAACCTATACTTTGTTTCAGGCGAGTTTCCCATTCAAATGCATGTAACAGTGAGAAACGCATTGTCTTGGCGAAATAAAGCGTTTTTGAACAACTTCATATAAATCGCTGTAACTTTTGATAGAAGACTCAGAAACACATGTTTATGGCTTTATCTTATAGAACTCAATATCCCCGTGCTGGGCAAACAGGTTTTGCAGCCGTTTGAGCTAAGATTTTAAAATTATTCACATAATGAAAACCTATACTTTGTTTCAGGCGAGTTTCCCATTCAAATGCATGTAACAGTGAGAAACGCATTGTCTTGGCGAAATAAAGCGTTTTTGAACAACTTCATATAAATCGCTGTAACTTTTGATAGAAGACTCAGAAACACATGTTTATGGCTTTATCTTATAGAACTCAATATCCCCGTGCTGGGCAAACAGGTTTTGCAGCCGTTTGAGCTAAGATTTTAAAATTATTCACATAATGAAAACCTATACTTTGTTTCAGGCGAGTTTCCCATTCAAATGCATGTAACAGTGAGAAACGCATTGTCTTGGCGAAATAAAGCGTTTTTGAACAACTTCATATAAATCGCTGTAACTTTTGATAGAAGACTCAGAAACACATGTTTATGGCTTTATCTTATAGAACTCAATATCCCCGTGCTGGGCAAACAGGTTTTGCAGCCGTTTGAGCTAAGATTTTAAAATTATTCACATAATGAAAACCTATACTTTGTTTCAGGCGAGTTTCCCATTCAAATGCATGTAACAGTGAGAAACGCATTGTCTTGGCGAAATAAAGCGTTTTCGTACAACTTCATATAAATCGCTGTAACTTTTGATAGAAGACTCAGAAACACATGTTTATGGCTTTATCTTATAGAACTCAATATCCCCGTGCTGGGCAAACAGGTTTTGCAGCCGTTTGAGCTAAGATTTTAAAATTATTCACATAATGAAAACCTATACTTTGTTTCAGGCGAGTTTCCCATTCAAATGCATGTAACAGTGAGAAACGCATTGTCTTGGCGAAATAAAGCGTTTTTGACCAACTTCATATAAATCGCTGTAACTTTTGATAGAAGACTCAGAAACACATGTTTATGGCTTTATCTTATAGAACTCAATATCCCCGTGCTGGGCAAACAGGTTTTGCAGCCGTTTGAGCTAAGATTTTAAAATTATTCACATAATGAAAACCTATACTTTGTTTCAGGCGAGTTTCCCATTCAAATGCATGTAACAGTGAGAAACGCATTGTCTTGGCGAAATAAAGCGTTTTTGAACAACTTCATATAAATCGCTGTAACTTTTGATAGAAGACTCAGAAACACATGTTTATGGCTTTATCTTATAGAACTCAATATCCCCGTGCTGGGCAAACAGGTTTTGCAGCCGTTTGAGCTAAGATTTTAAAATTATTCACATAATGAAAACCTATACTTTGTTTCAGGCGAGTTTCCCATTCAAATGCATGTAACAGTGAGAAACGCATTGTCTTGGCGAAATAAAGCGTTTTCGTACAACTTCATATAAATCGCTGTAACTTTTGATAGAAGACTCAGAAACACATGTTTATGGCTTTATCTTATAGAACTCAATATCCCCGTGCTGGGCAAACAGGTTTTGCAGCCGTTTGAGCTAAGATTTTAAAATTATTCACATAATGAAAACCTATACTTTGTTTCAGGCGAGTTTCCCATTCAAATGCATGTAACAGTGAGAAACGCATTGTCTTGGCGAAATAAAGCGTTTTTGAACAACTTCATATAAATCGCTGTAACTTTTGATAGAAGACTCAGACAAACATGTTTATGGCTTTATCTTATAGAACTCAATATCCCCGTGCTGGGCAAACAGGTTTTGCAGCCGTTTGAGCTAAGATTTTAAAATTATTCACATAATGAAAACCTATACTTTGTTTCAGGCGAGTTTCCCATTCAAATGCATGTAACAGTGAGAAACGCATTGTCTTGGCGAAATAAAGCGTTTTCGTACAACTTCATATAAATCGCTGTAACTTTTGATAGAAGACTCAGAAACACATGTTTATGGCTTTATCTTATAGAACTCAATATCCCCGTGCTGGGCAAACAGGTTTTGCAGCCGTTTGAGCTAAGATTTTAAAATTATTCACATAATGAAAACCTATACTTTGTTTCAGGCGAGTTTCCCATTCAAATGCATGTAACAGTGAGAAACGCATTGTCTTGGCGAAATAAAGCGTTTTTGAACAACTTCATATAAATCGCTGTAACTTTTGATAGAAGACTCAGAAACACATGTTTATGGCTTTATCTTATAGAACTCAATATCCCCGTGCTGGGCAAACAGGTTTTGCAGCCGTTTGAGCTAAGATTTTAAAATTATTCACATAATGAAAACCTATACTTTGTTTCAGGCGAGTTTCCCATTCAAATGCATGTAACAGTGAGAAACGCATTGTCTTGGCGAAATAAAGCGTTTTCGTACAACTTCATATAAATCGCTGTAACTTTTGATAGAAGACTCAGAAACACATGTTTATGGCTTTATCTTATAGAACTCAATATCCCCGTGCTGGGCAAACAGGTTTTGCAGCCGTTTGAGCTAAGATTTTAAAATTATTCACATAATGAAAACCTATACTTTGTTTCAGGCGAGTTTCCCATTCAAATGCATGTAACAGTGAGAAACGCATTGTCTTGGCGAAATAAAGCGTTTTTGAACAACTTCATATAAATCGCTGTAACTTTTGATAGAAGACTCAGACAAACATGTTTATGGCTTTATCTTATAGAACTCAATATCCCCGTGCTGGGCAAACAGGTTTTGCAGCCGTTTGAGCTAAGATTTTAAAATTATTCACATAATGAAAACCTATACTTTGTTTCAGGCGAGTTTCCCATTCAAATGCATGTAACAGTGAGAAACGCATTGTCTTGGCGAAATAAAGCGTTTTCGTACAACTTCATATAAATCGCTGTAACTTTTGATAGAAGACTCAGAAACACATGTTTATGGCTTTATCTTATAGAACTCAATATCCCCGTGCTGGGCAAACAGGTTTTGCAGCCGTTTGAGCTAAGATTTTAAAATTATTCACATAATGAAAACCTATACTTTGTTTCAGGCGAGTTTCCCATTCAAATGCATGTAACAGTGAGAAACGCATTGTCTTGGCGAAATAAAGCGTTTTCGTACAACTTCATATAAATCGCTGTAACTTTTGATAGAAGACTCAGAAACACATGTTTATGGCTTTATCTTATAGAACTCAATATCCCCGTGCTGGGCAAACAGGTTTTGCAGCCGTTTGAGCTAAGATTTTAAAATTATTCACATAATGAAAACCTATACTTTGTTTCAGGCGAGTTTCCCATTCAAATGCATGTAACAGTGAGAAACGCATTGTCTTGGCGAAATAAAGCGTTTTTGAACAACTTCATATAAATCGCTGTAACTTTTGATAGAAGACTCAGAAACACATGTTTATGGCTTTATCTTATAGAACTCAATATCCCCGTGCTGGGCAAACAGGTTTTGCAGCCGTTTGAGCTAAGATTTTAAAATTATTCACATAATGAAAACCTATACTTTGTTTCAGGCGAGTTTCCCATTCAAATGCATGTAACAGTGAGAAACGCATTGTCTTGGCGAAATAAAGCGTTTTCGTACAACTTCATATAAATCGCTGTAACTTTTGATAGAAGACTCAGAAACACATGTTTATGGCTTTATCTTATAGAACTCAATATCCCCGTGCTGGGCAAACAGGTTTTGCAGCCGTTTGAGCTAAGATTTTAAAATTATTCACATAATGAAAACCTATACTTTGTTTCAGGCGAGTTTCCCATTCAAATGCATGTAACAGTGAGAAACGCATTGTCTTGGCGAAATAAAGCGTTTTTGTACAACTTCATATAAATCGCTGTAACTTTTGATAGAAGACTCAGAAACACATGTTTATGGCTTTATCTTATAGAACTCAATATCCCCGTGCTGGGCAAACAGGTTTTGCAGCCGTTTGAGCTAAGATTTTAAAATTATTCACATAATGAAAACCTATACTTTGTTTCAGGCGAGTTTCCCATTCAAATGCATGTAACAGTGAGAAACGCATTGTCTTGGCGAAATAAAGCGTTTTCGTACAACTTCATATAAATCGCTGTAACTTTTGATAGAAGACTCAGAAACACATGTTTATGGCTTTATCTTATAGAACTCAATATCCCCGTGCTGGGCAAACAGGTTTTGCAGCCGTTTGAGCTAAGATTTTAAAATTATTCACATAATGAAAACCTATACTTTGTTTCAGGCGAGTTTCCCATTCAAATGCATGTAACAGTGAGAAACGCATTGTCTTGGCGAAATAAAGCGTTTTCGTACAACTTCATATAAATCGCTGTAACTTTTGATAGAAGACTCAGAAACACATGTTTATGGCTTTATCTTATAGAACTCAATATCCCCGTGCTGGGCAAACAGGTTTTGCAGCCGTTTGAGCTAAGATTTTAAAATTATTCACATAATGAAAACCTATACTTTGTTTCAGGCGAGTTTCCCATTCAAATGCATGTAACAGTGAGAAACGCATTGTCTTGGCGAAATAAAGCGTTTTCGTACAACTTCATATAAATCGCTGTAACTTTTGATAGAAGACTCAGAAACACATGTTTATGGCTTTATCTTATAGAACTCAATATCCCCGTGCTGGGCAAACAGGTTTTGCAGCCGTTTGAGCTAAGATTTTAAAATTATTCACATAATGAAAACCTATACTTTGTTTCAGGCGAGTTTCCCATTCAAATGCATGTAACAGTGAGAAACGCATTGTCTTGGCGAAATAAAGCGTTTTCGTACAACTTCATATAAATCGCTGTAACTTTTGATAGAAGACTCAGAAACACATGTTTATGGCTTTATCTTATAGAACTCAATATCCCCGTGCTGGGCAAACAGGTTTTGCAGCCGTTTGAGCTAAGATTTTAAAATTATTCACATAATGAAAACCTATACTTTGTTTCAGGCGAGTTTCCCATTCAAATGCATGTAACAGTGAGAAACGCATTGTCTTGGCGAAATAAAGCGTTTTTGAACAACTTCATATAAATCGCTGTAACTTTTGATAGAAGACTCAGACAAACATGTTTATGGCTTTATCTTATAGAACTCAATATCCCCGTGCTGGGCAAACAGGTTTTGCAGCCGTTTGAGCTAAGATTTTAAAATTATTCACATAATGAAAACCTATACTTTGTTTCAGGCGAGTTTCCCATTCAAATGCATGTAACAGTGAGAAACGCATTGTCTTGGCGAAATAAAGCGTTTTCGTACAACTTCATATAAATCGCTGTAACTTTTGATAGAAGACTCAGAAACACATGTTTATGGCTTTATCTTATAGAACTCAATATCCCCGTGCTGGGCAAACAGGTTTTGCAGCCGTTTGAGCTAAGATTTTAAAATTATTCACATAATGAAAACCTATACTTTGTTTCAGGCGAGTTTCCCATTCAAATGCATGTAACAGTGAGAAACGCATTGTCTTGGCGAAATAAAGCGTTTTCGTACAACTTCATATAAATCGCTGTAACTTTTGATAGAAGACTCAGAAACACATGTTTATGGCTTTATCTTATAGAACTCAATATCCCCGTGCTGGGCAAACAGGTTTTGCAGCCGTTTGAGCTAAGATTTTAAAATTATTCACATAATGAAAACCTATACTTTGTTTCAGGCGAGTTTCCCATTCAAATGCATGTAACAGTGAGAAACGCATTGTCTTGGCGAAATAAAGCGTTTTTGAACAACTTCATATAAATCGCTGTAACTTTTGATAGAAGACTCAGAAACACATGTTTATGGCTTTATCTTATAGAACTCAATATCCCCGTGCTGGGCAAACAGGTTTTGCAGCCGTTTGAGCTAAGATTTTAAAATTATTCACATAATGAAAACCTATACTTTGTTTCAGGCGAGTTTCCCATTCAAATGCATGTAACAGTGAGAAACGCATTGTCTTGGCGAAATAAAGCATTTTTGTACAACTTCATATAAATCGCTGTAACTTTTGATAGAAGACTCAGAAACACATGTTTATGGCTTTATCTTATAGAACTCAATATCCCCGTGCTGGGCAAACAGGTTTTGCAGCCGTTTGAGCTAAGATTTTAAAATTATTCACATAATGAAAACCTATACTTTGTTTCAGGCGAGTTTCCCATTCAAATGCATGTAACAGTGAGAAACGCATTGTCTTGGCGAAATAAAGCGTTTTTGAACAACTTCATATAAATCGCTGTAACTTTTGATAGAAGACTCAGAAACACATGTTTATGGCTTTATCTTATAGAACTCAATATCCCCGTGCTGGGCAAACAGGTTTTGCAGCCGTTTGAGCTAAGATTTTAAAATTATTCACATAATGAAAACCTATACTTTGTTTCAGGCGAGTTTCCCATTCAAATGCATGTAACAGTGAGAAACGCATTGTCTTGGCGAAATAAAGCGTTTTCGTACAACTTCATATAAATCGCTGTAACTTTTGATAGAAGACTCAGAAACACATGTTTATGGCTTTATCTTATAGAACTCAATATCCCCGTGCTGGGCAAACAGGTTTTGCAGCCGTTTGAGCTAAGATTTTAAAATTATTCACATAATGAAAACCTATACTTTGTTTCAGGCGAGTTTCCCATTCAAATGCATGTAACAGTGAGAAACGCATTGTCTTGGCGAAATAAAGCGTTTTCGTACAACTTCATATAAATCGCTGTAACTTTTGATAGAAGACTCAGAAACACATGTTTATGGCTTTATCTTATAGAACTCAATATCCCCGTGCTGGGCAAACAGGTTTTGCAGCCGTTTGAGCTAAGATTTTAAAATTATTCACATAATGAAAACCTATACTTTGTTTCAGGCGAGTTTCCCATTCAAATGCATGTAACAGTGAGAAACGCATTGTCTTGGCGAAATAAAGCGTTTTTGAACAACTTCATATAAATCGCTGTAACTTTTGATAGAAGACTCAGAAACACATGTTTATGGCTTTATCTTATAGAACTCAATATCCCCGTGCTGGGCAAACAGGTTTTGCAGCCGTTTGAGCTAAGATTTTAAAATTATTCACATAATGAAAACCTATACTTTGTTTCAGGCGAGTTTCCCATTCAAATGCATGTAACAGTGAGAAACGCATTGTCTTGGCGAAATAAAGCATTTTTGTACAACTTCATATAAATCGCTGTAACTTTTGATAGAAGACTCAGAAACACATGTTTATGGCTTTATCTTATAGAACTCAATATCCCCGTGCTGGGCAAACAGGTTTTGCAGCCGTTTGAGCTAAGATTTTAAAATTATTCACATAATGAAAACCTATACTTTGTTTCAGGCGAGTTTCCCATTCAAATGCATGTAACAGTGAGAAACGCATTGTCTTGGCGAAATAAAGCGTTTTCGTACAACTTCATATAAATCGCTGTAACTTTTGATAGAAGACTCAGAAACACATGTTTATGGCTTTATCTTATAGAACTCAATATCCCCGTGCTGGGCAAACAGGTTTTGCAGCCGTTTGAGCTAAGATTTTAAAATTATTCACATAATGAAAACCTATACTTTGTTTCAGGCGAGTTTCCCATTCAAATGCATGTAACAGTGAGAAACGCATTGTCTTGGCGAAATAAAGCGTTTTCGTACAACTTCATATAAATCGCTGTAACTTTTGATAGAAGACTCAGAAACACATGTTTATGGCTTTATCTTATAGAACTCAATATCCCCGTGCTGGGCAAACAGGTTTTGCAGCCGTTTGAGCTAAGATTTTAAAATTATTCACATAATGAAAACCTATACTTTGTTTCAGGCGAGTTTCCCATTCAAATGCATGTAACAGTGAGAAACGCATTGTCTTGGCGAAATAAAGCGTTTTCGTACAACTTCATATAAATCGCTGTAACTTTTGATAGAAGACTCAGAAACACATGTTTATGGCTTTATCTTATAGAACTCAATATCCCCGTGCTGGGCAAACAGGTTTTGCAGCCGTTTGAGCTAAGATTTTAAAATTATTCACATAATGAAAACCTATACTTTGTTTCAGGCGAGTTTCCCATTCAAATGCATGTAACAGTGAGAAACGCATTGTCTTGGCGAAATAAAGCGTTTTCGTACAACTTCATATAAATCGCTGTAACTTTTGATAGAAGACTCAGAAACACATGTTTATGGCTTTATCTTATAGAACTCAATATCCCCGTGCTGGGCAAACAGGTTTTGCAGCCGTTTGAGCTAAGATTTTAAAATTATTCACATAATGAAAACCTATACTTTGTTTCAGGCGAGTTTCCCATTCAAATGCATGTAACAGTGAGAAACGCATTGTCTTGGCGAAATAAAGCGTTTTCGTACAACTTCATATAAATCGCTGTAACTTTTGATAGAAGACTCAGAAACACATGTTTATGGCTTTATCTTATAGAACTCAATATCCCCGTGCTGGGCAAACAGGTTTTGCAGCCGTTTGAGCTAAGATTTTAAAATTATTCACATAATGAAAACCTATACTTTGTTTCAGGCGAGTTTCCCATTCAAATGCATGTAACAGTGAGAAACGCATTGTCTTGGCGAAATAAAGCGTTTTCGTACAACTTCATATAAATCGCTGTAACTTTTGATAGAAGACTCAGAAACACATGTTTATGGCTTTATCTTATAGAACTCAATATCCCCGTGCTGGGCAAACAGGTTTTGCAGCCGTTTGAGCTAAGATTTTAAAATTATTCACATAATGAAAACCTATACTTTGTTTCAGGCGAGTTTCCCATTCAAATGCATGTAACAGTGAGAAACGCATTGTCTTGGCGAAATAAAGCGTTTTCGTACAACTTCATATAAATCGCTGTAACTTTTGATAGAAGACTCAGAAACACATGTTTATGGCTTTATCTTATAGAACTCAATATCCCCGTGCTGGGCAAACAGGTTTTGCAGCCGTTTGAGCTAAGATTTTAAAATTATTCACATAATGAAAACCTATACTTTGTTTCAGGCGAGTTTCCCATTCAAATGCATGTAACAGTGAGAAACGCATTGTCTTGGCGAAATAAAGCGTTTTCGTACAACTTCATATAAATCGCTGTAACTTTTGATAGAAGACTCAGAAACACATGTTTATGGCTTTATCTTATAGAACTCAATATCCCCGTGCTGGGCAAACAGGTTTTGCAGCCGTTTGAGCTAAGATTTTAAAATTATTCACATAATGAAAACCTATACTTTGTTTCAGGCGAGTTTCCCATTCAAATGCATGTAACAGTGAGAAACGCATTGTCTTGGCGAAATAAAGCGTTTTCGTACAACTTCATATAAATCGCTGTAACTTTTGATAGAAGACTCAGAAACACATGTTTATGGCTTTATCTTATAGAACTCAATATCCCCGTGCTGGGCAAACAGGTTTTGCAGCCGTTTGAGCTAAGATTTTAAAATTATTCACATAATGAAAACCTATACTTTGTTTCAGGCGAGTTTCCCATTCAAATGCATGTAACAGTGAGAAACGCATTGTCTTGGCGAAATAAAGCGTTTTCGTACAACTTCATATAAATCGCTGTAACTTTTGATAGAAGACTCAGAAACACATGTTTATGGCTTTATCTTATAGAACTCAATATCCCCGTGCTGGGCAAACAGGTTTTGCAGCCGTTTGAGCTAAGATTTTAAAATTATTCACATAATGAAAACCTATACTTTGTTTCAGGCGAGTTTCCCATTCAAATGCATGTAACAGTGAGAAACGCATTGTCTTGGCGAAATAAAGCGTTTTCGTACAACTTCATATAAATCGCTGTAACTTTTGATAGAAGACTCAGAAACACATGTTTATGGCTTTATCTTATAGAACTCAATATCCCCGTGCTGGGCAAACAGGTTTTGCAGCCGTTTGAGCTAAGATTTTAAAATTATTCACATAATGAAAACCTATACTTTGTTTCAGGCGAGTTTCCCATTCAAATGCATGTAACAGTGAGAAACGCATTGTCTTGGCGAAATAAAGCGTTTTCGTACAACTTCATATAAATCGCTGTAACTTTTGATAGAAGACTCAGAAACACATGTTTATGGCTTTATCTTATAGAACTCAATATCCCCGTGCTGGGCAAACAGGTTTTGCAGCCGTTTGAGCTAAGATTTTAAAATTATTCACATAATGAAAACCTATACTTTGTTTCAGGCGAGTTTCCCATTCAAATGCATGTAACAGTGAGAAACGCATTGTCTTGGCGAAATAAAGCGTTTTCGTACAACTTCATATAAATCGCTGTAACTTTTGATAGAAGACTCAGAAACACATGTTTATGGCTTTATCTTATAGAACTCAATATCCCCGTGCTGGGCAAACAGGTTTTGCAGCCGTTTGAGCTAAGATTTTAAAATTATTCACATAATGAAAACCTATACTTTGTTTCAGGCGAGTTTCCCATTCAAATGCATGTAACAGTGAGAAACGCATTGTCTTGGCGAAATAAAGCGTTTTCGAACAACTTCATATAAATCGCTGTAACTTTTGATAGAAGACTCAGAAACACATGTTTATGGCTTTATCTTATAGAACTCAATATCCCCGTGCTGGGCAAACAGGTTTTGCAGCCGTTTGAGCTAAGATTTTAAAATTATTCACATAATGAAAACCTATACTTTGTTTCAGGCGAGTTTCCCATTCAAATGCATGTAACAGTGAGAAACGCATTGTCTTGGCGAAATAAAGCGTTTTCGTACAACTTCATATAAATCGCTGTAACTTTTGATAGAAGACTCAGAAACACATGTTTATGGCTTTATCTTATAGAACTCAATATCCCCGTGCTGGGCAAACAGGTTTTGCAGCCGTTTGAGCTAAGATTTTAAAATTATTCACATAATGAAAACCTATACTTTGTTTCAGGCGAGTTTCCCATTCAAATGCATGTAACAGTGAGAAACGCATTGTCTTGGCGAAATAAAGCGTTTTCGTACAACTTCATATAAATCGCTGTAACTTTTGATAGAAGACTCAGAAACACATGTTTATGGCTTTATCTTATAGAACTCAATATCCCCGTGCTGGGCAAACAGGTTTTGCAGCCGTTTGAGCTAAGATTTTAAAATTATTCACATAATGAAAACCTATACTTTGTTTCAGGCGAGTTTCCCATTCAAATGCATGTAACAGTGAGAAACGCATTGTCTTGGCGAAATAAAGCGTTTTTGAACAACTTCATATAAATCGCTGTAACTTTTGATAGAAGACTCAGAAACACATGTTTATGGCTTTATCTTATAGAACTCAATATCCCCGTGCTGGGCAAACAGGTTTTGCAGCCGTTTGAGCTAAGATTTTAAAATTATTCACATAATGAAAACCTATACTTTGTTTCAGGCGAGTTTCCCATTCAAATGCATGTAACAGTGAGAAACGCATTGTCTTGGCGAAATAAAGCGTTTTCGTACAACTTCATATAAATCGCTGTAACTTTTGATAGAAGACTCAGAAACACATGTTTATGGCTTTATCTTATAGAACTCAATATCCCCGTGCTGGGCAAACAGGTTTTGCAGCCGTTTGAGCTAAGATTTTAAAATTATTCACATAATGAAAACCTATACTTTGTTTCAGGCGAGTTTCCCATTCAAATGCATGTAACAGTGAGAAACGCATTGTCTTGGCGAAATAAAGCGTTTTCGTACAACTTCATATAAATCGCTGTAACTTTTGATAGAAGACTCAGAAACACATGTTTATGGCTTTATCTTATAGAACTCAATATCCCCGTGCTGGGCAAACAGGTTTTGCAGCCGTTTGAGCTAAGATTTTAAAATTATTCACATAATGAAAACCTATACTTTGTTTCAGGCGAGTTTCCCATTCAAATGCATGTAACAGTGAGAAACGCATTGTCTTGGCGAAATAAAGCGTTTTCGTACAACTTCATATAAATCGCTGTAACTTTTGATAGAAGACTCAGAAACACATGTTTATGGCTTTATCTTATAGAACTCAATATCCCCGTGCTGGGCAAACAGGTTTTGCAGCCGTTTGAGCTAAGATTTTAAAATTATTCACATAATGAAAACCTATACTTTGTTTCAGGCGAGTTTCCCATTCAAATGCATGTAACAGTGAGAAACGCATTGTCTTGGCGAAATAAAGCGTTTTCGTACAACTTCATATAAATCGCTGTAACTTTTGATAGAAGACTCAGAAACACATGTTTATGGCTTTATCTTATAGAACTCAATATCCCCGTGCTGGGCAAACAGGTTTTGCAGCCGTTTGAGCTAAGATTTTAAAATTATTCACATAATGAAAACCTATACTTTGTTTCAGGCGAGTTTCCCATTCAAATGCATGTAACAGTGAGAAACGCATTGTCTTGGCGAAATAAAGCGTTTTCGTACAACTTCATATAAATCGCTGTAACTTTTGATAGAAGACTCAGAAACACATGTTTATGGCTTTATCTTATAGAACTCAATATCCCCGTGCTGGGCAAACAGGTTTTGCAGCCGTTTGAGCTAAGATTTTAAAATTATTCACATAATGAAAACCTATACTTTGTTTCAGGCGAGTTTCCCATTCAAATGCATGTAACAGTGAGAAACGCATTGTCTTGGCGAAATAAAGCGTTTTCGTACAACTTCATATAAATCGCTGTAACTTTTGATAGAAGACTCAGAAACACATGTTTATGGCTTTATCTTATAGAACTCAATATCCCCGTGCTGGGCAAACAGGTTTTGCAGCCGTTTGAGCTAAGATTTTAAAATTATTCACATAATGAAAACCTATACTTTGTTTCAGGCGAGTTTCCCATTCAAATGCATGTAACAGTGAGAAACGCATTGTCTTGGCGAAATAAAGCGTTTTCGTACAACTTCATATAAATCGCTGTAACTTTTGATAGAAGACTCAGAAACACATGTTTATGGCTTTATCTTATAGAACTCAATATCCCCGTGCTGGGCAAACAGGTTTTGCAGCCGTTTGAGCTAAGATTTTAAAATTATTCACATAATGAAAACCTATACTTTGTTTCAGGCGAGTTTCCCATTCAAATGCATGTAACAGTGAGAAACGCATTGTCTTGGCGAAATAAAGCGTTTTTGTACAACTTCATATAAATCGCTGTAACTTTTGATAGAAGACTCAGAAACACATGTTTATGGCTTTATCTTATAGAACTCAATATCCCCGTGCTGGGCAAACAGGTTTTGCAGCCGTTTGAGCTAAGATTTTAAAATTATTCACATAATGAAAACCTATACTTTGTTTCAGGCGAGTTTCCCATTCAAATGCATGTAACAGTGAGAAACGCATTGTCTTGGCGAAATAAAGCGTTTTCGTACAACTTCATATAAATCGCTGTAACTTTTGATAGAAGACTCAGAAACACATGTTTATGGCTTTATCTTATAGAACTCAATATCCCCGTGCTGGGCAAACAGGTTTTGCAGCCGTTTGAGCTAAGATTTTAAAATTATTCACATAATGAAAACCTATACTTTGTTTCAGGCGAGTTTCCCATTCAAATGCATGTAACAGTGAGAAACGCATTGTCTTGGCGAAATAAAGCGTTTTCGTACAACTTCATATAAATCGCTGTAACTTTTGATAGAAGACTCAGAAACACATGTTTATGGCTTTATCTTATAGAACTCAATATCCCCGTGCTGGGCAAACAGGTTTTGCAGCCGTTTGAGCTAAGATTTTAAAATTATTCACATAATGAAAACCTATACTTTGTTTCAGGCGAGTTTCCCATTCAAATGCATGTAACAGTGAGAAACGCATTGTCTTGGCGAAATAAAGCGTTTTCGTACAACTTCATATAAATCGCTGTAACTTTTGATAGAAGACTCAGAAACACATGTTTATGGCTTTATCTTATAGAACTCAATATCCCCGTGCTGGGCAAACAGGTTTTGCAGCCGTTTGAGCTAAGATTTTAAAATTATTCACATAATGAAAACCTATACTTTGTTTCAGGCGAGTTTCCCATTCAAATGCATGTAACAGTGAGAAACGCATTGTCTTGGCGAAATAAAGCGTTTTCGTACAACTTCATATAAATCGCTGTAACTTTTGATAGAAGACTCAGAAACACATGTTTATGGCTTTATCTTATAGAACTCAATATCCCCGTGCTGGGCAAACAGGTTTTGCAGCCGTTTGAGCTAAGATTTTAAAATTATTCACATAATGAAAACCTATACTTTGTTTCAGGCGAGTTTCCCATTCAAATGCATGTAACAGTGAGAAACGCATTGTCTTGGCGAAATAAAGCGTTTTCGTACAACTTCATATAAATCGCTGTAACTTTTGATAGAAGACTCAGAAACACATGTTTATGGCTTTATCTTATAGAACTCAATATCCCCGTGCTGGGCAAACAGGTTTTGCAGCCGTTTGAGCTAAGATTTTAAAATTATTCACATAATGAAAACCTATACTTTGTTTCAGGCGAGTTTCCCATTCAAATGCATGTAACAGTGAGAAACGCATTGTCTTGGCGAAATAAAGCGTTTTCGTACAACTTCATATAAATCGCTGTAACTTTTGATAGAAGACTCAGAAACACATGTTTATGGCTTTATCTTATAGAACTCAATATCCCCGTGCTGGGCAAACAGGTTTTGCAGCCGTTTGAGCTAAGATTTTAAAATTATTCACATAATGAAAACCTATACTTTGTTTCAGGCGAGTTTCCCATTCAAATGCATGTAACAGTGAGAAACGCATTGTCTTGGCGAAATAAAGCGTTTTCGTACAACTTCATATAAATCGCTGTAACTTTTGATAGAAGACTCAGAAACACATGTTTATGGCTTTATCTTATAGAACTCAATATCCCCGTGCTGGGCAAACAGGTTTTGCAGCCGTTTGAGCTAAGATTTTAAAATTATTCACATAATGAAAACCTATACTTTGTTTCAGGCGAGTTTCCCATTCAAATGCATGTAACAGTGAGAAACGCATTGTCTTGGCGAAATAAAGCGTTTTCGTACAACTTCATATAAATCGCTGTAACTTTTGATAGAAGACTCAGAAACACATGTTTATGGCTTTATCTTATAGAACTCAATATCCCCGTGCTGGGCAAACAGGTTTTGCAGCCGTTTGAGCTAAGATTTTAAAATTATTCACATAATGAAAACCTATACTTTGTTTCAGGCGAGTTTCCCATTCAAATGCATGTAACAGTGAGAAACGCATTGTCTTGGCGAAATAAAGCGTTTTCGTACAACTTCATATAAATCGCTGTAACTTTTGATAGAAGACTCAGAAACACATGTTTATGGCTTTATCTTATAGAACTCAATATCCCCGTGCTGGGCAAACAGGTTTTGCAGCCGTTTGAGCTAAGATTTTAAAATTATTCACATAATGAAAACCTATACTTTGTTTCAGGCGAGTTTCCCATTCAAATGCATGTAACAGTGAGAAACGCATTGTCTTGGCGAAATAAAGCGTTTTCGTACAACTTCATATAAATCGCTGTAACTTTTGATAGAAGACTCAGAAACACATGTTTATGGCTTTATCTTATAGAACTCAATATCCCCGTGCTGGGCAAACAGGTTTTGCAGCCGTTTGAGCTAAGATTTTAAAATTATTCACATAATGAAAACCTATACTTTGTTTCAGGCGAGTTTCCCATTCAAATGCATGTAACAGTGAGAAACGCATTGTCTTGGCGAAATAAAGCGTTTTCGTACAACTTCATATAAATCGCTGTAACTTTTGATAGAAGACTCAGAAACACATGTTTATGGCTTTATCTTATAGAACTCAATATCCCCGTGCTGGGCAAACAGGTTTTGCAGCCGTTTGAGCTAAGATTTTAAAATTATTCACATAATGAAAACCTATACTTTGTTTCAGGCGAGTTTCCCATTCAAATGCATGTAACAGTGAGAAACGCATTGTCTTGGCGAAATAAAGCGTTTTCGTACAACTTCATATAAATCGCTGTAACTTTTGATAGAAGACTCAGAAACACATGTTTATGGCTTTATCTTATAGAACTCAATATCCCCGTGCTGGGCAAACAGGTTTTGCAGCCGTTTGAGCTAAGATTTTAAAATTATTCACATAATGAAAACCTATACTTTGTTTCAGGCGAGTTTCCCATTCAAATGCATGTAACAGTGAGAAACGCATTGTCTTGGCGAAATAAAGCGTTTTCGTACAACTTCATATAAATCGCTGTAACTTTTGATAGAAGACTCAGAAACACATGTTTATGGCTTTATCTTATAGAACTCAATATCCCCGTGCTGGGCAAACAGGTTTTGCAGCCGTTTGAGCTAAGATTTTAAAATTATTCACATAATGAAAACCTATACTTTGTTTCAGGCGAGTTTCCCATTCAAATGCATGTAACAGTGAGAAACGCATTGTCTTGGCGAAATAAAGCGTTTTCGTACAACTTCATATAAATCGCTGTAACTTTTGATAGAAGACTCAGAAACACATGTTTATGGCTTTATCTTATAGAACTCAATATCCCCGTGCTGGGCAAACAGGTTTTGCAGCCGTTTGAGCTAAGATTTTAAAATTATTCACATAATGAAAACCTATACTTTGTTTCAGGCGAGTTTCCCATTCAAATGCATGTAACAGTGAGAAACGCATTGTCTTGGCGAAATAAAGCGTTTTCGTACAACTTCATATAAATCGCTGTAACTTTTGATAGAAGACTCAGAAACACATGTTTATGGCTTTATCTTATAGAACTCAATATCCCCGTGCTGGGCAAACAGGTTTTGCAGCCGTTTGAGCTAAGATTTTAAAATTATTCACATAATGAAAACCTATACTTTGTTTCAGGCGAGTTTCCCATTCAAATGCATGTAACAGTGAGAAACGCATTGTCTTGGCGAAATAAAGCGTTTTCGTACAACTTCATATAAATCGCTGTAACTTTTGATAGAAGACTCAGAAACACATGTTTATGGCTTTATCTTATAGAACTCAATATCCCCGTGCTGGGCAAACAGGTTTTGCAGCCGTTTGAGCTAAGATTTTAAAATTATTCACATAATGAAAACCTATACTTTGTTTCAGGCGAGTTTCCCATTCAAATGCATGTAACAGTGAGAAACGCATTGTCTTGGCGAAATAAAGCGTTTTCGTACAACTTCATATAAATCGCTGTAACTTTTGATAGAAGACTCAGAAACACATGTTTATGGCTTTATCTTATAGAACTCAATATCCCCGTGCTGGGCAAACAGGTTTTGCAGCCGTTTGAGCTAAGATTTTAAAATTATTCACATAATGAAAACCTATACTTTGTTTCAGGCGAGTTTCCCATTCAAATGCATGTAACAGTGAGAAACGCATTGTCTTGGCGAAATAAAGCGTTTTCGTACAACTTCATATAAATCGCTGTAACTTTTGATAGAAGACTCAGAAACACATGTTTATGGCTTTATCTTATAGAACTCAATATCCCCGTGCTGGGCAAACAGGTTTTGCAGCCGTTTGAGCTAAGATTTTAAAATTATTCACATAATGAAAACCTATACTTTGTTTCAGGCGAGTTTCCCATTCAAATGCATGTAACAGTGAGAAACGCATTGTCTTGGCGAAATAAAGCGTTTTCGAACAACTTCATATAAATCGCTGTAACTTTTGATAGAAGACTCAGAAACACATGTTTATGGCTTTATCTTATAGAACTCAATATCCCCGTGCTGGGCAAACAGGTTTTGCAGCCGTTTGAGCTAAGATTTTAAAATTATTCACATAATGAAAACCTATACTTTGTTTCAGGCGAGTTTCCCATTCAAATGCATGTAACAGTGAGAAACGCATTGTCTTGGCGAAATAAAGCGTTTTCGTACAACTTCATATAAATCGCTGTAACTTTTGATAGAAGACTCAGAAACACATGTTTATGGCTTTATCTTATAGAACTCAATATCCCCGTGCTGGGCAAACAGGTTTTGCAGCCGTTTGAGCTAAGATTTTAAAATTATTCACATAATGAAAACCTATACTTTGTTTCAGGCGAGTTTCCCATTCAAATGCATGTAACAGTGAGAAACGCATTGTCTTGGCGAAATAAAGCGTTTTCGTACAACTTCATATAAATCGCTGTAACTTTTGATAGAAGACTCAGAAACACATGTTTATGGCTTTATCTTATAGAACTCAATATCCCCGTGCTGGGCAAACAGGTTTTGCAGCCGTTTGAGCTAAGATTTTAAAATTATTCACATAATGAAAACCTATACTTTGTTTCAGGCGAGTTTCCCATTCAAATGCATGTAACAGTGAGAAACGCATTGTCTTGGCGAAATAAAGCGTTTTCGTACAACTTCATATAAATCGCTGTAACTTTTGATAGAAGACTCAGAAACACATGTTTATGGCTTTATCTTATAGAACTCAATATCCCCGTGCTGGGCAAACAGGTTTTGCAGCCGTTTGAGCTAAGATTTTAAAATTATTCACATAATGAAAACCTATACTTTGTTTCAGGCGAGTTTCCCATTCAAATGCATGTAACAGTGAGAAACGCATTGTCTTGGCGAAATAAAGCGTTTTCGTACAACTTCATATAAATCGCTGTAACTTTTGATAGAAGACTCAGAAACACATGTTTATGGCTTTATCTTATAGAACTCAATATCCCCGTGCTGGGCAAACAGGTTTTGCAGCCGTTTGAGCTAAGATTTTAAAATTATTCACATAATGAAAACCTATACTTTGTTTCAGGCGAGTTTCCCATTCAAATGCATGTAACAGTGAGAAACGCATTGTCTTGGCGAAATAAAGCGTTTTCGTACAACTTCATATAAATCGCTGTAACTTTTGATAGAAGACTCAGAAACACATGTTTATGGCTTTATCTTATAGAACTCAATATCCCCGTGCTGGGCAAACAGGTTTTGCAGCCGTTTGAGCTAAGATTTTAAAATTATTCACATAATGAAAACCTATACTTTGTTTCAGGCGAGTTTCCCATTCAAATGCATGTAACAGTGAGAAACGCATTGTCTTGGCGAAATAAAGCGTTTTCGTACAACTTCATATAAATCGCTGTAACTTTTGATAGAAGACTCAGAAACACATGTTTATGGCTTTATCTTATAGAACTCAATATCCCCGTGCTGGGCAAACAGGTTTTGCAGCCGTTTGAGCTAAGATTTTAAAATTATTCACATAATGAAAACCTATACTTTGTTTCAGGCGAGTTTCCCATTCAAATGCATGTAACAGTGAGAAACGCATTGTCTTGGCGAAATAAAGCGTTTTTGTACAACTTCATATAAATCGCTGTAACTTTTGATAGAAGACTCAGAAACACATGTTTATGGCTTTATCTTATAGAACTCAATATCCCCGTGCTGGGCAAACAGGTTTTGCAGCCGTTTGAGCTAAGATTTTAAAATTATTCACATAATGAAAACCTATACTTTGTTTCAGGCGAGTTTCCCATTCAAATGCATGTAACAGTGAGAAACGCATTGTCTTGGCGAAATAAAGCGTTTTCGTACAACTTCATATAAATCGCTGTAACTTTTGATAGAAGACTCAGAAACACATGTTTATGGCTTTATCTTATAGAACTCAATATCCCCGTGCTGGGCAAACAGGTTTTGCAGCCGTTTGAGCTAAGATTTTAAAATTATTCACATAATGAAAACCTATACTTTGTTTCAGGCGAGTTTCCCATTCAAATGCATGTAACAGTGAGAAACGCATTGTCTTGGCGAAATAAAGCGTTTTCGTACAACTTCATATAAATCGCTGTAACTTTTGATAGAAGACTCAGAAACACATGTTTATGGCTTTATCTTATAGAACTCAATATCCCCGTGCTGGGCAAACAGGTTTTGCAGCCGTTTGAGCTAAGATTTTAAAATTATTCACATAATGAAAACCTATACTTTGTTTCAGGCGAGTTTCCCATTCAAATGCATGTAACAGTGAGAAACGCATTGTCTTGGCGAAATAAAGCGTTTTCGTACAACTTCATATAAATCGCTGTAACTTTTGATAGAAGACTCAGAAACACATGTTTATGGCTTTATCTTATAGAACTCAATATCCCCGTGCTGGGCAAACAGGTTTTGCAGCCGTTTGAGCTAAGATTTTAAAATTATTCACATAATGAAAACCTATACTTTGTTTCAGGCGAGTTTCCCATTCAAATGCATGTAACAGTGAGAAACGCATTGTCTTGGCGAAATAAAGCGTTTTCGTACAACTTCATATAAATCGCTGTAACTTTTGATAGAAGACTCAGAAACACATGTTTATGGCTTTATCTTATAGAACTCAATATCCCCGTGCTGGGCAAACAGGTTTTGCAGCCGTTTGAGCTAAGATTTTAAAATTATTCACATAATGAAAACCTATACTTTGTTTCAGGCGAGTTTCCCATTCAAATGCATGTAACAGTGAGAAACGCATTGTCTTGGCGAAATAAAGCGTTTTTGTACAACTTCATATAAATCGCTGTAACTTTTGATAGAAGACTCAGAAACACATGTTTATGGCTTTATCTTATAGAACTCAATATCCCCGTGCTGGGCAAACAGGTTTTGCAGCCGTTTGAGCTAAGATTTTAAAATTATTCACATAATGAAAACCTATACTTTGTTTCAGGCGAGTTTCCCATTCAAATGCATGTAACAGTGAGAAACGCATTGTCTTGGCGAAATAAAGCGTTTTCGTACAACTTCATATAAATCGCTGTAACTTTTGATAGAAGACTCAGAAACACATGTTTATGGCTTTATCTTATAGAACTCAATATCCCCGTGCTGGGCAAACAGGTTTTGCAGCCGTTTGAGCTAAGATTTTAAAATTATTCACATAATGAAAACCTATACTTTGTTTCAGGCGAGTTTCCCATTCAAATGCATGTAACAGTGAGAAACGCATTGTCTTGGCGAAATAAAGCGTTTTTGTACAACTTCATATAAATCGCTGTAACTTTTGATAGAAGACTCAGAAACACATGTTTATGGCTTTATCTTATAGAACTCAATATCCCCGTGCTGGGCAAACAGGTTTTGCAGCCGTTTGAGCTAAGATTTTAAAATTATTCACATAATGAAAACCTATACTTTGTTTCAGGCGAGTTTCCCATTCAAATGCATGTAACAGTGAGAAACGCATTGTCTTGGCGAAATAAAGCGTTTTCGTACAACTTCATATAAATCGCTGTAACTTTTGATAGAAGACTCAGAAACACATGTTTATGGCTTTATCTTATAGAACTCAATATCCCCGTGCTGGGCAAACAGGTTTTGCAGCCGTTTGAGCTAAGATTTTAAAATTATTCACATAATGAAAACCTATACTTTGTTTCAGGCGAGTTTCCCATTCAAATGCATGTAACAGTGAGAAACGCATTGTCTTGGCGAAATAAAGCGTTTTTGTACAACTTCATATAAATCGCTGTAACTTTTGATAGAAGACTCAGAAACACATGTTTATGGCTTTATCTTATAGAACTCAATATCCCCGTGCTGGGCAAACAGGTTTTGCAGCCGTTTGAGCTAAGATTTTAAAATTATTCACATAATGAAAACCTATACTTTGTTTCAGGCGAGTTTCCCATTCAAATGCATGTAACAGTGAGAAACGCATTGTCTTGGCGAAATAAAGCGTTTTCGTACAACTTCATATAAATCGCTGTAACTTTTGATAGAAGACTCAGAAACACATGTTTATGGCTTTATCTTATAGAACTCAATATCCCCGTGCTGGGCAAACAGGTTTTGCAGCCGTTTGAGCTAAGATTTTAAAATTATTCACATAATGAAAACCTATACTTTGTTTCAGGCGAGTTTCCCATTCAAATGCATGTAACAGTGAGAAACGCATTGTCTTGGCGAAATAAAGCGTTTTTGTACAACTTCATATAAATCGCTGTAACTTTTGATAGAAGACTCAGAAACACATGTTTATGGCTTTATCTTATAGAACTCAATATCCCCGTGCTGGGCAAACAGGTTTTGCAGCCGTTTGAGCTAAGATTTTAAAATTATTCACATAATGAAAACCTATACTTTGTTTCAGGCGAGTTTCCCATTCAAATGCATGTAACAGTGAGAAACGCATTGTCTTGGCGAAATAAAGCGTTTTCGTACAACTTCATATAAATCGCTGTAACTTTTGATAGAAGACTCAGAAACACATGTTTATGGCTTTATCTTATAGAACTCAATATCCCCGTGCTGGGCAAACAGGTTTTGCAGCCGTTTGAGCTAAGATTTTAAAATTATTCACATAATGAAAACCTATACTTTGTTTCAGGCGAGTTTCCCATTCAAATGCATGTAACAGTGAGAAACGCATTGTCTTGGCGAAATAAAGCGTTTTCGAACAACTTCATATAAATCGCTGTAACTTTTGATAGAAGACTCAGAAACACATGTTTATGGCTTTATCTTATAGAACTCAATATCCCCGTGCTGGGCAAACAGGTTTTGCAGCCGTTTGAGCTAAGATTTTAAAATTATTCACATAATGAAAACCTATACTTTGTTTCAGGCGAGTTTCCCATTCAAATGCATGTAACAGTGAGAAACGCATTGTCTTGGCGAAATAAAGCGTTTTCGTACAACTTCATATAAATCGCTGTAACTTTTGATAGAAGACTCAGAAACACATGTTTATGGCTTTATCTTATAGAACTCAATATCCCCGTGCTGGGCAAACAGGTTTTGCAGCCGTTTGAGCTAAGATTTTAAAATTATTCACATAATGAAAACCTATACTTTGTTTCAGGCGAGTTTCCCATTCAAATGCATGTAACAGTGAGAAACGCATTGTCTTGGCGAAATAAAGCGTTTTTGTACAACTTCATATAAATCGCTGTAACTTTTGATAGAAGACTCAGAAACACATGTTTATGGCTTTATCTTATAGAACTCAATATCCCCGTGCTGGGCAAACAGGTTTTGCAGCCGTTTGAGCTAAGATTTTAAAATTATTCACATAATGAAAACCTATACTTTGTTTCAGGCGAGTTTCCCATTCAAATGCATGTAACAGTGAGAAACGCATTGTCTTGGCGAAATAAAGCGTTTTCGTACAACTTCATATAAATCGCTGTAACTTTTGATAGAAGACTCAGAAACACATGTTTATGGCTTTATCTTATAGAACTCAATATCCCCGTGCTGGGCAAACAGGTTTTGCAGCCGTTTGAGCTAAGATTTTAAAATTATTCACATAATGAAAACCTATACTTTGTTTCAGGCGAGTTTCCCATTCAAATGCATGTAACAGTGAGAAACGCATTGTCTTGGCGAAATAAAGCGTTTTCGTACAACTTCATATAAATCGCTGTAACTTTTGATAGAAGACTCAGAAACACATGTTTATGGCTTTATCTTATAGAACTCAATATCCCCGTGCTGGGCAAACAGGTTTTGCAGCCGTTTGAGCTAAGATTTTAAAATTATTCACATAATGAAAACCTATACTTTGTTTCAGGCGAGTTTCCCATTCAAATGCATGTAACAGTGAGAAACGCATTGTCTTGGCGAAATAAAGCGTTTTTGAACAACTTCATATAAATCGCTGTAACTTTTGATAGAAGACTCAGAAACACATGTTTATGGCTTTATCTTATAGAACTCAATATCCCCGTGCTGGGCAAACAGGTTTTGCAGCCGTTTGAGCTAAGATTTTAAAATTATTCACATAATGAAAACCTATACTTTGTTTCAGGCGAGTTTCCCATTCAAATGCATGTAACAGTGAGAAACGCATTGTCTTGGCGAAATAAAGCGTTTTCGTACAACTTCATATAAATCGCTGTAACTTTTGATAGAAGACTCAGAAACACATGTTTATGGCTTTATCTTATAGAACTCAATATCCCCGTGCTGGGCAAACAGGTTTTGCAGCCGTTTGAGCTAAGATTTTAAAATTATTCACATAATGAAAACCTATACTTTGTTTCAGGCGAGTTTCCCATTCAAATGCATGTAACAGTGAGAAACGCATTGTCTTGGCGAAATAAAGCGTTTTCGTACAACTTCATATAAATCGCTGTAACTTTTGATAGAAGACTCAGAAACACATGTTTATGGCTTTATCTTATAGAACTCAATATCCCCGTGCTGGGCAAACAGGTTTTGCAGCCGTTTGAGCTAAGATTTTAAAATTATTCACATAATGAAAACCTATACTTTGTTTCAGGCGAGTTTCCCATTCAAATGCATGTAACAGTGAGAAACGCATTGTCTTGGCGAAATAAAGCGTTTTCGTACAACTTCATATAAATCGCTGTAACTTTTGATAGAAGACTCAGAAACACATGTTTATGGCTTTATCTTATAGAACTCAATATCCCCGTGCTGGGCAAACAGGTTTTGCAGCCGTTTGAGCTAAGATTTTAAAATTATTCACATAATGAAAACCTATACTTTGTTTCAGGCGAGTTTCCCATTCAAATGCATGTAACAGTGAGAAACGCATTGTCTTGGCGAAATAAAGCGTTTTCGTACAACTTCATATAAATCGCTGTAACTTTTGATAGAAGACTCAGAAACACATGTTTATGGCTTTATCTTATAGAACTCAATATCCCCGTGCTGGGCAAACAGGTTTTGCAGCCGTTTGAGCTAAGATTTTAAAATTATTCACATAATGAAAACCTATACTTTGTTTCAGGCGAGTTTCCCATTCAAATGCATGTAACAGTGAGAAACGCATTGTCTTGGCGAAATAAAGCGTTTTTGAACAACTTCATATAAATCGCTGTAACTTTTGATAGAAGACTCAGAAACACATGTTTATGGCTTTATCTTATAGAACTCAATATCCCCGTGCTGGGCAAACAGGTTTTGCAGCCGTTTGAGCTAAGATTTTAAAATTATTCACATAATGAAAACCTATACTTTGTTTCAGGCGAGTTTCCCATTCAAATGCATGTAACAGTGAGAAACGCATTGTCTTGGCGAAATAAAGCGTTTTCGTACAACTTCATATAAATCGCTGTAACTTTTGATAGAAGACTCAGAAACACATGTTTATGGCTTTATCTTATAGAACTCAATATCCCCGTGCTGGGCAAACAGGTTTTGCAGCCGTTTGAGCTAAGATTTTAAAATTATTCACATAATGAAAACCTATACTTTGTTTCAGGCGAGTTTCCCATTCAAATGCATGTAACAGTGAGAAACGCATTGTCTTGGCGAAATAAAGCGTTTTTGAACAACTTCATATAAATCGCTGTAACTTTTGATAGAAGACTCAGAAACACATGTTTATGGCTTTATCTTATAGAACTCAATATCCCCGTGCTGGGCAAACAGGTTTTGCAGCCGTTTGAGCTAAGATTTTAAAATTATTCACATAATGAAAACCTATACTTTGTTTCAGGCGAGTTTCCCATTCAAATGCATGTAACAGTGAGAAACGCATTGTCTTGGCGAAATAAAGCGTTTTCGTACAACTTCATATAAATCGCTGTAACTTTTGATAGAAGACTCAGAAACACATGTTTATGGCTTTATCTTATAGAACTCAATATCCCCGTGCTGGGCAAACAGGTTTTGCAGCCGTTTGAGCTAAGATTTTAAAATTATTCACATAATGAAAACCTATACTTTGTTTCAGGCGAGTTTCCCATTCAAATGCATGTAACAGTGAGAAACGCATTGTCTTGGCGAAATAAAGCGTTTTTGACCAACTTCATATAAATCGCTGTAACTTTTGATAGAAGACTCAGAAACACATGTTTATGGCTTTATCTTATAGAACTCAATATCCCCGTGCTGGGCAAACAGGTTTTGCAGCCGTTTGAGCTAAGATTTTAAAATTATTCACATAATGAAAACCTATACTTTGTTTCAGGCGAGTTTCCCATTCAAATGCATGTAACAGTGAGAAACGCATTGTCTTGGCGAAATAAAGCGTTTTCGTACAACTTCATATAAATCGCTGTAACTTTTGATAGAAGACTCAGAAACACATGTTTATGGCTTTATCTTATAGAACTCAATATCCCCGTGCTGGGCAAACAGGTTTTGCAGCCGTTTGAGCTAAGATTTTAAAATTATTCACATAATGAAAACCTATACTTTGTTTCAGGCGAGTTTCCCATTCAAATGCATGTAACAGTGAGAAACGCATTGTCTTGGCGAAATAAAGCGTTTTTGTACAACTTCATATAAATCGCTGTAACTTTTGATAGAAGACTCAGAAACACATGTTTATGGCTTTATCTTATAGAACTCAATATCCCCGTGCTGGGCAAACAGGTTTTGCAGCCGTTTGAGCTAAGATTTTAAAATTATTCACATAATGAAAACCTATACTTTGTTTCAGGCGAGTTTCCCATTCAAATGCATGTAACAGTGAGAAACGCATTGTCTTGGCGAAATAAAGCGTTTTCGTACAACTTCATATAAATCGCTGTAACTTTTGATAGAAGACTCAGAAACACATGTTTATGGCTTTATCTTATAGAACTCAATATCCCCGTGCTGGGCAAACAGGTTTTGCAGCCGTTTGAGCTAAGATTTTAAAATTATTCACATAATGAAAACCTATACTTTGTTTCAGGCGAGTTTCCCATTCAAATGCATGTAACAGTGAGAAACGCATTGTCTTGGCGAAATAAAGCGTTTTTGTACAACTTCATATAAATCGCTGTAACTTTTGATAGAAGACTCAGAAACACATGTTTATGGCTTTATCTTATAGAACTCAATATCCCCGTGCTGGGCAAACAGGTTTTGCAGCCGTTTGAGCTAAGATTTTAAAATTATTCACATAATGAAAACCTATACTTTGTTTCAGGCGAGTTTCCCATTCAAATGCATGTAACAGTGAGAAACGCATTGTCTTGGCGAAATAAAGCGTTTTCGAACAACTTCATATAAATCGCTGTAACTTTTGATAGAAGACTCAGAAACACATGTTTATGGCTTTATCTTATAGAACTCAATATCCCCGTGCTGGGCAAACAGGTTTTGCAGCCGTTTGAGCTAAGATTTTAAAATTATTCACATAATGAAAACCTATACTTTGTTTCAGGCGAGTTTCCCATTCAAATGCATGTAACAGTGAGAAACGCATTGTCTTGGCGAAATAAAGCGTTTTTGAACAACTTCATATAAATCGCTGTAACTTTTGATAGAAGACTCAGAAACACATGTTTATGGCTTTATCTTATAGAACTCAATATCCCCGTGCTGGGCAAACAGGTTTTGCAGCCGTTTGAGCTAAGATTTTAAAATTATTCACATAATGAAAACCTATACTTTGTTTCAGGCGAGTTTCCCATTCAAATGCATGTAACAGTGAGAAACGCATTGTCTTGGCGAAATAAAGCGTTTTCGTACAACTTCATATAAATCGCTGTAACTTTTGATAGAAGACTCAGAAACACATGTTTATGGCTTTATCTTATAGAACTCAATATCCCCGTGCTGGGCAAACAGGTTTTGCAGCCGTTTGAGCTAAGATTTTAAAATTATTCACATAATGAAAACCTATACTTTGTTTCAGGCGAGTTTCCCATTCAAATGCATGTAACAGTGAGAAACGCATTGTCTTGGCGAAATAAAGCGTTTTTGAACAACTTCATATAAATCGCTGTAACTTTTGATAGAAGACTCAGAAACACATGTTTATGGCTTTATCTTATAGAACTCAATATCCCCGTGCTGGGCAAACAGGTTTTGCAGCCGTTTGAGCTAAGATTTTAAAATTATTCACATAATGAAAACCTATACTTTGTTTCAGGCGAGTTTCCCATTCAAATGCATGTAACAGTGAGAAACGCATTGTCTTGGCGAAATAAAGCGTTTTCGTACAACTTCATATAAATCGCTGTAACTTTTGATAGAAGACTCAGAAACACATGTTTATGGCTTTATCTTATAGAACTCAATATCCCCGTGCTGGGCAAACAGGTTTTGCAGCCGTTTGAGCTAAGATTTTAAAATTATTCACATAATGAAAACCTATACTTTGTTTCAGGCGAGTTTCCCATTCAAATGCATGTAACAGTGAGAAACGCATTGTCTTGGCGAAATAAAGCGTTTTCGTACAACTTCATATAAATCGCTGTAACTTTTGATAGAAGACTCAGAAACACATGTTTATGGCTTTATCTTATAGAACTCAATATCCCCGTGCTGGGCAAACAGGTTTTGCAGCCGTTTGAGCTAAGATTTTAAAATTATTCACATAATGAA
This sequence comes from Copadichromis virginalis, assembly GCF_057382275.1. NCBI lineage: Eukaryota > Metazoa > Chordata > Actinopteri > Cichliformes > Cichlidae > Copadichromis > Copadichromis virginalis. The sequence continues at coordinate 28,096,613 of NC_140632.1, read as the reverse complement.
AACCTATACTTTGTTTCAGGCGAGTTTCCCATTCAAATGCATGTAACAGTGAGAAACGCATTGTCTTGGCGAAATAAAGCGTTTTTGAACAACTTCATATAAATCGCTGTAACTTTTGATAGAAGACTCAGAAACACATGTTTATGGCTTTATCTTATAGAACTCAATATCCCCGTGCTGGGCAAACAGGTTTTGCAGCCGTTTGAGCTAAGATTTTAAAATTATTCACATAATGAAAACCTATACTTTGTTTCAGGCGAGTTTCCCATTCAAATGCATGTAACAGTGAGAAACGCATTGTCTTGGCGAAATAAAGCATTTTTGTACAACTTCATATAAATCGCTGTAACTTTTGATAGAAGACTCAGAAACACATGTTTATGGCTTTATCTTATAGAACTCAATATCCCCGTGCTGGGCAAACAGGTTTTGCAGCCGTTTGAGCTAAGATTTTAAAATTATTCACATAATGAAAACCTATACTTTGTTTCAGGCGAGTTTCCCATTCAAATGCATGTAACAGTGAGAAACGCATTGTCTTGGCGAAATAAAGCGTTTTCGTACAACTTCATATAAATCGCTGTAACTTTTGATAGAAGACTCAGAAACACATGTTTATGGCTTTATCTTATAGAACTCAATATCCCCGTGCTGGGCAAACAGGTTTTGCAGCCGTTTGAGCTAAGATTTTAAAATTATTCACATAATGAAAACCTATACTTTGTTTCAGGCGAGTTTCCCATTCAAATGCATGTAACAGTGAGAAACGCATTGTCTTGGCGAAATAAAGCGTTTTCGTACAACTTCATATAAATCGCTGTAACTTTTGATAGAAGACTCGGAAACACATGTTTATGGCTTTATCTTATAGAACTCAATATCCCCGTGCTGGGCAAACAGGTTTTGCAGCCGTTTGAGCTAAGATTTTAAAATTATTCACATAATGAAAACCTATACTTTGTTTCAGGCGAGTTTCCCATTCAAATGCATGTAACAGTGAGAAACGCATTGTCTTGGCGAAATAAAGCGTTTTTGAACAACTTCATATAAATCGCTGTAACTTTTGATAGAAGACTCAGAAACACATGTTTATGGCTTTATCTTATAGAACTCAATATCCCCGTGCTGGGCAAACAGGTTTTGCAGCCGTTTGAGCTAAGATTTTAAAATTATTCACATAATGAAAACCTATACTTTGTTTCAGGCGAGTTTCCCATTCAAATGCATGTAACAGTGAGAAACGCATTGTCTTGGCGAAATAAAGCGTTTTTGTACAACTTCATATAAATCGCTGTAACTTTTGATAGAAGACTCAGAAACACATGTTTATGGCTTTATCTTATAGAACTCAATATCCCCGTGCTGGGCAAACAGGTTTTGCAGCCGTTTGAGCTAAGATTTTAAAATTATTCACATAATGAAAACCTATACTTTGTTTCAGGCGAGTTTCCCATTCAAATGCATGTAACAGTGAGAAACGCATTGTCTTGGCGAAATAAAGCGTTTTTGAACAACTTCATATAAATCGCTGTAACTTTTGATAGAAGACTCAGAAACACATGTTTATGGCTTTATCTTATAGAACTCAATATCCCCGTGCTGGGCAAACAGGTTTTGCAGCCGTTTGAGCTAAGATTTTAAAATTATTCACATAATGAAAACCTATACTTTGTTTCAGGCGAGTTTCCCATTCAAATGCATGTAACAGTGAGAAACGCATTGTCTTGGCGAAATAAAGCGTTTTTGAACAACTTCATATAAATCGCTGTAACTTTTGATAGAAGACTCAGAAACACATGTTTATGGCTTTATCTTATAGAACTCAATATCCCCGTGCTGGGCAAACAGGTTTTGCAGCCGTTTGAGCTAAGATTTTAAAATTATTCACATAATGAAAACCTATACTTTGTTTCAGGCGAGTTTCCCATTCAAATGCATGTAACAGTGAGAAACGCATTGTCTTGGCGAAATAAAGCGTTTTCGTACAACTTCATATAAATCGCTGTAACTTTTGATAGAAGACTCAGAAACACATGTTTATGGCTTTATCTTATAGAACTCAATATCCCCGTGCTGGGCAAACAGGTTTTGCAGCCGTTTGAGCTAAGATTTTAAAATTATTCACATAATGAAAACCTATACTTTGTTTCAGGCGATTTCCCATTCAAATGCATGTAACAGTGAGAAACGCATTGTCTTGGCGAAATAAAGCATTTTTGTACAACTTCATATAAATCGCTGTAACTTTTGATAGAAGACTCAGAAACACATGTTTATGGCTTTATCTTATAGAACTCAATATCCCCGTGCTGGGCAAACAGGTTTTGCAGCCGTTTGAGCTAAGATTTTAAAATTATTCACATAATGAAAACCTATACTTTGTTTCAGGCGATTTCCCATTCAAATGCATGTAACAGTGAGAAACGCATTGTCTTGGCGAAATAAAGCATTTTTGTACAACTTCATATAAATCGCTGTAACTTTTGATAGAAGACTCAGAAACACATGTTTATGGCTTTATCTTATAGAACTCAATATCCCCGTGCTGGGCAAACAGGTTTTGCAGCCGTTTGAGCTAAGATTTTAAAATTATTCACATAATGAAAACCTATACTTTGTTTCAGGCGAGTTTCCCATTCAAATGCATGTAACAGTGAGAAACGCATTGTCTTGGCGAAATAAAGCGTTTTTGAACAACTTCATATAAATCGCTGTAACTTTTGATAGAAGACTCAGAAACACATGTTTATGGCTTTATCTTATAGAACTCAATATCCCCGTGCTGGGCAAACAGGTTTTGCAGCCGTTTGAGCTAAGATTTTAAAATTATTCACATAATGAAAACCTATACTTTGTTTCAGGCGAGTTTCCCATTCAAATGCATGTAACAGTGAGAAACGCATTGTCTTGGCGAAATAAAGCGTTTTCGTACAACTTCATATAAATCGCTGTAACTTTTGATAGAAGACTCAGAAACACATGTTTATGGCTTTATCTTATAGAACTCAATATCCCCGTGCTGGGCAAACAGGTTTTGCAGCCGTTTGAGCTAAGATTTTAAAATTATTCACATAATGAAAACCTATACTTTGTTTCAGGCGAGTTTCCCATTCAAATGCATGTAACAGTGAGAAACGCATTGTCTTGGCGAAATAAAGCGTTTTTGAACAACTTCATATAAATCGCTGTAACTTTTGATAGAAGACTCAGAAACACATGTTTATGGCTTTATCTTATAGAACTCAATATCCCCGTGCTGGGCAAACAGGTTTTGCAGCCGTTTGAGCTAAGATTTTAAAATTATTCACATAATGAAAACCTATACTTTGTTTCAGGCGAGTTTCCCATTCAAATGCATGTAACAGTGAGAAACGCATTGTCTTGGCGAAATAAAGCGTTTTTGAACAACTTCATATAAATCGCTGTAACTTTTGATAGAAGACTCAGAAACACATGTTTATGGCTTTATCTTATAGAACTCAATATCCCCGTGCTGGGCAAACAGGTTTTGCAGCCGTTTGAGCTAAGATTTTAAAATTATTCACATAATGAAAACCTATACTTTGTTTCAGGCGAGTTTCCCATTCAAATGCATGTAACAGTGAGAAACGCATTGTCTTGGCGAAATAAAGCGTTTTCGTACAACTTCATATAAATCGCTGTAACTTTTGATAGAAGACTCAGAAACACATGTTTATGGCTTTATCTTATAGAACTCAATATCCCTGTGCTGGGTAAACAGGTTTTGCAGCCGTTTGAGCTAAGATTTTAAAATTATTCACATAATGAAAACCTATACTTTGTCTCGGGCGAGTTTCCCATTCAAATGCATGTAACAGTGAGAAACACACTGTCTTGGCGAAAGAAAGCATTTTTGTACAACTTCATATAAATCGCTGTAACTTTTGATAGAAGACTCAGACAAACATGTTTATGGCTTTATCTTATAGAACTCAATATCCCCGTGCTGGGCAAACAGGTTTTGCAGCCGTTTGAGCTAAGATTTTAAAATTATTCACATAATGAAAACCTATACTTTGTTTCAGGCGAGTTTCCCATTCAAATGCATGTAACAGTGAGAAACGCATTGTCTTGGCGAAATAAAGCGTTTTCGTACAACTTCATATAAATCGCTGTAACTTTTGATAGAAGACTCAGAAACACATGTTTATGGCTTTATCTTATAGAACTCAATATCCCCGTGCTGGGCAAACAGGTTTTGCAGCCGTTTGAGCTAAGATTTTAAAATTATTCACATAATGAAAACCTATACTTTGTTTCAGGCGAGTTTCCCATTCAAATGCATGTAACAGTGAGAAACGCATTGTCTTGGCGAAATAAAGCGTTTTTGAACAACTTCATATAAATCGCTGTAACTTTTGATAGAAGACTCAGAAACACATGTTTATGGCTTTATCTTATAGAACTCAATATCCCCGTGCTGGGCAAACAGGTTTTGCAGCCGTTTGAGCTAAGATTTTAAAATTATTCACATAATGAAAACCTATACTTTGTTTCAGGCGAGTTTCCCATTCAAATGCATGTAACAGTGAGAAACGCATTGTCTTGGCGAAATAAAGCGTTTTTGAACAACTTCATATAAATCGCTGTAACTTTTGATAGAAGACTCAGAAACACATGTTTATGGCTTTATCTTATAGAACTCAATATCCCCGTGCTGGGCAAACAGGTTTTGCAGCCGTTTGAGCTAAGATTTTAAAATTATTCACATAATGAAAACCTATACTTTGTTTCAGGCGAGTTTCCCATTCAAATGCATGTAACAGTGAGAAACGCATTGTCTTGGCGAAATAAAGCGTTTTCGTACAACTTCATATAAATCGCTGTAACTTTTGATAGAAGACTCAGAAACACATGTTTATGGCTTTATCTTATAGAACTCAATATCCCTGTGCTGGGTAAACAGGTTTTGCAGCCGTTTGAGCTAAGATTTTAAAATTATTCACATAATGAAAACCTATACTTTGTCTCGGGCGAGTTTCCCATTCAAATGCATGTAACAGTGAGAAACACACTGTCTTGGCGAAAGAAAGCATTTTTGTACAACTTCATATAAATCGCTGTAACTTTTGATAGAAGACTCAGACAAACATGTTTATGGCTTTATCTTATAGAACTCAATATCCCCGTGCTGGGCAAACAGGTTTTGCAGCCCTTTGAGCTAAGATTTTAAAATTATTCACATAATGAAAACCTATACTTTGTTTCAGGCGAGTTTCCCATTCAAATGCATGTAACAGTGAGAAACGCATTGTCTTGGCGAAATAAAGCGCTTTTGAACAACTTCATATAAATCGCTGTAACTTTTGATAGAAGACTCAGAAACACATGTTTATGGCTTTATCTTATAGAACTCAATATCCCCGTGCTGGGCAAACAGGTTTTGCAGCCGTTTGAGCTAAGATTTTAAAATTATTCACATAATGAAAACCTATACTTTGTCTCGGGCGAGTTTCCCATTCAAATGCATGTAACAGTGAGAAACACACTGTCTTGGCGAAAGAAAGCATTTTTGTACAACTTCATATAAATCGCTGTAACTTTTGATAGAAGACTCAGACAAACATGTTTATGGCTTTATCTTATAGAACTCAATATCCCCGTGCTGGGCAAACAGGTTTTGCAGCCCTTTGAGCTAAGATTTTAAAATTATTCACATAATGAAAACCTATACTTTGTTTCAGGCGAGTTTCCCATTCAAATGCATGTAACAGTGAGAAACGCATTGTCTTGGCGAAATAAAGCGCTTTTGAACAACTTCATATAAATCGCTGTAACTTTTGATAGAAGACTCAGAAACACATGTTTATGGCTTTATCTTATAGAACTCAATATCCCTGTGCTGGGTAAACAGGTTTTGCAGCCGTTTGAGCTAAGATTTTAAAATTATTCACATAATGAAAACCTATACTTTGTTTCAGGCGAGTTTCCCATTCAAATGCATGTAACAGTGAGAAACGTATTGTCTTGGCGAAATAAAGCGTTTTCGTACAACTTCATATAAATCGCTGTAACGTTTGATAGAAGACTCAGAAACACATGTTTATGGCTTTATCTTATAGAACTCAATATCCCCGTGCTGGGCAAACAGGTTTTGCAGCCCTTTGAGCTAAGATTTTAAAATTATTCACATAATGAAAACCTATACTTTGTTTCAGGCGAGTTTCCCATTCAAATGCATGTAACAGTGAGAAACGCATTGTCTTGGCGAAATAAAGCGTTTTCGTACAACTTCATATAAATCGCTGTAACTTTTGATAGAAGACTCAGAAACACATGTTTATGGCTTTATCTTATAGAACTCAATATCCCTGTGCTGGGTAAACAGGTTTTGCAGCCGTTTGAGCTAAGATTTTAAAATTATTCACATAATGAAAACCTATACTTTGTTTCAGGCGAGTTTCCCATTCAAATGCATGTAACAGTGAGAAACGCATTGTCTTGGCGAAATAAAGCGTTTTCGTACAACTTCATATAAATCGCTGTAACTTTTGATAGAAGACTCAGAAACACATGTTTATGGCTTTATCTTATAGAACTCAATATCCCCGTGCTGGGTAAACAGGTTTTGCAGCCCTTTGAGCTAAGATTTTAAAATTATTCACATAATGAAAACCTATACTTTGTTTCAGGCGAGTTTCCCATTCAAATGCATGTAACAGTGAGAAACGCATTGTCTTGGCGAAATAAAGCGTTTTCGTACAACTTCATATAAATCGCTGTAACTTTTGATAGAAGACTCAGAAACACATGTTTATGGCTTTATCTTATAGAACTCAATATCCCCGTGCTGGGCAAACAGGTTTTGCAGCCGTTTGAGCTAAGATTTTAAAATTATTCACATAATGAAAACCTATACTTTGTTTCAGGCGAGTTTCCCATTCAAATGCATGTAACAGTGAGAAACGCATTGTCTTGGCGAAATAAAGCGTTTTTGAACAACTTCATATAAATCGCTGTAACTTTTGATAGAAGACTCAGAAACACATGTTTATGGCTTTATCTTATAGAACTCAATATCCCCGTGCTGGGCAAACAGGTTTTGCAGCCGTTTGAGCTAAGATTTTAAAATTATTCACATAATGAAAACCTATACTTTGTTTCAGGCGAGTTTCCCATTCAAATGCATGTAACAGTGAGAAACGCATTGTCTTGGCGAAATAAAGCGTTTTTGAACAACTTCATATAAATCGCTGTAACTTTTGATAGAAGACTCAGAAACACATGTTTATGGCTTTATCTTATAGAACTCAATATCCCCGTGCTGGGCAAACAGGTTTTGCAGCCGTTTGAGCTAAGATTTTAAAATTATTCACATAATGAAAACCTATACTTTGTTTCAGGCGAGTTTCCCATTCAAATGCATGTAACAGTGAGAAACGCATTGTCTTGGCGAAATAAAGCGTTTTCGTACAACTTCATATAAATCGCTGTAACTTTTGATAGAAGACTCAGAAACACATGTTTATGGCTTTATCTTATAGAACTCAATATCCCTGTGCTGGGTAAACAGGTTTTGCAGCCGTTTGAGCTAAGATTTTAAAATTATTCACATAATGAAAACCTATACTTTGTCTCGGGCGAGTTTCCCATTCAAATGCATGTAACAGTGAGAAACACACTGTCTTGGCGAAAGAAAGCATTTTTGTACAACTTCATATAAATCGCTGTAACTTTTGATAGAAGACTCAGACAAACATGTTTATGGCTTTATCTTATAGAACTCAATATCCCCGTGCTGGGCAAACAGGTTTTGCAGCCCTTTGAGCTAAGATTTTAAAATTATTCACATAATGAAAACCTATACTTTGTTTCAGGCGAGTTTCCCATTCAAATGCATGTAACAGTGAGAAACGCATTGTCTTGGCGAAATAAAGCGCTTTTGAACAACTTCATATAAATCGCTGTAACTTTTGATAGAAGACTCAGAAACACATGTTTATGGCTTTATCTTATAGAACTCAATATCCCCGTGCTGGGCAAACAGGTTTTGCAGCCGTTTGAGCTAAGATTTTAAAATTATTCACATAATGAAAACCTATACTTTGTCTCGGGCGAGTTTCCCATTCAAATGCATGTAACAGTGAGAAACACACTGTCTTGGCGAAAGAAAGCATTTTTGTACAACTTCATATAAATCGCTGTAACTTTTGATAGAAGACTCAGACAAACATGTTTATGGCTTTATCTTATAGAACTCAATATCCCCGTGCTGGGCAAACAGGTTTTGCAGCCCTTTGAGCTAAGATTTTAAAATTATTCACATAATGAAAACCTATACTTTGTTTCAGGCGAGTTTCCCATTCAAATGCATGTAACAGTGAGAAACGCATTGTCTTGGCGAAATAAAGCGCTTTTGAACAACTTCATATAAATCGCTGTAACTTTTGATAGAAGACTCAGAAACACATGTTTATGGCTTTATCTTATAGAACTCAATATCCCTGTGCTGGGTAAACAGGTTTTGCAGCCGTTTGAGCTAAGATTTTAAAATTATTCACATAATGAAAACCTATACTTTGTTTCAGGCGAGTTTCCCATTCAAATGCATGTAACAGTGAGAAACGTATTGTCTTGGCGAAATAAAGCGTTTTCGTACAACTTCATATAAATCGCTGTAACTTTTGATAGAAGACTCAGAAACACATGTTTATGGCTTTATCTTATAGAACTCAATATCCCCGTGCTGGGCAAACAGGTTTTGCAGCCCTTTGAGCTAAGATTTTAAAATTATTCACATAATGAAAACCTATACTTTGTTTCAGGCGAGTTTCCCATTCAAATGCATGTAACAGTGAGAAACGCATTGTCTTGGCGAAATAAAGCGTTTTCGTACAACTTCATATAAATCGCTGTAACTTTTGATAGAAGACTCAGAAACACATGTTTATGGCTTTATCTTATAGAACTCAATATCCCTGTGCTGGGTAAACAGGTTTTGCAGCCGTTTGAGCTAAGATTTTAAAATTATTCACATAATGAAAACCTATACTTTGTTTCAGGCGAGTTTCCCATTCAAATGCATGTAACAGTGAGAAACGCATTGTCTTGGCGAAATAAAGCGTTTTCGTACAACTTCATATAAATCGCTGTAACTTTTGATAGAAGACTCAGAAACACATGTTTATGGCTTTATCTTATAGAACTCAATATCCCCGTGCTGGGTAAACAGGTTTTGCAGCCGTTTGAGCTAAGATTTTAAAATTATTCACATAATGAAAACCTATACTTTGTTTCAGGCGAGTTTCCCATTCAAATGCATGTAACAGTGAGAAACGCATTGTCTTGGCGAAATAAAGCGCTTTTGAACAACTTCATATAAATCGCTGTAACTTTTGATAGAAGACTCAGAAACACATGTTTATGGCTTTATCTTATAGAACTCAATATCCCTGTGCTGGGTAAACAGGTTTTGCAGCCGTTTGAGCTAAGATTTTAAAATTATTCACATAATGAAAACCTATACTTTGTTTCAGGCGAGTTTCCCATTCAAATGCATGTAACAGTGAGAAACGCATTGTCTTGGCGAAATAAAGCGTTTTCGTACAACTTCATATAAATCGCTGTAACTTTTGATAGAAGACTCAGAAACACATGTTTATGGCTTTATCTTATAGAACTCAATATCCCTGTGCTGGGTAAACAGGTTTTGCAGCCGTTTGAGCTAAGATTTTAAAATTATTCACATAATGAAAACCTATACTTTGTCTCGGGCGAGTTTCCCATTCAAATGCATGTAACAGTGAGAAACACACTGTCTTGGCGAAAGAAAGCATTTTTGTACAACTTCATATAAATCGCTGTAACTTTTGATAGAAGACTCAGACAAACATGTTTATGGCTTTATCTTATAGAACTCAATATCCCCGTGCTGGGTAAACAGGTTTTGCAGCCGTTTGAGCTAAGATTTTAAAATTATTCACATAATGAAAACCTATACTTTGTTTCAGGCGAGTTTCCCATTCAAATGCATGTAACAGTGAGAAACGCATTGTCTTGGCGAAATAAAGCGCTTTTGAACAACTTCATATAAATCGCTGTAACTTTTGATAGAAGACTCAGAAACACATGTTTATGGCTTTATCTTATAGAACTCAATATCCCTGTGCTGGGTAAACAGGTTTTGCAGCCGTTTGAGCTAAGATTTTAAAATTATTCACATAATGAAAACCTATACTTTGTTTCAGGCGAGTTTCCCATTCAAATGCATGTAACAGTGAGAAACGCATTGTCTTGGCGAAATAAAGCGCTTTTGAACAACTTCATATAAATCGCTGTAACTTTTGATAGAAGACTCAGAAACACATGTTTATGGCTTTATCTTATAGAACTCAATATCCCCGTGCTGGGCAAACAGGTTTTGCAGCCGTTTGAGCTAAGATTTTAAAATTATTCACATAATGAAAACCTATACTTTGTCTCGGGCGAGTTTCCCATTCAAATGCATGTAACAGTGAGAAACACACTGTCTTGGCGAAAGAAAGCATTTTTGTACAACTTCATATAAATCGCTGTAACTTTTGATAGAAGACTCAGACAAACATGTTTATGGCTTTATCTTATAGAACTCAATATCCCCGTGCTGGGCAAACAGGTTTTGCAGCCCTTTGAGCTAAGATTTTAAAATTATTCACATAATGAAAACCTATACTTTGTTTCAGGCGAGTTTCCCATTCAAATGCATGTAACAGTGAGAAACGCATTGTCTTGGCGAAATAAAGCGCTTTTGAACAACTTCATATAAATCGCTGTAACTTTTGATAGAAGACTCAGAAACACATGTTTATGGCTTTATCTTATAGAACTCAATATCCCTGTGCTGGGTAAACAGGTTTTGCAGCCGTTTGAGCTAAGATTTTAAAATTATTCACATAATGAAAACCTATACTTTGTTTCAGGCGAGTTTCCCATTCAAATGCATGTAACAGTGAGAAACGCATTGTCTTGGCGAAATAAAGCGTTTTCGTACAACTTCATATAAATCGCTGTAACTTTTGATAGAAGACTCAGAAACACATGTTTATGGCTTTATCTTATAGAACTCAATATCCCCGTGCTGGGCAAACAGGTTTTGCAGCCGTTTGAGCTAAGATTTTAAAATTATTCACATAATGAAAACCTATACTTTGTCTCGGGCGAGTTTCCCATTCAAATGCATGTAACAGTGAGAAACACACTGTCTTGGCGAAAGAAAGCATTTTTGTACAACTTCATATAAATCGCTGTAACTTTTGATAGAAGACTCAGACAAACATGTTTATGGCTTTATCTTATAGAACTCAATATCCCCGTGCTGGGCAAACAGGTTTTGCAGCCCTTTGAGCTAAGATTTTAAAATTATTCACATAATGAAAACCTATACTTTGTTTCAGGCGAGTTTCCCATTCAAATGCATGTAACAGTGAGAAACGCATTGTCTTGGCGAAATAAAGCGCTTTTGAACAACTTCATATAAATCGCTGTAACTTTTGATAGAAGACTCAGAAACACATGTTTATGGCTTTATCTTATAGAACTCAATATCCCCGTGCTGGGCAAACAGGTTTTGCAGCCGTTTGAGCTAAGATTTTAAAATTATTCACATAATGAAAACCTATACTTTGTCTCGGGCGAGTTTCCCATTCAAATGCATGTAACAGTGAGAAACACACTGTCTTGGCGAAAGAAAGCATTTTTGTACAACTTCATATAAATCGCTGTAACTTTTGATAGAAGACTCAGACAAACATGTTTATGGCTTTATCTTATAGAACTCAATATCCCCGTGCTGGGTAAACAGGTTTTGCAGCCCTTTGAGCTAAGATTTTAAAATTATTCACATAATGAAAACCTATACTTTGTTTCAGGCGAGTTTCCCATTCAAATGCATGTAACAGTGAGAAACGCATTGTCTTGGCGAAATAAAGCGCTTTTGAACAACTTCATATAAATCGCTGTAACTTTTGATAGAAGACTCAGAAACACATGTTTATGGCTTTATCTTATAGAACTCAATATCCCTGTGCTGGGTAAACAGGTTTTGCAGCCGTTTGAGCTAAGATTTTAAAATTATTCACATAATGAAAACCTATACTTTGTTTCAGGCGAGTTTCCCATTCAAATGCATGTAACAGTGAGAAACGCATTGTCTTGGCGAAATAAAGCGCTTTTGAACAACTTCATATAAATCGCTGTAACTTTTGATAGAAGACTCAGAAACACATGTTTATGGCTTTATCTTATAGAACTCAATATCCCCGTGCTGGGCAAACAGGTTTTGCAGCCGTTTGAGCTAAGATTTTAAAATTATTCACATAATGAAAACCTATACTTTGTCTCGGGCGAGTTTCCCATTCAAATGCATGTAACAGTGAGAAACACACTGTCTTGGCGAAAGAAAGCATTTTTGTACAACTTCATATAAATCGCTGTAACTTTTGATAGAAGACTCAGACAAACATGTTTATGGCTTTATCTTATAGAACTCAATATCCCCGTGCTGGGCAAACAGGTTTTGCAGCCCTTTGAGCTAAGATTTTAAAATTATTCACATAATGAAAACCTATACTTTGTTTCAGGCGAGTTTCCCATTCAAATGCATGTAACAGTGAGAAACGCATTGTCTTGGCGAAATAAAGCGCTTTTGAACAACTTCATATAAATCGCTGTAACTTTTGATAGAAGACTCAGAAACACATGTTTATGGCTTTATCTTATAGAACTCAATATCCCTGTGCTGGGTAAACAGGTTTTGCAGCCGTTTGAGCTAAGATTTTAAAATTATTCACATAATGAAAACCTATACTTTGTCTCGGGCGAGTTTCCCATTCAAATGCATGTAACAGTGAGAAACGCATTGTCTTGGCGAAATAAAGCGCTTTTGAACAACTTCATATAAATCGCTGTAACTTTTGATAGAAGACTCAGAAACACATGTTTATGGCTTTATCTTATAGAACTCAATATCCCCGTGCTGGGCAAACAGGTTTTGCAGCCGTTTGAGCTAAGATTTTAAAATTATTCACATAATGAAAACCTATACTTTGTCTCGGGCGAGTTTCCCATTCAAATGCATGTAACAGTGAGAAACACACTGTCTTGGCGAAAGAAAGCATTTTTGTACAACTTCATATAAATCGCTGTAACTTTTGATAGAAGACTCAGACAAACATGTTTATGGCTTTATCTTATAGAACTCAATATCCCCGTGCTGGGCAAACAGGTTTTGCAGCCCTTTGAGCTAAGATTTTAAAATTATTCACATAATGAAAACCTATACTTTGTTTCAGGCGAGTTTCCCATTCAAATGCATGTAACAGTGAGAAACGCATTGTCTTGGCGAAATAAAGCGCTTTTGAACAACTTCATATAAATCGCTGTAACTTTTGATAGAAGACTCAGAAACACATGTTTATGGCTTTATCTTATAGAACTCAATATCCCCGTGCTGGGCAAACAGGTTTTGCAGCCGTTTGAGCTAAGATTTTAAAATTATTCACATAATGAAAACCTATACTTTGTCTCGGGCGAGTTTCCCATTCAAATGCATGTAACAGTGAGAAACACACTGTCTTGGCGAAAGAAAGCATTTTTGTACAACTTCATATAAATCGCTGTAACTTTTGATAGAAGACTCAGACAAACATGTTTATGGCTTTATCTTATAGAACTCAATATCCCCGTGCTGGGCAAACAGGTTTTGCAGCCCTTTGAGCTAAGATTTTAAAATTATTCACATAATGAAAACCTATACTTTGTTTCAGGCGAGTTTCCCATTCAAATGCATGTAACAGTGAGAAACGCATTGTCTTGGCGAAATAAAGCGCTTTTGAACAACTTCATATAAATCGCTGTAACTTTTGATAGAAGACTCAGAAACACATGTTTATGGCTTTATCTTATAGAACTCAATATCCCTGTGCTGGGTAAACAGGTTTTGCAGCCGTTTGAGCTAAGATTTTAAAATTATTCACATAATGAAAACCTATACTTTGTTTCAGGCGAGTTTCCCATTCAAATGCATGTAACAGTGAGAAACGCATTGTCTTGGCGAAATAAAGCGTTTTCGTACAACTTCATATAAATCGCTGTAACTTTTGATAGAAGACTCAGAAACACATGTTTATGGCTTTATCTTATAGAACTCAATATCCCCGTGCTGGGCAAACAGGTTTTGCAGCCGTTTGAGCTAAGATTTTAAAATTATTCACATAATGAAAACCTATACTTTGTTTCAGGCGAGTTTCCCATTCAAATGCATGTAACAGTGAGAAACGCATTGTCTTGGCGAAATAAAGCGTTTTCGTACAACTTCATATAAATCGCTGTAACTTTTGATAGAAGACTCAGAAACACATGTTTATGGCTTTATCTTATAGAACTCAATATCCCCGTGCTGGGCAAACAGGTTTTGCAGCCGTTTGAGCTAAGATTTTAAAATTATTCACATAATGAAAACCTATACTTTGTTTCAGGCGAGTTTCCCATTCAAATGCATGTAACAGTGAGAAACACACTGTCTTGGCGAAAGAAAGCATTTTTGTACAACTTCATATAAATCGCTGTAACTTTTGATAGAAGACTCAGACAAACATGTTTATGGCTTTATCTTATAGAACTCAATATCCCCGTGCTGGGCAAACAGGTTTTGCAGCCCTTTGAGCTAAGATTTTAAAATTATTCACATAATGAAAACCTATACTTTGTTTCAGGCGAGTTTCCCATTCAAATGCATGTAACAGTGAGAAACGCATTGTCTTGGCGAAATAAAGCGCTTTTGAACAACTTCATATAAATCGCTGTAACTTTTGATAGAAGACTCAGAAACACATGTTTATGGCTTTATCTTATAGAACTCAATATCCCCGTGCTGGGCAAACAGGTTTTGCAGCCGTTTGAGCTAAGATTTTAAAATTATTCACATAATGAAAACCTATACTTTGTCTCGGGCGAGTTTCCCATTCAAATGCATGTAACAGTGAGAAACGCATTGTCTTGGCGAAAGAAAGCATTTTTGTACAACTTCATATAAATCGCTGTAACTTTTGATAGAAGACTCAGAAACACGTGTTTATGGCTTTATCTTATAGAACTCAATATCCCCGTGCTGGGCAAACAGGTTTTGCAGCCGTTTGAGCTAAGATTTTAAAATTATTCACATAATGAAAACCTATACTTTGTTTCAGGCGAGTTTCCCATTCAAATGCATGTAACAGTGAGAAACGCATTGTCTTGGCGAAATAAAGCGCTTTTGAACAACTTCATATAAATCGCTGTAACTTTTGATAGAAGACTCAGAAACACATGTTTATGGCTTTATCTTATAGAACTCAATATCCCTGTGCTGGGTAAACAGGTTTTGCAGCCGTTTGAGCTAAGATTTTAAAATTATTCACATAATGAAAACCTATACTTTGTTTCAGGCGAGTTTCCCATTCAAATGCATGTAACAGTGAGAAACGCATTGTCTTGGCGAAATAAAGCGTTTTCGTACAACTTCATATAAATCGCTGTAACTTTTGATAGAAGACTCAGAAACACATGTTTATGGCTTTATCTTATAGAACTCAATATCCCTGTGCTGGGTAAACAGGTTTTGCAGCCGTTTGAGCTAAGATTTTAAAATTATTCACATAATGAAAACCTATACTTTGTCTCGGGCGAGTTTCCCATTCAAATGCATGTAACAGTGAGAAACACACTGTCTTGGCGAAAGAAAGCATTTTTGTACAACTTCATATAAATCGCTGTAACTTTTGATAGAAGACTCAGACAAACATGTTTATGGCTTTATCTTATAGAACTCAATATCCCCGTGCTGGGTAAACAGGTTTTGCAGCCGTTTGAGCTAAGATTTTAAAATTATTCACATAATGAAAACCTATACTTTGTTTCAGGCGAGTTTCCCATTCAAATGCATGTAACAGTGAGAAACGCATTGTCTTGGCGAAATAAAGCGCTTTTGAACAACTTCATATAAATCGCTGTAACTTTTGATAGAAGACTCAGAAACACATGTTTATGGCTTTATCTTATAGAACTCAATATCCCTGTGCTGGGTAAACAGGTTTTGCAGCCGTTTGAGCTAAGATTTTAAAATTATTCACATAATGAAAACCTATACTTTGTTTCAGGCGAGTTTCCCATTCAAATGCATGTAACAGTGAGAAACGCATTGTCTTGGCGAAATAAAGCGCTTTTGAACAACTTCATATAAATCGCTGTAACTTTTGATAGAAGACTCAGAAACACATGTTTATGGCTTTATCTTATAGAACTCAATATCCCCGTGCTGGGCAAACAGGTTTTGCAGCCGTTTGAGCTAAGATTTTAAAATTATTCACATAATGAAAACCTATACTTTGTCTCGGGCGAGTTTCCCATTCAAATGCATGTAACAGTGAGAAACACACTGTCTTGGCGAAAGAAAGCATTTTTGTACAACTTCATATAAATCGCTGTAACTTTTGATAGAAGACTCAGACAAACATGTTTATGGCTTTATCTTATAGAACTCAATATCCCCGTGCTGGGCAAACAGGTTTTGCAGCCCTTTGAGCTAAGATTTTAAAATTATTCACATAATGAAAACCTATACTTTGTTTCAGGCGAGTTTCCCATTCAAATGCATGTAACAGTGAGAAACGCATTGTCTTGGCGAAATAAAGCGCTTTTGAACAACTTCATATAAATCGCTGTAACTTTTGATAGAAGACTCAGAAACACATGTTTATGGCTTTATCTTATAGAACTCAATATCCCTGTGCTGGGTAAACAGGTTTTGCAGCCGTTTGAGCTAAGATTTTAAAATTATTCACATAATGAAAACCTATACTTTGTTTCAGGCGAGTTTCCCATTCAAATGCATGTAACAGTGAGAAACGCATTGTCTTGGCGAAATAAAGCGTTTTCGTACAACTTCATATAAATCGCTGTAACTTTTGATAGAAGACTCAGAAACACATGTTTATGGCTTTATCTTATAGAACTCAATATCCCCGTGCTGGGCAAACAGGTTTTGCAGCCGTTTGAGCTAAGATTTTAAAATTATTCACATAATGAAAACCTATACTTTGTCTCGGGCGAGTTTCCCATTCAAATGCATGTAACAGTGAGAAACACACTGTCTTGGCGAAAGAAAGCATTTTTGTACAACTTCATATAAATCGCTGTAACTTTTGATAGAAGACTCAGACAAACATGTTTATGGCTTTATCTTATAGAACTCAATATCCCCGTGCTGGGCAAACAGGTTTTGCAGCCCTTTGAGCTAAGATTTTAAAATTATTCACATAATGAAAACCTATACTTTGTTTCAGGCGAGTTTCCCATTCAAATGCATGTAACAGTGAGAAACGCATTGTCTTGGCGAAATAAAGCGCTTTTGAACAACTTCATATAAATCGCTGTAACTTTTGATAGAAGACTCAGAAACACATGTTTATGGCTTTATCTTATAGAACTCAATATCCCCGTGCTGGGCAAACAGGTTTTGCAGCCGTTTGAGCTAAGATTTTAAAATTATTCACATAATGAAAACCTATACTTTGTCTCGGGCGAGTTTCCCATTCAAATGCATGTAACAGTGAGAAACACACTGTCTTGGCGAAAGAAAGCATTTTTGTACAACTTCATATAAATCGCTGTAACTTTTGATAGAAGACTCAGACAAACATGTTTATGGCTTTATCTTATAGAACTCAATATCCCCGTGCTGGGTAAACAGGTTTTGCAGCCCTTTGAGCTAAGATTTTAAAATTATTCACATAATGAAAACCTATACTTTGTTTCAGGCGAGTTTCCCATTCAAATGCATGTAACAGTGAGAAACGCATTGTCTTGGCGAAATAAAGCGCTTTTGAACAACTTCATATAAATCGCTGTAACTTTTGATAGAAGACTCAGAAACACATGTTTATGGCTTTATCTTATAGAACTCAATATCCCTGTGCTGGGTAAACAGGTTTTGCAGCCGTTTGAGCTAAGATTTTAAAATTATTCACATAATGAAAACCTATACTTTGTTTCAGGCGAGTTTCCCATTCAAATGCATGTAACAGTGAGAAACGCATTGTCTTGGCGAAATAAAGCGCTTTTGAACAACTTCATATAAATCGCTGTAACTTTTGATAGAAGACTCAGAAACACATGTTTATGGCTTTATCTTATAGAACTCAATATCCCCGTGCTGGGCAAACAGGTTTTGCAGCCGTTTGAGCTAAGATTTTAAAATTATTCACATAATGAAAACCTATACTTTGTCTCGGGCGAGTTTCCCATTCAAATGCATGTAACAGTGAGAAACACACTGTCTTGGCGAAAGAAAGCATTTTTGTACAACTTCATATAAATCGCTGTAACTTTTGATAGAAGACTCAGACAAACATGTTTATGGCTTTATCTTATAGAACTCAATATCCCCGTGCTGGGCAAACAGGTTTTGCAGCCCTTTGAGCTAAGATTTTAAAATTATTCACATAATGAAAACCTATACTTTGTTTCAGGCGAGTTTCCCATTCAAATGCATGTAACAGTGAGAAACGCATTGTCTTGGCGAAATAAAGCGCTTTTGAACAACTTCATATAAATCGCTGTAACTTTTGATAGAAGACTCAGAAACACATGTTTATGGCTTTATCTTATAGAACTCAATATCCCTGTGCTGGGTAAACAGGTTTTGCAGCCGTTTGAGCTAAGATTTTAAAATTATTCACATAATGAAAACCTATACTTTGTCTCGGGCGAGTTTCCCATTCAAATGCATGTAACAGTGAGAAACGCATTGTCTTGGCGAAATAAAGCGCTTTTGAACAACTTCATATAAATCGCTGTAACTTTTGATAGAAGACTCAGAAACACATGTTTATGGCTTTATCTTATAGAACTCAATATCCCCGTGCTGGGCAAACAGGTTTTGCAGCCGTTTGAGCTAAGATTTTAAAATTATTCACATAATGAAAACCTATACTTTGTCTCGGGCGAGTTTCCCATTCAAATGCATGTAACAGTGAGAAACACACTGTCTTGGCGAAAGAAAGCATTTTTGTACAACTTCATATAAATCGCTGTAACTTTTGATAGAAGACTCAGACAAACATGTTTATGGCTTTATCTTATAGAACTCAATATCCCCGTGCTGGGCAAACAGGTTTTGCAGCCCTTTGAGCTAAGATTTTAAAATTATTCACATAATGAAAACCTATACTTTGTTTCAGGCGAGTTTCCCATTCAAATGCATGTAACAGTGAGAAACGCATTGTCTTGGCGAAATAAAGCGCTTTTGAACAACTTCATATAAATCGCTGTAACTTTTGATAGAAGACTCAGAAACACATGTTTATGGCTTTATCTTATAGAACTCAATATCCCCGTGCTGGGCAAACAGGTTTTGCAGCCGTTTGAGCTAAGATTTTAAAATTATTCACATAATGAAAACCTATACTTTGTCTCGGGCGAGTTTCCCATTCAAATGCATGTAACAGTGAGAAACACACTGTCTTGGCGAAAGAAAGCATTTTTGTACAACTTCATATAAATCGCTGTAACTTTTGATAGAAGACTCAGACAAACATGTTTATGGCTTTATCTTATAGAACTCAATATCCCCGTGCTGGGCAAACAGGTTTTGCAGCCCTTTGAGCTAAGATTTTAAAATTATTCACATAATGAAAACCTATACTTTGTTTCAGGCGAGTTTCCCATTCAAATGCATGTAACAGTGAGAAACGCATTGTCTTGGCGAAATAAAGCGCTTTTGAACAACTTCATATAAATCGCTGTAACTTTTGATAGAAGACTCAGAAACACATGTTTATGGCTTTATCTTATAGAACTCAATATCCCTGTGCTGGGTAAACAGGTTTTGCAGCCGTTTGAGCTAAGATTTTAAAATTATTCACATAATGAAAACCTATACTTTGTTTCAGGCGAGTTTCCCATTCAAATGCATGTAACAGTGAGAAACGCATTGTCTTGGCGAAATAAAGCGTTTTCGTACAACTTCATATAAATCGCTGTAACTTTTGATAGAAGACTCAGAAACACATGTTTATGGCTTTATCTTATAGAACTCAATATCCCCGTGCTGGGCAAACAGGTTTTGCAGCCGTTTGAGCTAAGATTTTAAAATTATTCACATAATGAAAACCTATACTTTGTTTCAGGCGAGTTTCCCATTCAAATGCATGTAACAGTGAGAAACGCATTGTCTTGGCGAAATAAAGCGTTTTCGTACAACTTCATATAAATCGCTGTAACTTTTGATAGAAGACTCAGAAACACATGTTTATGGCTTTATCTTATAGAACTCAATATCCCCGTGCTGGGCAAACAGGTTTTGCAGCCGTTTGAGCTAAGATTTTAAAATTATTCACATAATGAAAACCTATACTTTGTTTCAGGCGAGTTTCCCATTCAAATGCATGTAACAGTGAGAAACACACTGTCTTGGCGAAAGAAAGCATTTTTGTACAACTTCATATAAATCGCTGTAACTTTTGATAGAAGACTCAGACAAACATGTTTATGGCTTTATCTTATAGAACTCAATATCCCCGTGCTGGGCAAACAGGTTTTGCAGCCCTTTGAGCTAAGATTTTAAAATTATTCACATAATGAAAACCTATACTTTGTTTCAGGCGAGTTTCCCATTCAAATGCATGTAACAGTGAGAAACGCATTGTCTTGGCGAAATAAAGCGCTTTTGAACAACTTCATATAAATCGCTGTAACTTTTGATAGAAGACTCAGAAACACATGTTTATGGCTTTATCTTATAGAACTCAATATCCCCGTGCTGGGCAAACAGGTTTTGCAGCCGTTTGAGCTAAGATTTTAAAATTATTCACATAATGAAAACCTATACTTTGTCTCGGGCGAGTTTCCCATTCAAATGCATGTAACAGTGAGAAACGCATTGTCTTGGCGAAAGAAAGCATTTTTGTACAACTTCATATAAATCGCTGTAACTTTTGATAGAAGACTCAGAAACACGTGTTTATGGCTTTATCTTATAGAACTCAATATCCCCGTGCTGGGCAAACAGGTTTTGCAGCCCTTTGAGCTAAGATTTTAAAATTATTCACATAATGAAAACCTATACTTTGTTTCAGGCGAGTTTCCCATTCAAATGCATGTAACAGTGAGAAACGCATTGTCTTGGCGAAATAAAGCGTTTTCGTACAACTTCATATAAATCGCTGTAACTTTTGATAGAAGACTCAGAAACACATGTTTATGGCTTTATCTTATAGAACTCAATATCCCTGTGCTGGGTAAACAGGTTTTGCAGCCGTTTGAGCTAAGATTTTAAAATTATTCACATAATGAAAACCTATACTTTGTTTCAGGCGAGTTTCCCATTCAAATGCATGTAACAGTGAGAAACGCATTGTCTTGGCGAAATAAAGCGCTTTTGAACAACTTCATATAAATCGCTGTAACTTTTGATAGAAGACTCAGAAACACATGTTTATGGCTTTATCTTATAGAACTCAATATCCCTGTGCTGGGTAAACAGGTTTTGCAGCCGTTTGAGCTAAGATTTTAAAATTATTCACATAATGAAAACCTATACTTTGTTTCAGGCGAGTTTCCCATTCAAATGCATGTAACAGTGAGAAACGCATTGTCTTGGCGAAATAAAGCGTTTTCGTACAACTTCATATAAATCGCTGTAACTTTTGATAGAAGACTCAGAAACACATGTTTATGGCTTTATCTTATAGAACTCAATATCCCCGTGCTGGGCAAACAGGTTTTGCAGCCGTTTGAGCTAAGATTTTAAAATTATTCACATAATGAAAACCTATACTTTGTTTCAGGCGAGTTTCCCATTCAAATGCATGTAACAGTGAGAAACGCATTGTCTTGGCGAAATAAAGCGTTTTTGAACAACTTCATATAAATCGCTGTAACTTTTGATAGAAGACTCAGAAACACATGTTTATGGCTTTATCTTATAGAACTCAATATCCCCGTGCTGGGCAAACAGGTTTTGCAGCCGTTTGAGCTAAGATTTTAAAATTATTCACATAATGAAAACCTATACTTTGTTTCAGGCGAGTTTCCCATTCAAATGCATGTAACAGTGAGAAACACACTGTCTTGGCGAAAGAAAGCATTTTTGTACAACTTCATATAAATCGCTGTAACTTTTGATAGAAGACTCAGACAAACATGTTTATGGCTTTATCTTATAGAACTCAATATCCCCGTGCTGGGCAAACAGGTTTTGCAGCCGTTTGAGCTAAGATTTTAAAATTATTCACATAATGAAAACCTATACTTTGTTTCAGGCGAGTTTCCCATTCAAATGCATGTAACAGTGAGAAACGCATTGTCTTGGCGAAATAAAGCGCTTTTGAACAACTTCATATAAATCGCTGTAACTTTTGATAGAAGACTCAGAAACACATGTTTATGGCTTTATCTTATAGAACTCAATATCCCCGTGCTGGGCAAACAGGTTTTGCAGCCGTTTGAGCTAAGATTTTAAAATTATTCACATAATGAAAACCTATACTTTGTCTCGGGCGAGTTTCCCATTCAAATGCATGTAACAGTGAGAAACGCATTGTCTTGGCGAAAGAAAGCATTTTTGTACAACTTCATATAAATCGCTGTAACTTTTGATAGAAGACTCAGAAACACGTGTTTATGGCTTTATCTTATAGAACTCAATATCCCCGTGCTGGGCAAACAGGTTTTGCAGCCCTTTGAGCTAAGATTTTAAAATTATTCACATAATGAAAACCTATACTTTGTTTCAGGCGAGTTTCCCATTCAAATGCATGTAACAGTGAGAAACGCATTGTCTTGGCGAAATAAAGCGTTTTCGTACAACTTCATATAAATCGCTGTAACTTTTGATAGAAGACTCAGAAACACATGTTTATGGCTTTATCTTATAGAACTCAATATCCCTGTGCTGGGTAAACAGGTTTTGCAGCCGTTTGAGCTAAGATTTTAAAATTATTCACATAATGAAAACCTATACTTTGTTTCAGGCGAGTTTCCCATTCAAATGCATGTAACAGTGAGAAACGCATTGTCTTGGCGAAATAAAGCGCTTTTGAACAACTTCATATAAATCGCTGTAACTTTTGATAGAAGACTCAGAAACACATGTTTATGGCTTTATCTTATAGAACTCAATATCCCTGTGCTGGGTAAACAGGTTTTGCAGCCGTTTGAGCTAAGATTTTAAAATTATTCACATAATGAAAACCTATACTTTGTTTCAGGCGAGTTTCCCATTCAAATGCATGTAACAGTGAGAAACGCATTGTCTTGGCGAAATAAAGCGTTTTCGTACAACTTCATATAAATCGCTGTAACTTTTGATAGAAGACTCAGAAACACATGTTTATGGCTTTATCTTATAGAACTCAATATCCCCGTGCTGGGCAAACAGGTTTTGCAGCCGTTTGAGCTAAGATTTTAAAATTATTCACATAATGAAAACCTATACTTTGTTTCAGGCGAGTTTCCCATTCAAATGCATGTAACAGTGAGAAACGCATTGTCTTGGCGAAATAAAGCGTTTTTGAACAACTTCATATAAATCGCTGTAACTTTTGATAGAAGACTCAGAAACACATGTTTATGGCTTTATCTTATAGAACTCAATATCCCCGTGCTGGGCAAACAGGTTTTGCAGCCGTTTGAGCTAAGATTTTAAAATTATTCACATAATGAAAACCTATACTTTGTTTCAGGCGAGTTTCCCATTCAAATGCATGTAACAGTGAGAAACACACTGTCTTGGCGAAAGAAAGCATTTTTGTACAACTTCATATAAATCGCTGTAACTTTTGATAGAAGACTCAGACAAACATGTTTATGGCTTTATCTTATAGAACTCAATATCCCCGTGCTGGGCAAACAGGTTTTGCAGCCGTTTGAGCTAAGATTTTAAAATTATTCACATAATGAAAACCTATACTTTGTTTCAGGCGAGTTTCCCATTCAAATGCATGTAACAGTGAGAAACGCATTGTCTTGGCGAAATAAAGCGCTTTTGAACAACTTCATATAAATCGCTGTAACTTTTGATAGAAGACTCAGAAACACATGTTTATGGCTTTATCTTATAGAACTCAATATCCCCGTGCTGGGCAAACAGGTTTTGCAGCCGTTTGAGCTAAGATTTTAAAATTATTCACATAATGAAAACCTATACTTTGTCTCAGGCGAGTTTCCCATTCAAATGCATGTAACAGTGAGAAACACACTGTCTTGGCGAAAGAAAGCATTTTTGTACAACTTCATATAAATCGCTGTAACTTTTGATAGAAGACTCAGAAACACATGTTTATGGCTTTATCTTATAGAACTCAATATCCCCGTGCTGGGCAAACAGGTTTTGCAGCCGTTTGAGCTAAGATTTTAAAATTATTCACATAATGAAAACCTATACTTTGTTTCAGGCGAGTTTCCCATTCAAATGCATGTAACAGTGAGAAACGCATTGTCTTGGCGAAATAAAGCGCTTTTGAACAACTTCATATAAATCGCTGTAACTTTTGATAGAAGACTCAGAAACACATGTTTATGGCTTTATCTTATAGAACTCAATATCCCCGTGCTGGGCAAACAGGTTTTGCAGCCGTTTGAGCTAAGATTTTAAAATTATTCACATAATGAAAACCTATACTTTGTTTCAGGCGAGTTTCCCATTCAAATGCATGTAACAGTGAGAAACGCATTGTCTTGGCGAAATAAAGCGTTTTCGTACAACTTCATATAAATCGCTGTAACTTTTGATAGAAGACTCAGAAACACATGTTTATGGCTTTATCTTATAGAACTCAATATCCCCGTGCTGGGCAAACAGGTTTTGCAGCCGTTTGAGCTAAGATTTTAAAATTATTCACATAATGAAAACCTATACTTTGTTTCAGGCGAGTTTCCCATTCAAATGCATGTAACAGTGAGAAACGCATTGTCTTGGCGAAAGAAAGCATTTTTGTACAACTTCATATAAATCGCTGTAACTTTTGATAGAAGACTCAGACAAACATGTTTATGGCTTTATCTTATAGAACTCAATATCCCCGTGCTGGGCAAACAGGTTTTGCAGCCCTTTGAGCTAAGATTTTAAAATTATTCATATAATGAAAACCTATACTTTGTTTCAGGCGAGTTTCCCATTCAAATGCATGTAACAGTGAGAAACGCATTGTCTTGGCGAAATAAAGCGCTTTTGAACAACTTCATATAAATCGCTGTAACTTTTGATAGAAGACTCAGAAACACATGTTTATGGCTTTATCTTATAGAACTCAATATCCCCGTGCTGGGCAAACAGGTTTTGCAGCCGTTTGAGCTAAGATTTTAAAATTATTCACATAATGAAAACCTATACTTTGTTTCAGGCGAGTTTCCCATTCAAATGCATGTAACAGTGAGAAACGCATTGTCTTGGCGAAATAAAGCGCTTTTGAACAACTTCATATAAATCGCTGTAACTTTTGATAGAAGACTCAGAAACACATGTTTATGGCTTTATCTTATAGAACTCAATATCCCCGTGCCGGGCAAACAGGTTTTGCAGCCGTTTGAGCTAAGATTTTAAAATTATTCACATAATGAAAACCTATACTTTGTTTCAGGCGAGTTTCCCATTCAAATGCATGTAACAGTGAGAAACGCATTGCCTTGGCGAAATAAAGCGCTTTTGAACAACTTCATATAAATCGCTGTAACTTTTGATAGAAGACTCAGACAAACATGTTTATGGCTTTATCTTATAGAACTCAATATCCCCGTGCTGGGCAAACAGGTTTTGCAGCCGTTTGAGCTAAGATTTTAAAATTATTCACATAATGAAAACCTATACTTTGTCTCAGGCGAGTTTCCCATTCAAATGCATGTAACAGTGAGAAACACACTGTCTTGGCGAAAGAAAGCATTTTCGTACAACTTCATATAAATCGCTGTAACTTTTGATAGAAGACTCAGACAAACATGTTTATGGCTTTATCTTATAGAACTCAATATCCCCGTGCTGGGCAAACAGGTTTTGCAGCCGTTTGAGCTAAGATTTTAAAATTATTCACATAATGAAAACCTATACTTTGTCTCAGGCGAGTTTCCCATTCAAATGCATGTAACAGTGAGAAACGCATTGCCTTGGCGAAATAAAGCGCTTTTGAACAACTTCATATAAATCGCTGTAACTTTTGATAGAAGACTCAGAAACACATGTTTATGGCTTTATCTTATAGAACTCAATATCCCCGTGCTGGGCAAACAGGTTTTGCAGCCGTTTGAGCTAAGATTTTAAAATTATTCACATAATGAAAACCTATACTTTGTTTCAGGCGAGTTTCCCATTCAAATGCATGCAACAGTGAGAAACGCATTGCCTTGGCGAAATAAAGCGCTTTTGAACAACTTCATATAAATCGCTGTAACTTTTGATAGAAGACTCAGACAAACATGTTTATGGCTTTATCTTATATAACTCAATATCCCCGTGCTGGGCAAACAGGTTTTGCAGCCGTTTGAGCTAAGATTTTAAAATTATTCACATAATGAAAACCTATACTTTGTCTCAGGCGAGTTTCCCATTCAAATGCATGTAACAGTGAGAAACACACTGTCTTGGCGAAAGAAAGCATTTTCGTACAACTTCATATAAATCGCTGTAACTTTTGATAGAAGACTCAGACAAACATGTTTATGGCTTTATCTTATAGAACTCAATATCCCCGTGCTGGGCAAACAGGTTTTGCAGCCGTTTGAGCTAAGATTTTAAAATTATTCACATAATGAAAACCTATACTTTGTCTCAGGCGAGTTTCCCATTCAAATGCATGTAACAGTGAGAAACGCATTGCCTTGGCGAAATAAAGCGCTTTTGAACAACTTCATATAAATCGCTGTAACTTTTGATAGAAGACTCAGAAACACATGTTTATGGCTTTATCTTATAGAACTCAATATCCCCGTGCTGGGCAAACAGGTTTTGCAGCCGTTTGAGCTAAGATTTTAAAATTATTCACATAATGAAAACCTATACTTTGTCTCAGGCGAGTTTCCCATTCAAATGCATGTAACAGTGAGAAACACACTGTCTTGGCGAAAGAAAGCATTTTCGTACAACTTCATATAAATCGCTGTAACTTTTGATAGAAGACTCAGACAAACATGTTTATGGCTTTATCTTATAGAACTCAATATCCCCGTGCTGGGCAAACAGGTTTTGCAGCCGTTTGAGCTAAGATTTTAAAATTATTCACATAATGAAAACCTATACTTTGTCTCAGGCGAGTTTCCCATTCAAATGCATGTAACAGTGAGAAACGCATTGCCTTGGCGAAATAAAGCGCTTTTGAACAACTTCATATAAATCGCTGTAACTTTTGATAGAAGACTCAGAAACACATGTTTATGGCTTTATCTTATAGAACTCAATATCCCCGTGCTGGGCAAACAGGTTTTGCA
The DNA here is from genome assembly GCF_057382275.1 of Copadichromis virginalis. Classification (NCBI taxonomy): domain Eukaryota; kingdom Metazoa; phylum Chordata; class Actinopteri; order Cichliformes; family Cichlidae; genus Copadichromis; species Copadichromis virginalis. Next base: position 28,069,163 of record NC_140632.1, on the reverse strand, counting down.
GCCGTTTGAGCTAAGATTTTAAAATTATTCACATAATGAAAACCTATACTTTGTTTCAGGCGAGTTTCCCATTCAAATGCATGCAACAGTGAGAAACGCATTGCCTTGGCGAAATAAAGCGCTTTTGAACAACTTCATATAAATCGCTGTAACTTTTGATAGAAGACTCAGACAAACATGTTTATGGCTTTATCTTATATAACTCAATATCCCCGTGCTGGGCAAACAGGTTTTGCAGCCGTTTGAGCTAAGATTTTAAAATTATTCACATAATGAAAACCTATACTTTGTCTCAGGCGAGTTTCCCATTCAAATGCATGTAACAGTGAGAAACACACTGTCTTGGCGAAAGAAAGCATTTTCGTACAACTTCATATAAATCGCTGTAACTTTTGATAGAAGACTCAGACAAACATGTTTATGGCTTTATCTTATAGAACTCAATATCCCCGTGCTGGGCAAACAGGTTTTGCAGCCGTTTGAGCTAAGATTTTAAAATTATTCACATAATGAAAACCTATACTTTGTCTCAGGCGAGTTTCCCATTCAAATGCATGTAACAGTGAGAAACGCATTGCCTTGGCGAAATAAAGCGCTTTTGAACAACTTCATATAAATCGCTGTAACTTTTGATAGAAGACTCAGAAACACATGTTTATGGCTTTATCTTATAGAACTCAATATCCCCGTGCTGGGCAAACAGGTTTTGCAGCCGTTTGAGCTAAGATTTTAAAATTATTCACATAATGAAAACCTATACTTTGTCTCAGGCGAGTTTCCCATTCAAATGCATGTAACAGTGAGAAACACACTGTCTTGGCGAAAGAAAGCATTTTCGTACAACTTCATATAAATCGCTGTAACTTTTGATAGAAGACTCAGACAAACATGTTTATGGCTTTATCTTATAGAACTCAATATCCCCGTGCTGGGCAAACAGGTTTTGCAGCCGTTTGAGCTAAGATTTTAAAATTATTCACATAATGAAAACCTATACTTTGTCTCAGGCGAGTTTCCCATTCAAATGCATGTAACAGTGAGAAACGCATTGCCTTGGCGAAATAAAGCGCTTTTGAACAACTTCATATAAATCGCTGTAACTTTTGATAGAAGACTCAGAAACACATGTTTATGGCTTTATCTTATAGAACTCAATATCCCCGTGCTGGGCAAACAGGTTTTGCAGCCGTTTGAGCTAAGATTTTAAAATTATTCACATAATGAAAACCTATACTTTGTTTCAGGCGAGTTTCCCATTCAAATGCATGCAACAGTGAGAAACGCATTGCCTTGGCGAAATAAAGCGCTTTTGAACAACTTCATATAAATCGCTGTAACTTTTGATAGAAGACTCAGACAAACATGTTTATGGCTTTATCTTATATAACTCAATATCCCCGTGCTGGGCAAACAGGTTTTGCAGCCGTTTGAGCTAAGATTTTAAAATTATTCACATAATGAAAACCTATACTTTGTCTCAGGCGAGTTTCCCATTCAAATGCATGTAACAGTGAGAAACACACTGTCTTGGCGAAAGAAAGCATTTTCGTACAACTTCATATAAATCGCTGTAACTTTTGATAGAAGACTCAGACAAACATGTTTATGGCTTTATCTTATAGAACTCAATATCCCCGTGCTGGGCAAACAGGTTTTGCAGCCGTTTGAGCTAAGATTTTAAAATTATTCACATAATGAAAACCTATACTTTGTCTCAGGCGAGTTTCCCATTCAAATGCATGTAACAGTGAGAAACGCATTGCCTTGGCGAAATAAAGCGCTTTTGAACAACTTCATATAAATCGCTGTAACTTTTGATAGAAGACTCAGAAACACATGTTTATGGCTTTATCTTATAGAACTCAATATCCCCGTGCTGGGCAAACAGGTTTTGCAGCCGTTTGAGCTAAGATTTTAAAATTATTCACATAATGAAAACCTATACTTTGTTTCAGGCGAGTTTCCCATTCAAATGCATGCAACAGTGAGAAACGCATTGCCTTGGCGAAATAAAGCGCTTTTGAACAACTTCATATAAATCGCTGTAACTTTTGATAGAAGACTCAGACAAACATGTTTATGGCTTTATCTTATATAACTCAATATCCCCGTGCTGGGCAAACAGGTTTTGCAGCCGTTTGAGCTAAGATTTTAAAATTATTCACATAATGAAAACCTATACTTTGTCTCAGGCGAGTTTCCCATTCAAATGCATGTAACAGTGAGAAACACACTGTCTTGGCGAAAGAAAGCATTTTCGTACAACTTCATATAAATCGCTGTAACTTTTGATAGAAGACTCAGACAAACATGTTTATGGCTTTATCTTATAGAACTCAATATCCCCGTGCTGGGCAAACAGGTTTTGCAGCCGTTTGAGCTAAGATTTTAAAATTATTCACATAATGAAAACCTATACTTTGTCTCAGGCGAGTTTCCCATTCAAATGCATGTAACAGTGAGAAACGCATTGCCTTGGCGAAATAAAGCGCTTTTGAACAACTTCATATAAATCGCTGTAACTTTTGATAGAAGACTCAGAAACACATGTTTATGGCTTTATCTTATAGAACTCAATATCCCCGTGCTGGGCAAACAGGTTTTGCAGCCGTTTGAGCTAAGATTTTAAAATTATTCACATAATGAAAACCTATACTTTGTTTCAGGCGAGTTTCCCATTCAAATGCATGCAACAGTGAGAAACGCATTGCCTTGGCGAAATAAAGCGCTTTTGAACAACTTCATATAAATCGCTGTAACTTTTGATAGAAGACTCAGACAAACATGTTTATGGCTTTATCTTATATAACTCAATATCCCCGTGCTGGGCAAACAGGTTTTGCAGCCGTTTGAGCTAAGATTTTAAAATTATTCACATAATGAAAACCTATACTTTGTCTCAGGCGAGTTTCCCATTCAAATGCATGTAACAGTGAGAAACACACTGTCTTGGCGAAAGAAAGCATTTTCGTACAACTTCATATAAATCGCTGTAACTTTTGATAGAAGACTCAGACAAACATGTTTATGGCTTTATCTTATAGAACTCAATATCCCCGTGCTGGGCAAACAGGTTTTGCAGCCGTTTGAGCTAAGATTTTAAAATTATTCACATAATGAAAACCTATACTTTGTCTCAGGCGAGTTTCCCATTCAAATGCATGTAACAGTGAGAAACGCATTGCCTTGGCGAAATAAAGCGCTTTTGAACAACTTCATATAAATCGCTGTAACTTTTGATAGAAGACTCAGAAACACATGTTTATGGCTTTATCTTATAGAACTCAATATCCCCGTGCTGGGCAAACAGGTTTTGCAGCCGTTTGAGCTAAGATTTTAAAATTATTCACATAATGAAAACCTATACTTTGTTTCAGGCGAGTTTCCCATTCAAATGCATGCAACAGTGAGAAACGCATTGCCTTGGCGAAATAAAGCGCTTTTGAACAACTTCATATAAATCGCTGTAACTTTTGATAGAAGACTCAGACAAACATGTTTATGGCTTTATCTTATATAACTCAATATCCCCGTGCTGGGCAAACAGGTTTTGCAGCCGTTTGAGCTAAGATTTTAAAATTATTCACATAATGAAAACCTATACTTTGTCTCAGGCGAGTTTCCCATTCAAATGCATGTAACAGTGAGAAACACACGGTCTTGGCGAAAGAAAGCATTTTCGTACAACTTCATATAAATCGCTGTAACTTTTGATAGAAGACTCAGAAACACATGTTTATGGCTTTATCTTATAGAACTCAATATCCCCGTGCTGGGCAAACAGGTTTTGCAGCCGTTTGAGCTAAGATTTTAAAATTATTCACATAATGAAAACCTATACTTTGTCTCAGGCGAGTTTCCCATTCAAATGCATGTAACAGTGAGAAACACACTGTCTTGGCGAAAGAAAGCATTTTCGTACAACTTCATATAAATCGCTGTAACTTTTGATAGAAGACTCAGACAAACATGTTTATGGCTTTATCTTATAGAACTCAATATCCCCGTGCTGGGCAAACAGGTTTTGCAGCCGTTTGAGCTAAGATTTTAAAATTATTCACATAATGAAAACCTATACTTTGTCTCAGGCGAGTTTCCCATTCAAATGCATGTAACAGTGAGAAACGCATTGCCTTGGCGAAATAAAGCGCTTTTGAACAACTTCATATAAATCGCTGTAACTTTTGATAGAAGACTCAGAAACACATGTTTATGGCTTTATCTTATAGAACTCAATATCCCCGTGCTGGGCAAACAGGTTTTGCAGCCGTTTGAGCTAAGATTTTAAAATTATTCACATAATGAAAACCTATACTTTGTTTCAGGCGAGTTTCCCATTCAAATGCATGCAACAGTGAGAAACGCATTGCCTTGGCGAAATAAAGCGCTTTTGAACAACTTCATATAAATCGCTGTAACTTTTGATAGAAGACTCAGACAAACATGTTTATGGCTTTATCTTATATAACTCAATATCCCCGTGCTGGGCAAACAGGTTTTGCAGCCGTTTGAGCTAAGATTTTAAAATTATTCACATAATGAAAACCTATACTTTGTCTCAGGCGAGTTTCCCATTCAAATGCATGTAACAGTGAGAAACACACTGTCTTGGCGAAAGAAAGCATTTTCGTACAACTTCATATAAATCGCTGTAACTTTTGATAGAAGACTCAGACAAACATGTTTATGGCTTTATCTTATAGAACTCAATATCCCCGTGCTGGGCAAACAGGTTTTGCAGCCGTTTGAGCTAAGATTTTAAAATTATTCACATAATGAAAACCTATACTTTGTCTCAGGCGAGTTTCCCATTCAAATGCATGTAACAGTGAGAAACGCATTGCCTTGGCGAAATAAAGCGCTTTTGAACAACTTCATATAAATCGCTGTAACTTTTGATAGAAGACTCAGAAACACATGTTTATGGCTTTATCTTATAGAACTCAATATCCCCGTGCTGGGCAAACAGGTTTTGCAGCCGTTTGAGCTAAGATTTTAAAATTATTCACATAATGAAAACCTATACTTTGTTTCAGGCGAGTTTCCCATTCAAATGCATGCAACAGTGAGAAACGCATTGCCTTGGCGAAATAAAGCGCTTTTGAACAACTTCATATAAATCGCTGTAACTTTTGATAGAAGACTCAGACAAACATGTTTATGGCTTTATCTTATATAACTCAATATCCCCGTGCTGGGCAAACAGGTTTTGCAGCCGTTTGAGCTAAGATTTTAAAATTATTCACATAATGAAAACCTATACTTTGTCTCAGGCGAGTTTCCCATTCAAATGCATGTAACAGTGAGAAACACACTGTCTTGGCGAAAGAAAGCATTTTCGTACAACTTCATATAAATCGCTGTAACTTTTGATAGAAGACTCAGACAAACATGTTTATGGCTTTATCTTATAGAACTCAATATCCCCGTGCTGGGCAAACAGGTTTTGCAGCCGTTTGAGCTAAGATTTTAAAATTATTCACATAATGAAAACCTATACTTTGTCTCAGGCGAGTTTCCCATTCAAATGCATGTAACAGTGAGAAACGCATTGCCTTGGCGAAATAAAGCGCTTTTGAACAACTTCATATAAATCGCTGTAACTTTTGATAGAAGACTCAGAAACACATGTTTATGGCTTTATCTTATAGAACTCAATATCCCCGTGCTGGGCAAACAGGTTTTGCAGCCGTTTGAGCTAAGATTTTAAAATTATTCACATAATGAAAACCTATACTTTGTTTCAGGCGAGTTTCCCATTCAAATGCATGCAACAGTGAGAAACGCATTGCCTTGGCGAAATAAAGCGCTTTTGAACAACTTCATATAAATCGCTGTAACTTTTGATAGAAGACTCAGACAAACATGTTTATGGCTTTATCTTATATAACTCAATATCCCCGTGCTGGGCAAACAGGTTTTGCAGCCGTTTGAGCTAAGATTTTAAAATTATTCACATAATGAAAACCTATACTTTGTCTCAGGCGAGTTTCCCATTCAAATGCATGTAACAGTGAGAAACACACTGTCTTGGCGAAAGAAAGCATTTTCGTACAACTTCATATAAATCGCTGTAACTTTTGATAGAAGACTCAGACAAACATGTTTATGGCTTTATCTTATAGAACTCAATATCCCCGTGCTGGGCAAACAGGTTTTGCAGCCGTTTGAGCTAAGATTTTAAAATTATTCACATAATGAAAACCTATACTTTGTCTCAGGCGAGTTTCCCATTCAAATGCATGTAACAGTGAGAAACGCATTGCCTTGGCGAAATAAAGCGCTTTTGAACAACTTCATATAAATCGCTGTAACTTTTGATAGAAGACTCAGAAACACATGTTTATGGCTTTATCTTATAGAACTCAATATCCCCGTGCTGGGCAAACAGGTTTTGCAGCCGTTTGAGCTAAGATTTTAAAATTATTCACATAATGAAAACCTATACTTTGTTTCAGGCGAGTTTCCCATTCAAATGCATGCAACAGTGAGAAACGCATTGCCTTGGCGAAATAAAGCGCTTTTGAACAACTTCATATAAATCGCTGTAACTTTTGATAGAAGACTCAGACAAACATGTTTATGGCTTTATCTTATATAACTCAATATCCCCGTGCTGGGCAAACAGGTTTTGCAGCCGTTTGAGCTAAGATTTTAAAATTATTCACATAATGAAAACCTATACTTTGTCTCAGGCGAGTTTCCCATTCAAATGCATGTAACAGTGAGAAACACACGGTCTTGGCGAAAGAAAGCATTTTCGTACAACTTCATATAAATCGCTGTAACTTTTGATAGAAGACTCAGACAAACATGTTTATGGCTTTATCTTATAGAACTCAATATCCCCGTGCTGGGCAAACAGGTTTTGCAGCCGTTTGAGCTAAGATTTTAAAATTATTCACATAATGAAAACCTATACTTTGTTTCAGGCGAGTTTCCCATTCAAATGCATGCAACAGTGAGAAACGCATTGCCTTGGCGAAATAAAGCGCTTTTGAACAACTTCATATAAATCGCTGTAACTTTTGATAGAAGACTCAGACAAACATGTTTATGGCTTTATCTTATATAACTCAATATCCCCGTGCTGGGCAAACAGGTTTTGCAGCCGTTTGAGCTAAGATTTTAAAATTATTCACATAATGAAAACCTATACTTTGTCTCAGGCGAGTTTCCCATTCAAATGCATGTAACAGTGAGAAACACACTGTCTTGGCGAAAGAAAGCATTTTCGTACAACTTCATATAAATCGCTGTAACTTTTGATAGAAGACTCAGACAAACATGTTTATGGCTTTATCTTATAGAACTCAATATCCCCGTGCTGGGCAAACAGGTTTTGCAGCCCTTTGAGCTAAGATTTTAAAATTATTCATATAATGAAAACCTATACTTTGTTTCAGGCGAGTTTCCCATTCAAATGCATGTAACAGTGAGAAACGCATTGTCTTGGCGAAATAAAGCGCTTTTGAACAACTTCATATAAATCGCTGTAACTTTTGATAGAAGACTCAGAAACACATGTTTATGGCTTTATCTTATAGAACTCAATATCCCCGTGCTGGGCAAACAGGTTTTGCAGCCGTTTGAGCTAAGATTTTAAAATTATTCACATAATGAAAACCTATACTTTGTTTCAGGCGAGTTTCCCATTCAAATGCATGTAACAGTGAGAAACGCATTGTCTTGGCGAAATAAAGCGCTTTTGAACAACTTCATATAAATCGCTGTAACTTTTGATAGAAGACTCAGAAACACATGTTTATGGCTTTATCTTATAGAACTCAATATCCCCGTGCCGGGCAAACAGGTTTTGCAGCCGTTTGAGCTAAGATTTTAAAATTATTCACATAATGAAAACCTATACTTTGTTTCAGGCGAGTTTCCCATTCAAATGCATGTAACAGTGAGAAACGCATTGCCTTGGCGAAATAAAGCGCTTTTGAACAACTTCATATAAATCGCTGTAACTTTTGATAGAAGACTCAGACAAACATGTTTATGGCTTTATCTTATATAACTCAATATCCCCGTGCTGGGCAAACAGGTTTTGCAGCCGTTTGAGCTAAGATTTTAAAATTATTCACATAATGAAAACCTATACTTTGTCTCAGGCGAGTTTCCCATTCAAATGCATGTAACAGTGAGAAACACACTGTCTTGGCGAAAGAAAGCATTTTCGTACAACTTCATATAAATCGCTGTAACTTTTGATAGAAGACTCAGACAAACATGTTTATGGCTTTATCTTATAGAACTCAATATCCCCGTGCTGGGCAAACAGGTTTTGCAGCCGTTTGAGCTAAGATTTTAAAATTATTCACATAATGAAAACCTATACTTTGTCTCAGGCGAGTTTCCCATTCAAATGCATGTAACAGTGAGAAACGCATTGCCTTGGCGAAATAAAGCGCTTTTGAACAACTTCATATAAATCGCTGTAACTTTTGATAGAAGACTCAGACAAACATGTTTATGGCTTTATCTTATATAACTCAATATCCCCGTGCTGGGCAAACAGGTTTTGCAGCCGTTTGAGCTAAGATTTTAAAATTATTCACATAATGAAAACCTATACTTTGTCTCAGGCGAGTTTCCCATTCAAATGCATGTAACAGTGAGAAACACACGGTCTTGGCGAAAGAAAGCATTTTCGTACAACTTCATATAAATCGCTGTAACTTTTGATAGAAGACTCAGACAAACATGTTTATGGCTTTATCTTATAGAACTCAATATCCCCGTGCTGGGCAAACAGGTTTTGCAGCCGTTTGAGCTAAGATTTTAAAATTATTCACATAATGAAAACCTATACTTTGTTTCAGGCGAGTTTCCCATTCAAATGCATGCAACAGTGAGAAACGCATTGCCTTGGCGAAATAAAGCGCTTTTGAACAACTTCATATAAATCGCTGTAACTTTTGATAGAAGACTCAGACAAACATGTTTATGGCTTTATCTTATATAACTCAATATCCCCGTGCTGGGCAAACAGGTTTTGCAGCCGTTTGAGCTAAGATTTTAAAATTATTCACATAATGAAAACCTATACTTTGTCTCAGGCGAGTTTCCCATTCAAATGCATGTAACAGTGAGAAACACACTGTCTTGGCGAAAGAAAGCATTTTCGTACAACTTCATATAAATCGCTGTAACTTTTGATAGAAGACTCAGACAAACATGTTTATGGCTTTATCTTATAGAACTCAATATCCCCGTGCTGGGCAAACAGGTTTTGCAGCCCTTTGAGCTAAGATTTTAAAATTATTCATATAATGAAAACCTATACTTTGTTTCAGGCGAGTTTCCCATTCAAATGCATGTAACAGTGAGAAACGCATTGTCTTGGCGAAATAAAGCGCTTTTGAACAACTTCATATAAATCGCTGTAACTTTTGATAGAAGACTCAGAAACACATGTTTATGGCTTTATCTTATAGAACTCAATATCCCCGTGCTGGGCAAACAGGTTTTGCAGCCGTTTGAGCTAAGATTTTAAAATTATTCACATAATGAAAACCTATACTTTGTTTCAGGCGAGTTTCCCATTCAAATGCATGTAACAGTGAGAAACGCATTGTCTTGGCGAAATAAAGCGCTTTTGAACAACTTCATATAAATCGCTGTAACTTTTGATAGAAGACTCAGAAACACATGTTTATGGCTTTATCTTATAGAACTCAATATCCCCGTGCCGGGCAAACAGGTTTTGCAGCCGTTTGAGCTAAGATTTTAAAATTATTCACATAATGAAAACCTATACTTTGTTTCAGGCGAGTTTCCCATTCAAATGCATGTAACAGTGAGAAACGCATTGCCTTGGCGAAATAAAGCGCTTTTGAACAACTTCATATAAATCGCTGTAACTTTTGATAGAAGACTCAGACAAACATGTTTATGGCTTTATCTTATAGAACTCAATATCCCCGTGCTGGGCAAACAGGTTTTGCAGCCGTTTGAGCTAAGATTTTAAAATTATTCACATAATGAAAACCTATACTTTGTCTCAGGCGAGTTTCCCATTCAAATGCATGTAACAGTGAGAAACACACTGTCTTGGCGAAAGAAAGCATTTTCGTACAACTTCATATAAATCGCTGTAACTTTTGATAGAAGACTCAGACAAACATGTTTATGGCTTTATCTTATAGAACTCAATATCCCCGTGCTGGGCAAACAGGTTTTGCAGCCGTTTGAGCTAAGATTTTAAAATTATTCACATAATGAAAACCTATACTTTGTCTCAGGCGAGTTTCCCATTCAAATGCATGTAACAGTGAGAAACACACTGTCTTGGCGAAAGAAAGCATTTTCGTACAACTTCATATAAATCGCTGTAACTTTTGATAGAAGACTCAGACAAACATGTTTATGGCTTTATCTTATAGAACTCAATATCCCCGTGCTGGGCAAACAGGTTTTGCAGCCGTTTGAGCTAAGATTTTAAAATTATTCACATAATGAAAACCTATACTTTGTTTCAGGCGAGTTTCCCATTCAAATGCATGCAACAGTGAGAAACGCATTGCCTTGGCGAAATAAAGCGCTTTTGAACAACTTCATATAAATCGCTGTAACTTTTGATAGAAGACTCAGACAAACATGTTTATGGCTTTATCTTATATAACTCAATATCCCCGTGCTGGGCAAACAGGTTTTGCAGCCGTTTGAGCTAAGATTTTAAAATTATTCACATAATGAAAACCTATACTTTGTCTCAGGCGAGTTTCCCATTCAAATGCATGTAACAGTGAGAAACACACTGTCTTGGCGAAAGAAAGCATTTTCGTACAACTTCATATAAATCGCTGTAACTTTTGATAGAAGACTCAGACAAACATGTTTATGGCTTTATCTTATAGAACTCAATATCCCCGTGCTGGGCAAACAGGTTTTGCAGCCCTTTGAGCTAAGATTTTAAAATTATTCATATAATGAAAACCTATACTTTGTTTCAGGCGAGTTTCCCATTCAAATGCATGTAACAGTGAGAAACGCATTGTCTTGGCGAAATAAAGCGCTTTTGAACAACTTCATATAAATCGCTGTAACTTTTGATAGAAGACTCAGAAACACATGTTTATGGCTTTATCTTATAGAACTCAATATCCCCGTGCTGGGCAAACAGGTTTTGCAGCCGTTTGAGCTAAGATTTTAAAATTATTCACATAATGAAAACCTATACTTTGTTTCAGGCGAGTTTCCCATTCAAATGCATGTAACAGTGAGAAACGCATTGTCTTGGCGAAATAAAGCGCTTTTGAACAACTTCATATAAATCGCTGTAACTTTTGATAGAAGACTCAGAAACACATGTTTATGGCTTTATCTTATAGAACTCAATATCCCCGTGCCGGGCAAACAGGTTTTGCAGCCGTTTGAGCTAAGATTTTAAAATTATTCACATAATGAAAACCTATACTTTGTTTCAGGCGAGTTTCCCATTCAAATGCATGTAACAGTGAGAAACGCATTGCCTTGGCGAAATAAAGCGCTTTTGAACAACTTCATATAAATCGCTGTAACTTTTGATAGAAGACTCAGACAAACATGTTTATGGCTTTATCTTATAGAACTCAATATCCCCGTGCTGGGCAAACAGGTTTTGCAGCCGTTTGAGCTAAGATTTTAAAATTATTCACATAATGAAAACCTATACTTTGTCTCAGGCGAGTTTCCCATTCAAATGCATGTAACAGTGAGAAACACACTGTCTTGGCGAAAGAAAGCATTTTCGTACAACTTCATATAAATCGCTGTAACTTTTGATAGAAGACTCAGACAAACATGTTTATGGCTTTATCTTATAGAACTCAATATCCCCGTGCCGGGCAAACAGGTTTTGCAGCCGTTTGAGCTAAGATTTTAAAATTATTCACATAATGAAAACCTATACTTTGTCTCAGGCGAGTTTCCCATTCAAATGCATGTAACAGTGAGAAACGCATTGCCTTGGCGAAATAAAGCGCTTTTGAACAACTTCATATAAATCGCTGTAACTTTTGATAGAAGACTCAGAAACACATGTTTATGGCTTTATCTTATAGAACTCAATATCCCCGTGCTGGGCAAACAGGTTTTGCAGCCGTTTGAGCTAAGATTTTAAAATTATTCACATAATGAAAACCTATACTTTGTCTCAGGCGAGTTTCCCATTCAAATGCATGTAACAGTGAGAAACACACTGTCTTGGCGAAAGAAAGCATTTTCGTACAACTTCATATAAATCGCTGTAACTTTTGATAGAAGACTCAGACAAACATGTTTATGGCTTTATCTTATAGAACTCAATATCCCCGTGCTGGGCAAACAGGTTTTGCAGCCGTTTGAGCTAAGATTTTAAAATTATTCACATAATGAAAACCTATACTTTGTCTCAGGCGAGTTTCCCATTCAAATGCATGTAACAGTGAGAAACGCATTGCCTTGGCGAAATAAAGCGCTTTTGAACAACTTCATATAAATCGCTGTAACTTTTGATAGAAGACTCAGAAACACATGTTTATGGCTTTATCTTATAGAACTCAATATCCCCGTGCTGGGCAAACAGGTTTTGCAGCCGTTTGAGCTAAGATTTTAAAATTATTCACATAATGAAAACCTATACTTTGTTTCAGGCGAGTTTCCCATTCAAATGCATGCAACAGTGAGAAACGCATTGCCTTGGCGAAATAAAGCGCTTTTGAACAACTTCATATAAATCGCTGTAACTTTTGATAGAAGACTCAGACAAACATGTTTATGGCTTTATCTTATATAACTCAATATCCCCGTGCTGGGCAAACAGGTTTTGCAGCCGTTTGAGCTAAGATTTTAAAATTATTCACATAATGAAAACCTATACTTTGTCTCAGGCGAGTTTCCCATTCAAATGCATGTAACAGTGAGAAACACACTGTCTTGGCGAAAGAAAGCATTTTCGTACAACTTCATATAAATCGCTGTAACTTTTGATAGAAGACTCAGACAAACATGTTTATGGCTTTATCTTATAGAACTCAATATCCCCGTGCTGGGCAAACAGGTTTTGCAGCCGTTTGAGCTAAGATTTTAAAATTATTCACATAATGAAAACCTATACTTTGTCTCAGGCGAGTTTCCCATTCAAATGCATGTAACAGTGAGAAACGCATTGCCTTGGCGAAATAAAGCGCTTTTGAACAACTTCATATAAATCGCTGTAACTTTTGATAGAAGACTCAGAAACACATGTTTATGGCTTTATCTTATAGAACTCAATATCCCCGTGCTGGGCAAACAGGTTTTGCAGCCGTTTGAGCTAAGATTTTAAAATTATTCACATAATGAAAACCTATACTTTGTTTCAGGCGAGTTTCCCATTCAAATGCATGCAACAGTGAGAAACGCATTGCCTTGGCGAAATAAAGCGCTTTTGAACAACTTCATATAAATCGCTGTAACTTTTGATAGAAGACTCAGACAAACATGTTTATGGCTTTATCTTATATAACTCAATATCCCCGTGCTGGGCAAACAGGTTTTGCAGCCGTTTGAGCTAAGATTTTAAAATTATTCACATAATGAAAACCTATACTTTGTCTCAGGCGAGTTTCCCATTCAAATGCATGTAACAGTGAGAAACACACTGTCTTGGCGAAAGAAAGCATTTTCGTACAACTTCATATAAATCGCTGTAACTTTTGATAGAAGACTCAGACAAACATGTTTATGGCTTTATCTTATAGAACTCAATATCCCCGTGCTGGGCAAACAGGTTTTGCAGCCGTTTGAGCTAAGATTTTAAAATTATTCACATAATGAAAACCTATACTTTGTCTCAGGCGAGTTTCCCATTCAAATGCATGTAACAGTGAGAAACGCATTGCCTTGGCGAAATAAAGCGCTTTTGAACAACTTCATATAAATCGCTGTAACTTTTGATAGAAGACTCAGAAACACATGTTTATGGCTTTATCTTATAGAACTCAATATCCCCGTGCTGGGCAAACAGGTTTTGCAGCCGTTTGAGCTAAGATTTTAAAATTATTCACATAATGAAAACCTATACTTTGTTTCAGGCGAGTTTCCCATTCAAATGCATGCAACAGTGAGAAACGCATTGCCTTGGCGAAATAAAGCGCTTTTGAACAACTTCATATAAATCGCTGTAACTTTTGATAGAAGACTCAGACAAACATGTTTATGGCTTTATCTTATATAACTCAATATCCCCGTGCTGGGCAAACAGGTTTTGCAGCCGTTTGAGCTAAGATTTTAAAATTATTCACATAATGAAAACCTATACTTTGTCTCAGGCGAGTTTCCCATTCAAATGCATGTAACAGTGAGAAACACACTGTCTTGGCGAAAGAAAGCATTTTCGTACAACTTCATATAAATCGCTGTAACTTTTGATAGAAGACTCAGACAAACATGTTTATGGCTTTATCTTATAGAACTCAATATCCCCGTGCTGGGCAAACAGGTTTTGCAGCCGTTTGAGCTAAGATTTTAAAATTATTCACATAATGAAAACCTATACTTTGTTTCAGGCGAGTTTCCCATTCAAATGCATGCAACAGTGAGAAACGCATTGCCTTGGCGAAATAAAGCGCTTTTGAACAACTTCATATAAATCGCTGTAACTTTTGATAGAAGACTCAGACAAACATGTTTATGGCTTTATCTTATATAACTCAATATCCCCGTGCTGGGCAAACAGGTTTTGCAGCCGTTTGAGCTAAGATTTTAAAATTATTCACATAATGAAAACCTATACTTTGTCTCAGGCGAGTTTCCCATTCAAATGCATGTAACAGTGAGAAACACACTGTCTTGGCGAAAGAAAGCATTTTCGTACAACTTCATATAAATCGCTGTAACTTTTGATAGAAGACTCAGACAAACATGTTTATGGCTTTATCTTATAGAACTCAATATCCCCGTGCTGGGCAAACAGGTTTTGCAGCCCTTTGAGCTAAGATTTTAAAATTATTCATATAATGAAAACCTATACTTTGTTTCAGGCGAGTTTCCCATTCAAATGCATGTAACAGTGAGAAACGCATTGTCTTGGCGAAATAAAGCGCTTTTGAACAACTTCATATAAATCGCTGTAACTTTTGATAGAAGACTCAGAAACACATGTTTATGGCTTTATCTTATAGAACTCAATATCCCCGTGCTGGGCAAACAGGTTTTGCAGCCGTTTGAGCTAAGATTTTAAAATTATTCACATAATGAAAACCTATACTTTGTTTCAGGCGAGTTTCCCATTCAAATGCATGTAACAGTGAGAAACGCATTGTCTTGGCGAAATAAAGCGCTTTTGAACAACTTCATATAAATCGCTGTAACTTTTGATAGAAGACTCAGAAACACATGTTTATGGCTTTATCTTATAGAACTCAATATCCCCGTGCCGGGCAAACAGGTTTTGCAGCCGTTTGAGCTAAGATTTTAAAATTATTCACATAATGAAAACCTATACTTTGTTTCAGGCGAGTTTCCCATTCAAATGCATGTAACAGTGAGAAACGCATTGCCTTGGCGAAATAAAGCGCTTTTGAACAACTTCATATAAATCGCTGTAACTTTTGATAGAAGACTCAGACAAACATGTTTATGGCTTTATCTTATAGAACTCAATATCCCCGTGCTGGGCAAACAGGTTTTGCAGCCGTTTGAGCTAAGATTTTAAAATTATTCACATAATGAAAACCTATACTTTGTCTCAGGCGAGTTTCCCATTCAAATGCATGTAACAGTGAGAAACGCATTGTCTTGGCGAAAGAAAGCATTTTTGTACAACTTCATATAAATCGCTGTAACTTTTGATAGAAGACTCAGACAAACATGTTTATGGCTTTATCTTATAGAACTCAATATCCCCGTGCTGGGCAAACAGGTTTTGCAGCCGTTTGAGCTAAGATTTTAAAATTATTCACATAATGAAAACCTATACTTTGTTTCAGGCGAGTTTCCCATTCAAATGCACGTAACAGTGAGAAACGCATTGTCTTGGCGAAATAAAGCGCTTTTGAACAACTTCATATAAATCGCTGTAACTTTTGATAGAAGACTCAGAAACACATGTTTATGGCTTTATCTTATAGAACTCAATATCCCCGTGCTGGGCAAACAGGTTTTGCAGCCGTTTGAGCTAAGATTTTAAAATTATTCACATAATGAAAACCTATACTTTGTCTCAGGCGAGTTTCCCATTCAAATGCATGTAACAGTGAGAAACACACTGTCTTGGCGAAAGAAAGCATTTTCGTACAACTTCATATAAATCGCTGTAACTTTTGATAGAAGACTCAGACAAACATGTTTATGGCTTTATCTTATAGAACTCAATATCCCCGTGCTGGGCAAACAGGTTTTGCAGCCGTTTGAGCTAAGATTTTAAAATTATTCACATAATGAAAACCTATACTTTGTCTCAGGCGAGTTTCCCATTCAAATGCATGTAACAGTGAGAAACGCATTGCCTTGGCGAAATAAAGCGCTTTTGAACAACTTCATATAAATCGCTGTAACTTTTGATAGAAGACTCAGAAACACATGTTTATGGCTTTATCTTATAGAACTCAATATCCCCGTGCTGGGCAAACAGGTTTTGCAGCCGTTTGAGCTAAGATTTTAAAATTATTCACATAATGAAAACCTATACTTTGTTTCAGGCGAGTTTCCCATTCAAATGCATGCAACAGTGAGAAACGCATTGCCTTGGCGAAATAAAGCGCTTTTGAACAACTTCATATAAATCGCTGTAACTTTTGATAGAAGACTCAGACAAACATGTTTATGGCTTTATCTTATATAACTCAATATCCCCGTGCTGGGCAAACAGGTTTTGCAGCCGTTTGAGCTAAGATTTTAAAATTATTCACATAATGAAAACCTATACTTTGTCTCAGGCGAGTTTCCCATTCAAATGCATGTAACAGTGAGAAACACACTGTCTTGGCGAAAGAAAGCATTTTCGTACAACTTCATATAAATCGCTGTAACTTTTGATAGAAGACTCAGACAAACATGTTTATGGCTTTATCTTATAGAACTCAATATCCCCGTGCTGGGCAAACAGGTTTTGCAGCCGTTTGAGCTAAGATTTTAAAATTATTCACATAATGAAAACCTATACTTTGTCTCAGGCGAGTTTCCCATTCAAATGCATGTAACAGTGAGAAACGCATTGCCTTGGCGAAATAAAGCGCTTTTGAACAACTTCATATAAATCGCTGTAACTTTTGATAGAAGACTCAGAAACACATGTTTATGGCTTTATCTTATAGAACTCAATATCCCCGTGCTGGGCAAACAGGTTTTGCAGCCGTTTGAGCTAAGATTTTAAAATTATTCACATAATGAAAACCTATACTTTGTTTCAGGCGAGTTTCCCATTCAAATGCATGCAACAGTGAGAAACGCATTGCCTTGGCGAAATAAAGCGCTTTTGAACAACTTCATATAAATCGCTGTAACTTTTGATAGAAGACTCAGACAAACATGTTTATGGCTTTATCTTATATAACTCAATATCCCCGTGCTGGGCAAACAGGTTTTGCAGCCGTTTGAGCTAAGATTTTAAAATTATTCACATAATGAAAACCTATACTTTGTCTCAGGCGAGTTTCCCATTCAAATGCATGTAACAGTGAGAAACACACTGTCTTGGCGAAAGAAAGCATTTTCGTACAACTTCATATAAATCGCTGTAACTTTTGATAGAAGACTCAGACAAACATGTTTATGGCTTTATCTTATAGAACTCAATATCCCCGTGCTGGGCAAACAGGTTTTGCAGCCGTTTGAGCTAAGATTTTAAAATTATTCACATAATGAAAACCTATACTTTGTCTCAGGCGAGTTTCCCATTCAAATGCATGTAACAGTGAGAAACGCATTGCCTTGGCGAAATAAAGCGCTTTTGAACAACTTCATATAAATCGCTGTAACTTTTGATAGAAGACTCAGAAACACATGTTTATGGCTTTATCTTATAGAACTCAATATCCCCGTGCTGGGCAAACAGGTTTTGCAGCCGTTTGAGCTAAGATTTTAAAATTATTCACATAATGAAAACCTATACTTTGTTTCAGGCGAGTTTCCCATTCAAATGCATGCAACAGTGAGAAACGCATTGCCTTGGCGAAATAAAGCGCTTTTGAACAACTTCATATAAATCGCTGTAACTTTTGATAGAAGACTCAGACAAACATGTTTATGGCTTTATCTTATATAACTCAATATCCCCGTGCTGGGCAAACAGGTTTTGCAGCCGTTTGAGCTAAGATTTTAAAATTATTCACATAATGAAAACCTATACTTTGTCTCAGGCGAGTTTCCCATTCAAATGCATGTAACAGTGAGAAACACACTGTCTTGGCGAAAGAAAGCATTTTCGTACAACTTCATATAAATCGCTGTAACTTTTGATAGAAGACTCAGACAAACATGTTTATGGCTTTATCTTATAGAACTCAATATCCCCGTGCTGGGCAAACAGGTTTTGCAGCCGTTTGAGCTAAGATTTTAAAATTATTCACATAATGAAAACCTATACTTTGTTTCAGGCGAGTTTCCCATTCAAATGCATGCAACAGTGAGAAACGCATTGCCTTGGCGAAATAAAGCGCTTTTGAACAACTTCATATAAATCGCTGTAACTTTTGATAGAAGACTCAGACAAACATGTTTATGGCTTTATCTTATATAACTCAATATCCCCGTGCTGGGCAAACAGGTTTTGCAGCCGTTTGAGCTAAGATTTTAAAATTATTCACATAATGAAAACCTATACTTTGTCTCAGGCGAGTTTCCCATTCAAATGCATGTAACAGTGAGAAACACACTGTCTTGGCGAAAGAAAGCATTTTCGTACAACTTCATATAAATCGCTGTAACTTTTGATAGAAGACTCAGACAAACATGTTTATGGCTTTATCTTATAGAACTCAATATCCCCGTGCTGGGCAAACAGGTTTTGCAGCCCTTTGAGCTAAGATTTTAAAATTATTCATATAATGAAAACCTATACTTTGTTTCAGGCGAGTTTCCCATTCAAATGCATGTAACAGTGAGAAACGCATTGTCTTGGCGAAATAAAGCGCTTTTGAACAACTTCATATAAATCGCTGTAACTTTTGATAGAAGACTCAGAAACACATGTTTATGGCTTTATCTTATAGAACTCAATATCCCCGTGCTGGGCAAACAGGTTTTGCAGCCGTTTGAGCTAAGATTTTAAAATTATTCACATAATGAAAACCTATACTTTGTTTCAGGCGAGTTTCCCATTCAAATGCATGTAACAGTGAGAAACGCATTGTCTTGGCGAAATAAAGCGCTTTTGAACAACTTCATATAAATCGCTGTAACTTTTGATAGAAGACTCAGAAACACATGTTTATGGCTTTATCTTATAGAACTCAATATCCCCGTGCCGGGCAAACAGGTTTTGCAGCCGTTTGAGCTAAGATTTTAAAATTATTCACATAATGAAAACCTATACTTTGTTTCAGGCGAGTTTCCCATTCAAATGCATGTAACAGTGAGAAACGCATTGCCTTGGCGAAATAAAGCGCTTTTGAACAACTTCATATAAATCGCTGTAACTTTTGATAGAAGACTCAGACAAACATGTTTATGGCTTTATCTTATAGAACTCAATATCCCCGTGCTGGGCAAACAGGTTTTGCAGCCGTTTGAGCTAAGATTTTAAAATTATTCACATAATGAAAACCTATACTTTGTCTCAGGCGAGTTTCCCATTCAAATGCATGTAACAGTGAGAAACACACTGTCTTGGCGAAAGAAAGCATTTTCGTACAACTTCATATAAATCGCTGTAACTTTTGATAGAAGACTCAGAAACACATGTTTATGGCTTTATCTTATAGAACTCAATATCCCCGTGCTGGGCAAACAGGTTTTGCAGCCGTTTGAGCTAAGATTTTAAAATTATTCACATAATGAAAACCTATACTTTGTTTCAGGCGAGTTTCCCATTCAAATGCATGTAACAGTGAGAAACGCATTGTCTTGGCGAAAGAAAGCATTTTTGTACAACTTCATATAAATCGCTGTAACTTTTGATAGAAGACTCAGACAAACATGTTTATGGCTTTATCTTATAGAACTCAATATCCCCGTGCTGGGCAAACAGGTTTTGCAGCCGTTTGAGCTAAGATTTTAAAATTATTCACATAATGAAAACCTATACTTTGTTTCAGGCGAGTTTCCCATTCAAATGCACGTAACAGTGAGAAACGCATTGTCTTGGCGAAATAAAGCGCTTTTGAACAACTTCATATAAATCGCTGTAACTTTTGATAGAAGACTCAGAAACACATGTTTATGGCTTTATCTTATAGAACTCAATATCCCCGTGCTGGGCAAACAGGTTTTGCAGCCGTTTGAGCTAAGATTTTAAAATTATTCACATAATGAAAACCTATACTTTGTCTTGGGCGAGTTTCCCATTCAAATGCATGTAACAGTGAGAAACACACTGTCTTGGCGAAAGAAAGCATTTTCGTACAACTTCATATAAATCGCTGTAACTTTTGATAGAAGACTCAGAAACACATGTTTATGGCTTTATCTTATAGAACTCAATATCCCCGTGCTGGGCAAACAGGTTTTGCAGCCGTTTGAGCTAAGATTTTAAAATTATTCACATAATGAAAACCTATACTTTGTTTCAGGCGAGTTTCCCATTCAAATGCATGTAACAGTGAGAAACGCATTGTCTTGGCGAAAGAAAGCATTTTTGTACAACTTCATATAAATCGCTGTAACTTTTGATAGAAGACTCAGACAAACATGTTTATGGCTTTATCTTATAGAACTCAATATCCCCGTGCTGGGCAAACAGGTTTTGCAGCCGTTTGAGCTAAGATTTTAAAATTATTCACATAATGAAAACCTATACTTTGTTTCAGGCGAGTTTCCCATTCAAATGCACGTAACAGTGAGAAACGCATTGTCTTGGCGAAATAAAGCGCTTTTGAACAACTTCATATAAATCGCTGTAACTTTTGATAGAAGACTCAGAAACACATGTTTATGGCTTTATCTTATAGAACTCAATATCCCCGTGCTGGGCAAACAGGTTTTGCAGCCGTTTGAGCTAAGATTTTAAAATTATTCACATAATGAAAACCTATACTTTGTCTTGGGCGAGTTTCCCATTCAAATGCATGTAACAGTGAGAAACACACTGTCTTGGCGAAAGAAAGCATTTTCGTACAACTTCATATAAATCGCTGTAACTTTTGATAGAAGACTCAGAAACACATGTTTATGGCTTTATCTTATAGAACTCAATATCCCCGTGCTGGGCAAACAGGTTTTGCAGCCGTTTGAGCTAAGATTTTAAAATTATTCACATAATGAAAACCTATACTTTGTTTCAGGCGAGTTTCCCATTCAAATGCATGTAACAGTGAGAAACGCATTGTCTTGGCGAAAGAAAGCATTTTTGTACAACTTCATATAAATCGCTGTAACTTTTGATAGAAGACTCAGACAAACATGTTTATGGCTTTATCTTATAGAACTCAATATCCCCGTGCTGGGCAAACAGGTTTTGCAGCCGTTTGAGCTAAGATTTTAAAATTATTCACATAATGAAAACCTATACTTTGTTTCAGGCGAGTTTCCCATTCAAATGCACGTAACAGTGAGAAACGCATTGTCTTGGCGAAATAAAGCGCTTTTGAACAACTTCATATAAATCGCTGTAACTTTTGATAGAAGACTCAGAAACACATGTTTATGGCTTTATCTTATAGAACTCAATATCCCCGTGCTGGGCAAACAGGTTTTGCAGCCGTTTGAGCTAAGATTTTAAAATTATTCACATAATGAAAACCTATACTTTGTCTTGGGCGAGTTTCCCATTCAAATGCATGTAACAGTGAGAAACACACTGTCTTGGCGAAAGAAAGCATTTTCGTACAACTTCATATAAATCGCTGTAACTTTTGATAGAAGACTCAGAAACACATGTTTATGGCTTTATCTTATAGAACTCAATATCCCGTGCTGGGCAAACAGGTTTTGCAGCCGTTTGAGCTAAGATTTTAAAATTATTCACATAATGAAAACCTATACTTTGTTTCAGGCGAGTTTCCCATTCAAATGCATGTAACAGTGAGAAACGCATTGTCTTGGCGAAATAAAGCGTTTTCGTACAACTTCATATAAATCGCTGTAACTTTTGATAGAAGACTCAGAAACACATGTTTATGGCTTTATCTTATAGAACTCAATATCCCCGTGCTGGGCAAACAGGTTTTGCAGCCGTTTGAGCTAAGATTTTAAAATTATTCACATAATGAAAACCTATACTTTGTCTCGGGCGAGTTTCCCATTCAAATGCATGTAACAGTGAGAAACGCATTGTCTTGGCGAAATAAAGCGCTTTTGAACAACTTCATATAAATCGCTGTAACTTTTGATAGAAGACTCAGAAACACATGTTTATGGCTTTATCTTATAGAACTCAATATCCCCGTGCTGGGCAAACAGGTTTTGCAGCCGTTTGAGCTAAGATTTTAAAATTATTCACATAATGAAAACCTATACTTTGTCTCAGGCGAGTTTCCCATTCAAATGCATGTAACAGTGAGAAACACACTGTCTTGGCGAAAGAAAGCATTTTTGTACAACTTCATATAAATCGCTGTAACTTTTGATAGAAGACTCAGACAAACATGTTTATGGCTTTATCTTATAGAACTCAATATCCCCGTGCTGGGCAAACAGGTTTTGCAGCCGTTTGAGCTAAGATTTTAAAATTATTCACATAATGAAAACCTATACTTTGTCTCGGGCGAGTTTCCCATTCAAATGCATGTAACAGTGAGAAACACACTGTCTTGGCGAAAGAAAGCATTTTTGTACAACTTCATATAAATCGCTGTAACTTTTGATAGAAGACTCAGACAAACATGTTTATGGCTTTATCTTATAGAACTCAATATCCCCGTGCTGGGCAAACAGGTTTTGCAGCCGTTTGAGCTAAGATTTTAAAATTATTCACATAATGAAAACCTATACTTTGTTTCAGGCGAGTTTCCCATTCAAATGCATGTAACAGTGAGAAACGCATTGTCTTGGCGAAATAAAGCGTTTTCGTACAACTTCATATAAATCGCTGTAACTTTTGATAGAAGACTCAGAAACACATGTTTATGGCTTTATCTTATAGAACTCAATATCCCCGTGCTGGGCAAACAGGTTTTGCAGCCGTTTGAGCTAAGATTTTAAAATTATTCACATAATGAAAACCTATACTTTGTTTCAGGCGAGTTTCCCATTCAAATGCATGTAACAGTGAGAAACGCATTGTCTTGGCGAAATAAAGCGCTTTTGAACAACTTCATATAAATCGCTGTAACTTTTGATAGAAGACTCAGAAACACATGTTTATGGCTTTATCTTATAGAACTCAATATCCCCGTGCTGGGCAAACAGGTTTTGCAGCCGTTTGAGCTAAGATTTTAAAATTATTCACATAATGAAAACCTATACTTTGTTTCAGGCGAGTTTCCCATTCAAATGCATGTAACAGTGAGAAACACATTGTCTTGGCGAAATAAAGCGTTTTCGTACAACTTCATATAAATCGCTGTAACTTTTGATAGAAGACTCAGACAAACATGTTTATGGCTTTATCTTATAGAACTCAATATCCCCGTGCTGGGCAAACAGGTTTTGCAGCCGTTTGAGCTAAGATTTTAAAATTATTCACATAATGAAAACCTATACTTTGTTTCAGGCGAGTTTCCCATTCAAATGCACGTAACAGTGAGAAACGCATTGTCTTGGCGAAATAAAGCGCTTTTGAACAACTTCATATAAATCGCTGTAACTTTTGATAGAAGACTCAGAAACACATGTTTATGGCTTTATCTTATAGAAATCAATATCCCCGTGCTGGGCAAACAGGTTTTGCAGCCGTTTGAGCTAAGATTTTAAAATTATTCACATAATGAAAACCTATACTTTGTTTCAGGCGAGTTTCCCATTCAAATGCATGTAACAGTGAGAAACGCATTGTCTTGGCGAAATAAAGCGTTTTCGTACAACTTCATATAAATCGCTGTAACTTTTGATAGAAGACTCAGAAACACATGTTTATGGCTTTATCTTATAGAACTCAATATCCCCGTGCTGGGCAAACAGGTTTTGCAGCCCTTTGAGCTAAGATTTTAAAATTATTCATATAATGAAAACCTATACTTTGTTTCAGGCGAGTTTCCCATTCAAATGCATGTAACAGTGAGAAACGCATTGTCTTGGCGAAATAAAGCGCTTTTGAACAACTTCATATAAATCGCTGTAACTTTTGATAGAAGACTCAGAAACACATGTTTATGGCTTTATCTTATAGAACTCAATATCCCCGTGCTGGGCAAACAGGTTTTGCAGCCGTTTGAGCTAAGATTTTAAAATTATTCACATAATGAAAACCTATACTTTGTTTCAGGCGAGTTTCCCATTCAAATGCATGTAACAGTGAGAAACGCATTGTCTTGGCGAAATAAAGCGCTTTTGAACAACTTCATATAAATCGCTGTAACTTTTGATAGAAGACTCAGAAACACATGTTTATGGCTTTATCTTATAGAACTCAATATCCCCGTGCCGGGCAAACAGGTTTTGCAGCCGTTTGAGCTAAGATTTTAAAATTATTCACATAATGAAAACCTATACTTTGTTTCAGGCGAGTTTCCCATTCAAATGCATGTAACAGTGAGAAACGCATTGCCTTGGCGAAATAAAGCGCTTTTGAACAACTTCATATAAATCGCTGTAACTTTTGATAGAAGACTCAGACAAACATGTTTATGGCTTTATCTTATAGAACTCAATATCCCCGTGCTGGGCAAACAGGTTTTGCAGCCGTTTGAGCTAAGATTTTAAAATTATTCACATAATGAAAACCTATACTTTGTCTCAGGCGAGTTTCCCATTCAAATGCATGTAACAGTGAGAAACACACTGTCTTGGCGAAAGAAAGCATTTTCGTACAACTTCATATAAATCGCTGTAACTTTTGATAGAAGACTCAGAAACACATGTTTATGGCTTTATCTTATAGAACTCAATATCCCCGTGCTGGGCAAACAGGTTTTGCAGCCGTTTGAGCTAAGATTTTAAAATTATTCACATAATGAAAACCTATACTTTGTTTCAGGCGAGTTTCCCATTCAAATGCATGTAACAGTGAGAAACGCATTGTCTTGGCGAAAGAAAGCATTTTTGTACAACTTCATATAAATCGCTGTAACTTTTGATAGAAGACTCAGACAAACATGTTTATGGCTTTATCTTATAGAACTCAATATCCCCGTGCTGGGCAAACAGGTTTTGCAGCCGTTTGAGCTAAGATTTTAAAATTATTCACATAATGAAAACCTATACTTTGTTTCAGGCGAGTTTCCCATTCAAATGCACGTAACAGTGAGAAACGCATTGTCTTGGCGAAATAAAGCGCTTTTGAACAACTTCATATAAATCGCTGTAACTTTTGATAGAAGACTCAGAAACACATGTTTATGGCTTTATCTTATAGAACTCAATATCCCCGTGCTGGGCAAACAGGTTTTGCAGCCGTTTGAGCTAAGATTTTAAAATTATTCACATAATGAAAACCTATACTTTGTCTTGGGCGAGTTTCCCATTCAAATGCATGTAACAGTGAGAAACACACTGTCTTGGCGAAAGAAAGCATTTTCGTACAACTTCATATAAATCGCTGTAACTTTTGATAGAAGACTCAGAAACACATGTTTATGGCTTTATCTTATAGAACTCAATATCCCGTGCTGGGCAAACAGGTTTTGCAGCCGTTTGAGCTAAGATTTTAAAATTATTCACATAATGAAAACCTATACTTTGTTTCAGGCGAGTTTCCCATTCAAATGCATGTAACAGTGAGAAACGCATTGTCTTGGCGAAATAAAGCGTTTTCGTACAACTTCATATAAATCGCTGTAACTTTTGATAGAAGACTCAGAAACACATGTTTATGGCTTTATCTTATAGAACTCAATATCCCCGTGCTGGGCAAACAGGTTTTGCAGCCGTTTGAGCTAAGATTTTAAAATTATTCACATAATGAAAACCTATACTTTGTCTCGGGCGAGTTTCCCATTCAAATGCATGTAACAGTGAGAAACGCATTGTCTTGGCGAAATAAAGCGCTTTTGAACAACTTCATATAAATCGCTGTAACTTTTGATAGAAGACTCAGAAACACATGTTTATGGCTTTATCTTATAGAACTCAATATCCCCGTGCTGGGCAAACAGGTTTTGCAGCCGTTTGAGCTAAGATTTTAAAATTATTCACATAATGAAAACCTATACTTTGTCTCAGGCGAGTTTCCCATTCAAATGCATGTAACAGTGAGAAACACACTGTCTTGGCGAAAGAAAGCATTTTTGTACAACTTCATATAAATCGCTGTAACTTTTGATAGAAGACTCAGACAAACATGTTTATGGCTTTATCTTATAGAACTCAATATCCCCGTGCTGGGCAAACAGGTTTTGCAGCCGTTTGAGCTAAGATTTTAAAATTATTCACATAATGAAAACCTATACTTTGTCTCGGGCGAGTTTCCCATTCAAATGCATGTAACAGTGAGAAACACACTGTCTTGGCGAAAGAAAGCATTTTTGTACAACTTCATATAAATCGCTGTAACTTTTGATAGAAGACTCAGACAAACATGTTTATGGCTTTATCTTATAGAACTCAATATCCCCGTGCTGGGCAAACAGGTTTTGCAGCCGTTTGAGCTAAGATTTTAAAATTATTCACATAATGAAAACCTATACTTTGTTTCAGGCGAGTTTCCCATTCAAATGCATGTAACAGTGAGAAACGCATTGTCTTGGCGAAATAAAGCGTTTTCGTACAACTTCATATAAATCGCTGTAACTTTTGATAGAAGACTCAGAAACACATGTTTATGGCTTTATCTTATAGAACTCAATATCCCCGTGCTGGGCAAACAGGTTTTGCAGCCGTTTGAGCTAAGATTTTAAAATTATTCACATAATGAAAACCTATACTTTGTCTCGGGCGAGTTTCCCATTCAAATGCATGTAACAGTGAGAAACGCATTGTCTTGGCGAAATAAAGCGCTTTTGAACAACTTCATATAAATCGCTGTAACTTTTGATAGAAGACTCAGAAACACATGTTTATGGCTTTATCTTATAGAACTCAATATCCCCGTGCTGGGCAAACAGGTTTTGCAGCCGTTTGAGCTAAGATTTTAAAATTATTCACATAATGAAAACCTATACTTTGTCTCAGGCGAGTTTCCCATTCAAATGCATGTAACAGTGAGAAACACACTGTCTTGGCGAAAGAAAGCATTTTTGTACAACTTCATATAAATCGCTGTAACTTTTGATAGAAGACTCAGACAAACATGTTTATGGCTTTATCTTATAGAACTCAATATCCCCGTGCTGGGCAAACAGGTTTTGCAGCCGTTTGAGCTAAGATTTTAAAATTATTCACATAATGAAAACCTATACTTTGTCTCGGGCGAGTTTCCCATTCAAATGCATGTAACAGTGAGAAACACACTGTCTTGGCGAAAGAAAGCATTTTTGTACAACTTCATATAAATCGCTGTAACTTTTGATAGAAGACTCAGACAAACATGTTTATGGCTTTATCTTATAGAACTCAATATCCCCGTGCTGGGCAAACAGGTTTTGCAGCCGTTTGAGCTAAGATTTTAAAATTATTCACATAATGAAAACCTATACTTTGTTTCAGGCGAGTTTCCCATTCAAATGCATGTAACAGTGAGAAACGCATTGTCTTGGCGAAATAAAGCGTTTTCGTACAACTTCATATAAATCGCTGTAACTTTTGATAGAAGACTCAGAAACACATGTTTATGGCTTTATCTTATAGAACTCAATATCCCCGTGCTGGGCAAACAGGTTTTGCAGCCGTTTGAGCTAAGATTTTAAAATTATTCACATAATGAAAACCTATACTTTGTTTCAGGCGAGTTTCCCATTCAAATGCATGTAACAGTGAGAAACGCATTGTCTTGGCGAAATAAAGCGCTTTTGAACAACTTCATATAAATCGCTGTAACTTTTGATAGAAGACTCAGAAACACATGTTTATGGCTTTATCTTATAGAACTCAATATCCCCGTGCTGGGCAAACAGGTTTTGCAGCCGTTTGAGCTAAGATTTTAAAATTATTCACATAATGAAAACCTATACTTTGTTTCAGGCGAGTTTCCCATTCAAATGCATGTAACAGTGAGAAACACATTGTCTTGGCGAAATAAAGCGTTTTCGTACAACTTCATATAAATCGCTGTAACTTTTGATAGAAGACTCAGACAAACATGTTTATGGCTTTATCTTATAGAACTCAATATCCCCGTGCTGGGCAAACAGGTTTTGCAGCCGTTTGAGCTAAGATTTTAAAATTATTCACATAATGAAAACCTATACTTTGTTTCAGGCGAGTTTCCCATTCAAATGCACGTAACAGTGAGAAACGCATTGTCTTGGCGAAATAAAGCGCTTTTGAACAACTTCATATAAATCGCTGTAACTTTTGATAGAAGACTCAGAAACACATGTTTATGGCTTTATCTTATAGAAATCAATATCCCCGTGCTGGGCAAACAGGTTTTGCAGCCGTTTGAGCTAAGATTTTAAAATTATTCACATAATGAAAACCTATACTTTGTTTCAGGCGAGTTTCCCATTCAAATGCATGTAACAGTGAGAAACGCATTGTCTTGGCGAAATAAAGCGTTTTCGTACAACTTCATATAAATCGCTGTAACTTTTGATAGAAGACTCAGAAACACATGTTTATGGCTTTATCTTATAGAACTCAATATCCCCGTGCTGGGCAAACAGGTTTTGCAGCCGTTTGAGCTAAGATTTTAAAATTATTCACATAATGAAAACCTATACTTTGTTTCAGGCGAGTTTCCCATTCAAATGCATGTAACAGTGAGAAACGCATTGTCTTGGCGAAATAAAGCGCTTTTGAACAACTTCATATAAATCGCTGTAACTTTTGATAGAAGACTCAGAAACACATGTTTATGGCTTTATCTTATAGAACTCAATATCCCCGTGCTGGGCAAACAGGTTTTGCAGCCGTTTGAGCTAAGATTTTAAAATTATTCACATAATGAAAACCTATACTTTGTTTCAGGCGAGTTTCCCATTCAAATGCATGTAACAGTGAGAAACGCATTGTCTTGGCGAAAGAAAGCATTTTTGTACAACTTCATATAAATCGCTGTAACTTTTGATAGAAGACTCAGACAAACATGTTTATGGCTTTATCTTATAGAACTCAATATCCCCGTGCTGGGCAAACAGGTTTTGCAGCCGTTTGAGCTAAGATTTTAAAATTATTCACATAATGAAAACCTATACTTTGTTTCAGGCGAGTTTCCCATTCAAATGCACGTAACAGTGAGAAACGCATTGTCTTGGCGAAATAAAGCGCTTTTGAACAACTTCATATAAATCGCTGTAACTTTTGATAGAAGACTCAGAAACACATGTTTATGGCTTTATCTTATAGAACTCAATATCCCCGTGCTGGGCAAACAGGTTTTGCAGCCGTTTGAGCTAAGATTTTAAAATTATTCACATAATGAAAACCTATACTTTGTCTTGGGCGAGTTTCCCATTCAAATGCATGTAACAGTGAGAAACACACTGTCTTGGCGAAAGAAAGCATTTTCGTACAACTTCATATAAATCGCTGTAACTTTTGATAGAAGACTCAGAAACACATGTTTATGGCTTTATCTTATAGAACTCAATATCCCGTGCTGGGCAAACAGGTTTTGCAGCCGTTTGAGCTAAGATTTTAAAATTATTCACATAATGAAAACCTATACTTTGTTTCAGGCGAGTTTCCCATTCAAATGCATGTAACAGTGAGAAACGCATTGTCTTGGCGAAATAAAGCGTTTTCGTACAACTTCATATAAATCGCTGTAACTTTTGATAGAAGACTCAGAAACACATGTTTATGGCTTTATCTTATAGAACTCAATATCCCCGTGCTGGGCAAACAGGTTTTGCAGCCGTTTGAGCTAAGATTTTAAAATTATTCACATAATGAAAACCTATACTTTGTTTCAGGCGAGTTTCCCATTCAAATGCATGTAACAGTGAGAATAGCATTGTCTTGGCGAAATAAAGCGCTTTTGAACAACTTCATATAAATCGCTGTAACTTTTGATAGAAGACTCAGAAACACATGTTTATGGCTTTATCTTATAGAACTCAATATCCCCGTGCTGGGCAAACAGGTTTTGCAGCCGTTTGAGCTAAGATTTTAAAATTATTCACATAATGAAAACCTATACTTTGTCTCGGGCGAGTTTCCCATTCAAATGCATGTAACAGTGAGAAACGCATTGTCTTGGCGAAATAAAGCGCTTTTGAACAACTTCATATAAATCGCTGTAACTTTTGATAGAAGACTCAGAAACACATGTTTATGGCTTTATCTTATAGAACTCAATATCCCCGTGCTGGGCAAACAGGTTTTGCAGCCGTTTGAGCTAAGATTTTAAAATTATTCACATAATGAAAACCTATACTTTGTCTCAGGCGAGTTTCCCATTCAAATGCATGTAACAGTGAGAAACACACTGTCTTGGCAAAAGAAAGCATTTTTGTACAACTTCATATAAATCGCTGTAACTTTTGATAGAAGACTCAGACAAACATGTTTATGGCTTTATCTTATAGAACTCAATATCCCCGTGCTGGGCAAACAGGTTTTGCAGCCGTTTGAGCTAAGATTTTAAAATTATTCACATAATGAAAACCTATACTTTGTCTCGGGCGAGTTTCCCATTCAAATGCATGTAACAGTGAGAAACACACTGTCTTGGCGAAAGAAAGCATTTTTGTACAACTTCATATAAATCGCTGTAACTTTTGATAGAAGACTCAGACAAACATGTTTATGGCTTTATCTTATAGAACTCAATATCCCCGTGCTGGGCAAACAGGTTTTGCAGCCGTTTGAGCTAAGATTTTAAAATTATTCACATAATGAAAACCTATACTTTGTTTCAGGCGAGTTTCCCATTCAAATGCATGTAACAGTGAGAAACGCATTGTCTTGGCGAAATAAAGCGTTTTCGTACAACTTCATATAAATCGCTGTAACTTTTGATAGAAGACTCAGAAACACATGTTTATGGCTTTATCTTATAGAACTCAATATCCCCGTGCTGGGCAAACAGGTTTTGCAGCCGTTTGAGCTAAGATTTTAAAATTATTCACATAATGAAAACCTATACTTTGTTTCAGGCGAGTTTCCCATTCAAATGCATGTAACAGTGAGAAACACATTGTCTTGGCGAAATAAAGCGTTTTCGTACAACTTCATATAAATCGCTGTAACTTTTGATAGAAGACTCAGAAACACATGTTTATGGCTTTATCTTATAGAACTCAATATCCCCGTGCTGGGCAAACAGGTTTTGCAGCCGTTTGAGCTAAGATTTTAAAATTATTCACATAATGAAAACCTATACTTTGTTTCAGGCGAGTTTCCCATTCAAATGCATGTAACAGTGAGAAACGCATCGTCTTGGCGAAGGAAAGCATTTTTGTACAACTTCATATAAATCGCTGTAACTTTTGATAGAAGACTCAGAAACACATGTTTATGGCTTTATCTTATAGAACTCAATATCCCGTGCTGGGCAAACAGGTTTTGCAGCCGTTTGAGCTAAGATTTTAAAATTATTCACATAATGAAAACCTATACTTTGTTTCAGGCGAGTTTCCCATTCAAATGCATGTAACAGTGAGAAACGCATTGTCTTGGCGAAATAAAGCGTTTTCGTACAACTTCATATAAATCGCTGTAACTTTTGATAGAAGACTCAGAAACACATGTTTATGGCTTTATCTTATAGAA
Organism: Copadichromis virginalis; assembly: GCF_057382275.1. Classification (NCBI taxonomy): domain Eukaryota; kingdom Metazoa; phylum Chordata; class Actinopteri; order Cichliformes; family Cichlidae; genus Copadichromis; species Copadichromis virginalis. The sequence goes on along the minus strand of NC_140632.1, from coordinate 28,037,207 downwards.
CTCAATATCCCGTGCTGGGCAAACAGGTTTTGCAGCCGTTTGAGCTAAGATTTTAAAATTATTCACATAATGAAAACCTATACTTTGTTTCAGGCGAGTTTCCCATTCAAATGCATGTAACAGTGAGAAACGCATTGTCTTGGCGAAATAAAGCGTTTTCGTACAACTTCATATAAATCGCTGTAACTTTTGATAGAAGACTCAGAAACACATGTTTATGGCTTTATCTTATAGAACTCAATATCCCCGTGCTGGGCAAACAGGTTTTGCAGCCGTTTGAGCTAAGATTTTAAAATTATTCACATAATGAAAACCTATACTTTGTTTCAGGCGAGTTTCCCATTCAAATGCATGTAACAGTGAGAAACGCATCGTCTTGGCGAAGGAAAGCATTTTTGTACAACTTCATATAAATCGCTGTAACTTTTGATAGAAGACTCAGAAACACATGTTTATGGCTTTATCTTATAGAACTCAATATCCCGTGCTGGGCAAACAGGTTTTGCAGCCGTTTGAGCTAAGATTTTAAAATTATTCACATAATGAAAACCTATACTTTGTTTCAGGCGAGTTTCCCATTCAAATGCATGTAACAGTGAGAAACGCATTGTCTTGGCGAAATAAAGCGTTTTCGTACAACTTCATATAAATCGCTGTAACTTTTGATAGAAGACTCAGAAACACATGTTTATGGCTTTATCTTATAGAACTCAATATCCCGTGCTGGGCAAACAGGTTTTGCAGCCGTTTGAGCTAAGATTTTAAAATTATTCACATAATGAAAACCTATACTTTGTTTCAGGCGAGTTTCCCATTCAAATGCATGTAACAGTGAGAAACGCATTGTCTTGGCGAAATAAAGCGTTTTCGTACAACTTCATATAAATCGCTGTAACTTTTGATAGAAGACTCAGAAACACATGTTTATGGCTTTATCTTATAGAACTCAATATCCCCGTGCTGGGCAAACAGGTTTTGCAGCCGTTTGAGCTAAGATTTTAAAATTATTCACATAATGAAAACCTATACTTTGTTTCAGGCGAGTTTCCCATTCAAATGCATGTAACAGTGAGAATAGCATTGTCTTGGCGAAATAAAGCGCTTTTGAACAACTTCATATAAATCGCTGTAACTTTTGATAGAAGACTCAGAAACACATGTTTATGGCTTTATCTTATAGAACTCAATATCCCCGTGCTGGGCAAACAGGTTTTGCAGCCGTTTGAGCTAAGATTTTAAAATTATTCACATAATGAAAACCTATACTTTGTTTCAGGCGAGTTTCCCATTCAAATGCATGTAACAGTGAGAAACGCATTGTCTTGGCGAAATAAAGCGTTTTCGTACAACTTCATATAAATCGCTGTAACTTTTGATAGAAGACTCAGAAACACATGTTTATGGCTTTATCTTATAGAACTCAATATCCCCGTGCTGGGCAAACAGGTTTTGCAGCCGTTTGAGCTAAGATTTTAAAATTATTCACATAATGAAAACCTATACTTTGTCTCGGGCGAGTTTCCCATTCAAATGCATGTAACAGTGAGAAACGCATTGTCTTGGCGAAATAAAGCGCTTTTGAACAACTTCATATAAATCGCTGTAACTTTTGATAGAAGACTCAGAAACACATGTTTATGGCTTTATCTTATAGAACTCAATATCCCGTGCTGGGCAAACAGGTTTTGCAGCCGTTTGAGCTAAGATTTTAAAAATTATTCACATAATGAAAACCTATACTTTGTCTCGGGCGAGTTTCCCATTCAAATGCATGTAACAGTGAGACACACACTGTCTTGGCGAAAGAAAGCATTTTTGTACAACTTCATATAAATCGCTGTAACTTTTGATAGAAGACTCAGACAAACATGTTTATGGCTTTATCTTATAGAACTCAATATCCCCGTGCTGGGCAAACAGGTTTTGCAGCCGTTTGAGCTAAGATTTTAAAATTATTCACATAATGAAAACCTATACTTTGTTTCAGGCGAGTTTCCCATTCAAATGCATGTAACAGTGAGAAACGCATTGTCTTGGCGAAATAAAGCGTTTTCGTACAACTTCATATAAATCGCTGTAACTTTTGATAGAAGACTCAGAAACACATGTTTATGGCTTTATCTTATAGAACTCAATATCCCCGTGCTGGGCAAACAGGTTTTGCAGCCGTTTGAGCTAAGATTTTAAAATTATTCACATAATGAAAACCTATACTTTGTTTCAGGCGAGTTTCCCATTCAAATGCATGTAACAGTGAGAATAGCATTGTCTTGGCGAAATAAAGCGTTTTCGTACAACTTCATATAAATCGCTGTAACTTTTGATAGAAGACTCAGAAACACATGTTTATGGCTTTATCTTATAGAACTCAATATCCCCGTGCTGGGCAAACAGGTTTTGCAGCCGTTTGAGCTAAGATTTTAAAATTATTCACATAATGAAAACCTATACTTTGTTTCAGGCGAGTTTCCCATTCAAATGCATGTAACAGTGAGAAACACATTGTCTTGGCGAAATAAAGCGTTTTCGTACAACTTCATATAAATCGCTGTAACTTTTGATAGAAGACTCAGAAACACATGTTTATGGCTTTATCTTATAGAACTCAATATCCCCGTGCTGGGCAAACAGGTTTTGCAGCCGTTTGAGCTAAGATTTTAAAATTATTCACATAATGAAAACCTATACTTTGTTTCAGGCGAGTTTCCCATTCAAATGCATGTAACAGTGAGAAACGCATCGTCTTGGCGAAGGAAAGCATTTTTGTACAACTTCATATAAATCGCTGTAACTTTTGATAGAAGACTCAGAAACACATGTTTATGGCTTTATCTTATAGAACTCAATATCCCGTGCTGGGCAAACAGGTTTTGCAGCCGTTTGAGCTAAGATTTTAAAATTATTCACATAATGAAAACCTATACTTTGTTTCAGGCGAGTTTCCCATTCAAATGCATGTAACAGTGAGAAACGCATTGTCTTGGCGAAATAAAGCGTTTTCGTACAACTTCATATAAATCGCTGTAACTTTTGATAGAAGACTCAGAAACACATGTTTATGGCTTTATCTTATAGAACTCAATATCCCGTGCTGGGCAAACAGGTTTTGCAGCCGTTTGAGCTAAGATTTTAAAATTATTCACATAATGAAAACCTATACTTTGTTTCAGGCGAGTTTCCCATTCAAATGCATGTAACAGTGAGAAACGCATTGTCTTGGCGAAATAAAGCGTTTTCGTACAACTTCATATAAATCGCTGTAACTTTTGATAGAAGACTCAGAAACACATGTTTATGGCTTTATCTTATAGAACTCAATATCCCCGTGCTGGGCAAACAGGTTTTGCAGCCGTTTGAGCTAAGATTTTAAAATTATTCACATAATGAAAACCTATACTTTGTTTCAGGCGAGTTTCCCATTCAAATGCATGTAACAGTGAGAATAGCATTGTCTTGGCGAAATAAAGCGCTTTTGAACAACTTCATATAAATCGCTGTAACTTTTGATAGAAGACTCAGAAACACATGTTTATGGCTTTATCTTATAGAACTCAATATCCCCGTGCTGGGCAAACAGGTTTTGCAGCCGTTTGAGCTAAGATTTTAAAATTATTCACATAATGAAAACCTATACTTTGTTTCAGGCGAGTTTCCCATTCAAATGCATGTAACAGTGAGAAACGCATTGTCTTGGCGAAATAAAGCGTTTTCGTACAACTTCATATAAATCGCTGTAACTTTTGATAGAAGACTCAGAAACACATGTTTATGGCTTTATCTTATAGAACTCAATATCCCCGTGCTGGGCAAACAGGTTTTGCAGCCGTTTGAGCTAAGATTTTAAAATTATTCACATAATGAAAACCTATACTTTGTCTCGGGCGAGTTTCCCATTCAAATGCATGTAACAGTGAGAAACGCATTGTCTTGGCGAAATAAAGCGCTTTTGAACAACTTCATATAAATCGCTGTAACTTTTGATAGAAGACTCAGAAACACATGTTTATGGCTTTATCTTATAGAACTCAATATCCCGTGCTGGGCAAACAGGTTTTGCAGCCGTTTGAGCTAAGATTTTAAAAATTATTCACATAATGAAAACCTATACTTTGTCTCGGGCGAGTTTCCCATTCAAATGCATGTAACAGTGAGAAACACACTGTCTTGGCGAAAGAAAGCATTTTTGTACAACTTCATATAAATCGCTGTAACTTTTGATAGAAGACTCAGACAAACATGTTTATGGCTTTATCTTATAGAACTCAATATCCCCGTGCTGGGCAAACAGGTTTTGCAGCCGTTTGAGCTAAGATTTTAAAATTATTCACATAATGAAAACCTATACTTTGTTTCAGGCGAGTTTCCCATTCAAATGCATGTAACAGTGAGAAACGCATTGTCTTGGCGAAATAAAGCGTTTTCGTACAACTTCATATAAATCGCTGTAACTTTTGATAGAAGACTCAGAAACACATGTTTATGGCTTTATCTTATAGAACTCAATATCCCCGTGCTGGGCAAACAGGTTTTGCAGCCGTTTGAGCTAAGATTTTAAAATTATTCACATAATGAAAACCTATACTTTGTTTCAGGCGAGTTTCCCATTCAAATGCATGTAACAGTGAGAATAGCATTGTCTTGGCGAAATAAAGCGCTTTTGAACAACTTCATATAAATCGCTGTAACTTTTGATAGAAGACTCAGAAACACATGTTTATGGCTTTATCTTATAGAACTCAATATCCCCGTGCTGGGCAAACAGGTTTTGCAGCCGTTTGAGCTAAGATTTTAAAATTATTCACATAATGAAAACCTATACTTTGTTTCAGGCGAGTTTCCCATTCAAATGCATGTAACAGTGAGAAACGCATTGTCTTGGCGAAATAAAGCGTTTTCGTACAACTTCATATAAATCGCTGTAACTTTTGATAGAAGACTCAGAAACACATGTTTATGGCTTTATCTTATAGAACTCAATATCCCCGTGCTGGGCAAACAGGTTTTGCAGCCGTTTGAGCTAAGATTTTAAAATTATTCACATAATGAAAACCTATACTTTGTCTCGGGCGAGTTTCCCATTCAAATGCATGTAACAGTGAGAAACGCATTGTCTTGGCGAAATAAAGCGCTTTTGAACAACTTCATATAAATCGCTGTAACTTTTGATAGAAGACTCAGAAACACATGTTTATGGCTTTATCTTATAGAACTCAATATCCCGTGCTGGGCAAACAGGTTTTGCAGCCGTTTGAGCTAAGATTTTAAAAATTATTCACATAATGAAAACCTATACTTTGTCTCGGGCGAGTTTCCCATTCAAATGCATGTAACAGTGAGAAACACACTGTCTTGGCGAAAGAAAGCATTTTTGTACAACTTCATATAAATCGCTGTAACTTTTGATAGAAGACTCAGACAAACATGTTTATGGCTTTATCTTATAGAACTCAATATCCCCGTGCTGGGCAAACAGGTTTTGCAGCCGTTTGAGCTAAGATTTTAAAATTATTCACATAATGAAAACCTATACTTTGTTTCAGGCGAGTTTCCCATTCAAATGCATGTAACAGTGAGAAACGCATTGTCTTGGCGAAATAAAGCGTTTTCGTACAACTTCATATAAATCGCTGTAACTTTTGATAGAAGACTCAGAAACACATGTTTATGGCTTTATCTTATAGAACTCAATATCCCCGTGCTGGGCAAACAGGTTTTGCAGCCGTTTGAGCTAAGATTTTAAAATTATTCACATAATGAAAACCTATACTTTGTTTCAGGCGAGTTTCCCATTCAAATGCATGTAACAGTGAGAAACGCATTGTCTTGGCGAAATAAAGCGCTTTTGAACAACTTCATATAAATCGCTGTAACTTTTGATAGAAGACTCAGAAACACATGTTTATGGCTTTATCTTATAGAACTCAATATCCCCGTGCTGGGCAAACAGGTTTTGCAGCCGTTTGAGCTAAGATTTTAAAATTATTCACATAATGAAAACCTATACTTTGTTTCAGGCGAGTTTCCCATTCAAATGCATGTAACAGTGAGAAACACATTGTCTTGGCGAAATAAAGCGTTTTCGTACAACTTCATATAAATCGCTGTAACTTTTGATAGAAGACTCAGACAAACATGTTTATGGCTTTATCTTATAGAACTCAATATCCCCGTGCTGGGCAAACAGGTTTTGCAGCCGTTTGAGCTAAGATTTTGAAATTATTCACATAATGAAAACCTATACTTTGTTTCAGGCGAGTTTCCCATTCAAATGCATGTAACAGTGAGAAACGCATCGTCTTGGCGAAGGAAAGCATTTTTGTACAACTTCATATAAATCGCTGTAACTTTTGATAGAAGACTCAGAAACACATGTTTATGGCTTTATCTTATAGAACTCAATATCCCGTGCTGGGCAAACAGGTTTTGCAGCCGTTTGAGCTAAGATTTTAAAATTATTCACATAATGAAAACCTATACTTTGTTTCAGGCGAGTTTCCCATTCAAATGCATGTAACAGTGAGAAACGCATTGTCTTGGCGAAATAAAGCGTTTTCGTACAACTTCATATAAATCGCTGTAACTTTTGATAGAAGACTCAGAAACACATGTTTATGGCTTTATCTTATAGAACTCAATATCCCCGTGCTGGGCAAACAGGTTTTGCAGCCGTTTGAGCTAAGATTTTAAAATTATTCACATAATGAAAACCTATACTTTGTTTCAGGCGAGTTTCCCATTCAAATGCATGTAACAGTGAGAATAGCATTGTCTTGGCGAAATAAAGCGCTTTTGAACAACTTCATATAAATCGCTGTAACTTTTGATAGAAGACTCAGAAACACATGTTTATGGCTTTATCTTATAGAACTCAATATCCCCGTGCTGGGCAAACAGGTTTTGCAGCCGTTTGAGCTAAGATTTTAAAATTATTCACATAATGAAAACCTATACTTTGTCTCGGGCGAGTTTCCCATTCAAATGCATGTAACAGTGAGAAACGCATTGTCTTGGCGAAATAAAGCGCTTTTGAACAACTTCATATAAATCGCTGTAACTTTTGATAGAAGACTCAGAAACACATGTTTATGGCTTTATCTTATAGAACTCAATATCCCGTGCTGGGCAAACAGGTTTTGCAGCCGTTTGAGCTAAGATTTTAAAATTATTCACATAATGAAAACCTATACTTTGTTTCAGGCGAGTTTCCCATTCAAATGCATGTAACAGTGAGAAACACATTGTCTTGGCGAAATAAAGCGTTTTCGTACAACTTCATATAAATCGCTGTAACTTTTGATAGAAGACTCAGACAAACATGTTTATGGCTTTATCTTATAGAACTCAATATCCCCGTGCTGGGCAAACAGGTTTTGCAGCCGTTTGAGCTAAGATTTTGAAATTATTCACATAATGAAAACCTATACTTTGTTTCAGGCGAGTTTCCCATTCAAATGCATGTAACAGTGAGAAACGCATCGTCTTGGCGAAGGAAAGCATTTTTGTACAACTTCATATAAATCGCTGTAACTTTTGATAGAAGACTCAGAAACACATGTTTATGGCTTTATCTTATAGAACTCAATATCCCGTGCTGGGCAAACAGGTTTTGCAGCCGTTTGAGCTAAGATTTTAAAATTATTCACATAATGAAAACCTATACTTTGTTTCAGGCGAGTTTCCCATTCAAATGCATGTAACAGTGAGAAACGCATTGTCTTGGCGAAATAAAGCGTTTTCGTACAACTTCATATAAATCGCTGTAACTTTTGATAGAAGACTCAGAAACACATGTTTATGGCTTTATCTTATAGAACTCAATATCCCCGTGCTGGGCAAACAGGTTTTGCAGCCGTTTGAGCTAAGATTTTAAAATTATTCACATAATGAAAACCTATACTTTGTCTCGGGCGAGTTTCCCATTCAAATGCATGTAACAGTGAGAAACGCATTGTCTTGGCGAAATAAAGCGCTTTTGAACAACTTCATATAAATCGCTGTAACTTTTGATAGAAGACTCAGAAACACATGTTTATGGCTTTATCTTATAGAACTCAATATCCCGTGCTGGGCAAACAGGTTTTGCAGCCGTTTGAGCTAAGATTTTAAAATTATTCACATAATGAAAACCTATACTTTGTTTCAGGCGAGTTTCCCATTCAAATGCATGTAACAGTGAGAAACACATTGTCTTGGCGAAATAAAGCGTTTTCGTACAACTTCATATAAATCGCTGTAACTTTTGATAGAAGACTCAGACAAACATGTTTATGGCTTTATCTTATAGAACTCAATATCCCCGTGCTGGGCAAACAGGTTTTGCAGCCGTTTGAGCTAAGATTTTGAAATTATTCACATAATGAAAACCTATACTTTGTTTCAGGCGAGTTTCCCATTCAAATGCATGTAACAGTGAGAAACGCATCGTCTTGGCGAAGGAAAGCATTTTTGTACAACTTCATATAAATCGCTGTAACTTTTGATAGAAGACTCAGAAACACATGTTTATGGCTTTATCTTATAGAACTCAATATCCCGTGCTGGGCAAACAGGTTTTGCAGCCGTTTGAGCTAAGATTTTAAAATTATTCACATAATGAAAACCTATACTTTGTTTCAGGCGAGTTTCCCATTCAAATGCATGTAACAGTGAGAAACGCATTGTCTTGGCGAAATAAAGCGTTTTCGTACAACTTCATATAAATCGCTGTAACTTTTGATAGAAGACTCAGAAACACATGTTTATGGCTTTATCTTATAGAACTCAATATCCCCGTGCTGGGCAAACAGGTTTTGCAGCCGTTTGAGCTAAGATTTTAAAATTATTCACATAATGAAAACCTATACTTTGTTTCAGGCGAGTTTCCCATTCAAATGCATGTAACAGTGAGAATAGCATTGTCTTGGCGAAATAAAGCGCTTTTGAACAACTTCATATAAATCGCTGTAACTTTTGATAGAAGACTCAGAAACACATGTTTATGGCTTTATCTTATAGAACTCAATATCCCCGTGCTGGGCAAACAGGTTTTGCAGCCGTTTGAGCTAAGATTTTAAAATTATTCACATAATGAAAACCTATACTTTGTCTCGGGCGAGTTTCCCATTCAAATGCATGTAACAGTGAGAAACGCATTGTCTTGGCGAAATAAAGCGCTTTTGAACAACTTCATATAAATCGCTGTAACTTTTGATAGAAGACTCAGAAACACATGTTTATGGCTTTATCTTATAGAACTCAATATCCCGTGCTGGGCAAACAGGTTTTGCAGCCGTTTGAGCTAAGATTTTAAAATTATTCACATAATGAAAACCTATACTTTGTCTCAGGCGAGTTTCCCATTCAAATGCATGTAACAGTGAGAAACGCATTGTCTTGGCGAAATAAAGCGTTTTCGTACAACTTCATATAAATCGCTGTAACTTTTGATAGAAGACTCAGAAACACATGTTTATGGCTTTATCTTATAGAACTCAATATCCCCGTGCTGGGCAAACAGGTTTTGCAGCCGTTTGAGCTAAGATTTTAAAATTATTCACATAATGAAAACCTATACTTTGTTTCAGGCGAGTTTCCCATTCAAATGCATGTAACAGTGAGAATAGCATTGTCTTGGCGAAATAAAGCGCTTTTGAACAACTTCATATAAATCGCTGTAACTTTTGATAGAAGACTCAGAAACACATGTTTATGGCTTTATCTTATAGAACTCAATATCCCCGTGCTGGGCAAACAGGTTTTGCAGCCGTTTGAGCTAAGATTTTAAAATTATTCACATAATGAAAACCTATACTTTGTCTCGGGCGAGTTTCCCATTCAAATGCATGTAACAGTGAGAAACGCATTGTCTTGGCGAAATAAAGCGTTTTCGTACAACTTCATATAAATCGCTGTAACTTTTGATAGAAGACTCAGAAACACATGTTTATGGCTTTATCTTATAGAACTCAATATCCCGTGCTGGGCAAACAGGTTTTGCAGCCGTTTGAGCTAAGATTTTAAAATTATTCACATAATGAAAACCTATACTTTGTTTCAGGCGAGTTTCCCATTCAAATGCATGTAACAGTGAGAAACGCATCGTCTTGGCGAAGGAAAGCATTTTTGTACAACTTCATATAAATCGCTGTAACTTTTGATAGAAGACTCAGAAACACATGTTTATGGCTTTATCTTATAGAACTCAATATCCCGTGCTGGGCAAACAGGTTTTGCAGCCGTTTGAGCTAAGATTTTAAAATTATTCACATAATGAAAACCTATACTTTGTTTCAGGCGAGTTTCCCATTCAAATGCATGTAACAGTGAGAAACGCATTGTCTTGGCGAAATAAAGCGTTTTCGTACAACTTCATATAAATCGCTGTAACTTTTGATAGAAGACTCAGAAACACATGTTTATGGCTTTATCTTATAGAACTCAATATCCCCGTGCTGGGCAAACAGGTTTTGCAGCCGTTTGAGCTAAGATTTTAAAATTATTCACATAATGAAAACCTATACTTTGTTTCAGGCGAGTTTCCCATTCAAATGCATGTAACAGTGAGAATAGCATTGTCTTGGCGAAATAAAGCGCTTTTGAACAACTTCATATAAATCGCTGTAACTTTTGATAGAAGACTCAGAAACACATGTTTATGGCTTTATCTTATAGAACTCAATATCCCCGTGCTGGGCAAACAGGTTTTGCAGCCGTTTGAGCTAAGATTTTAAAATTATTCACATAATGAAAACCTATACTTTGTCTCGGGCGAGTTTCCCATTCAAATGCATGTAACAGTGAGAAACGCATTGTCTTGGCGAAATAAAGCGCTTTTGAACAACTTCATATAAATCGCTGTAACTTTTGATAGAAGACTCAGAAACACATGTTTATGGCTTTATCTTATAGAACTCAATATCCCGTGCTGGGCAAACAGGTTTTGCAGCCGTTTGAGCTAAGATTTTAAAATTATTCACATAATGAAAACCTATACTTTGTCTCAGGCGAGTTTCCCATTCAAATGCATGTAACAGTGAGAAACGCATTGTCTTGGCGAAATAAAGCGTTTTCGTACAACTTCATATAAATCGCTGTAACTTTTGATAGAAGACTCAGAAACACATGTTTATGGCTTTATCTTATAGAACTCAATATCCCCGTGCTGGGCAAACAGGTTTTGCAGCCGTTTGAGCTAAGATTTTAAAATTATTCACATAATGAAAACCTATACTTTGTTTCAGGCGAGTTTCCCATTCAAATGCATGTAACAGTGAGAAACGCATCGTCTTGGCGAAGGAAAGCATTTTTGTACAACTTCATATAAATCGCTGTAACTTTTGATAGAAGACTCAGAAACACATGTTTATGGCTTTATCTTATAGAACTCAATATCCCGTGCTGGGCAAACAGGTTTTGCAGCCGTTTGAGCTAAGATTTTAAAATTATTCACATAATGAAAACCTATACTTTGTTTCAGGCGAGTTTCCCATTCAAATGCATGTAACAGTGAGAAACGCATTGTCTTGGCGAAATAAAGCGTTTTCGTACAACTTCATATAAATCGCTGTAACTTTTGATAGAAGACTCAGAAACACATGTTTATGGCTTTATCTTATAGAACTCAATATCCCCGTGCTGGGCAAACAGGTTTTGCAGCCGTTTGAGCTAAGATTTTAAAATTATTCACATAATGAAAACCTATACTTTGTTTCAGGCGAGTTTCCCATTCAAATGCATGTAACAGTGAGAATAGCATTGTCTTGGCGAAATAAAGCGCTTTTGAACAACTTCATATAAATCGCTGTAACTTTTGATAGAAGACTCAGAAACACATGTTTATGGCTTTATCTTATAGAACTCAATATCCCCGTGCTGGGCAAACAGGTTTTGCAGCCGTTTGAGCTAAGATTTTAAAATTATTCACATAATGAAAACCTATACTTTGTCTCGGGCGAGTTTCCCATTCAAATGCATGTAACAGTGAGAAACGCATTGTCTTGGCGAAATAAAGCGCTTTTGAACAACTTCATATAAATCGCTGTAACTTTTGATAGAAGACTCAGAAACACATGTTTATGGCTTTATCTTATAGAACTCAATATCCCGTGCTGGGCAAACAGGTTTTGCAGCCGTTTGAGCTAAGATTTTAAAATTATTCACATAATGAAAACCTATACTTTGTCTCAGGCGAGTTTCCCATTCAAATGCATGTAACAGTGAGAAACGCATTGTCTTGGCGAAATAAAGCGTTTTCGTACAACTTCATATAAATCGCTGTAACTTTTGATAGAAGACTCAGAAACACATGTTTATGGCTTTATCTTATAGAACTCAATATCCCCGTGCTGGGCAAACAGGTTTTGCAGCCGTTTGAGCTAAGATTTTAAAATTATTCACATAATGAAAACCTATACTTTGTTTCAGGCGAGTTTCCCATTCAAATGCATGTAACAGTGAGAATAGCATTGTCTTGGCGAAATAAAGCGCTTTTGAACAACTTCATATAAATCGCTGTAACTTTTGATAGAAGACTCAGAAACACATGTTTATGGCTTTATCTTATAGAACTCAATATCCCCGTGCTGGGCAAACAGGTTTTGCAGCCGTTTGAGCTAAGATTTTAAAATTATTCACATAATGAAAACCTATACTTTGTCTCGGGCGAGTTTCCCATTCAAATGCATGTAACAGTGAGAAACGCATTGTCTTGGCGAAATAAAGCGCTTTTGAACAACTTCATATAAATCGCTGTAACTTTTGATAGAAGACTCAGAAACACATGTTTATGGCTTTATCTTATAGAACTCAATATCCCGTGCTGGGCAAACAGGTTTTGCAGCCGTTTGAGCTAAGATTTTAAAATTATTCACATAATGAAAACCTATACTTTGTCTCGGGCGAGTTTCCCATTCAAATGCATGTAACAGTGAGAAACACACTGTCTTGGCGAAAGAAAGCATTTTTGTACAACTTCATATAAATCGCTGTAACTTTTGATAGAAGACTCAGACAAACATGTTTATGGCTTTATCTTATAGAACTCAATATCCCCGTGCTGGGCAAACAGGTTTTGCAGCCGTTTGAGCTAAGATTTTAAAATTATTCACATAATGAAAACCTATACTTTGTTTCAGGCGAGTTTCCCATTCAAATGCATGTAACAGTGAGAAACGCATTGTCTTGGCGAAATAAAGCGCTTTTGAACAACTTCATATAAATCGCTGTAACTTTTGATAGAAGACTCAGAAACACATGTTTATGGCTTTATCTTATAGAACTCAATATCCCCGTGCTGGGCAAACAGGTTTTGCAGCCGTTTGAGCTAAGATTTTAAAATTATTCACATAATGAAAACCTATACTTTGTTTCAGGCGAGTTTCCCATTCAAATGCATGTAACAGTGAGAAACACATTGTCTTGGCGAAATAAAGCGTTTTCGTACAACTTCATATAAATCGCTGTAACTTTTGATAGAAGACTCAGAAACACATGTTTATGGCTTTATCTTATAGAACTCAATATCCCCGTGCTGGGCAAACAGGTTTTGCAGCCGTTTGAGCTAAGATTTTAAAATTATTCACATAATGAAAACCTATACTTTGTTTCAGGCGAGTTTCCCATTCAAATGCATGTAACAGTGAGAAACGCATTGTCTTGGCGAAATAAAGCGTTTTCGTACAACTTCATATAAATCGCTGTAACTTTTGATAGAAGACTCAGAAACACATGTTTATGGCTTTATCTTATAGAACTCAATATCCCCGTGCTGGGCAAACAGGTTTTGCAGCCGTTTGAGCTAAGATTTTAAAATTATTCACATAATGAAAACCTATACTTTGTTTCAGGCGAGTTTCCCATTCAAATGCATGTAACAGTGAGAATAGCATTGTCTTGGCGAAATAAAGCGCTTTTGAACAACTTCATATAAATCGCTGTAACTTTTGATAGAAGACTCAGAAACACATGTTTATGGCTTTATCTTATAGAACTCAATATCCCCGTGCTGGGCAAACAGGTTTTGCAGCCGTTTGAGCTAAGATTTTAAAATTATTCACATAATGAAAACCTATACTTTGTCTCGGGCGAGTTTCCCATTCAAATGCATGTAACAGTGAGAAACGCATTGTCTTGGCGAAATAAAGCGCTTTTGAACAACTTCATATAAATCGCTGTAACTTTTGATAGAAGACTCAGAAACACATGTTTATGGCTTTATCTTATAGAACTCAATATCCCGTGCTGGGCAAACAGGTTTTGCAGCCGTTTGAGCTAAGATTTTAAAATTATTCACATAATGAAAACCTATACTTTGTCTCAGGCGAGTTTCCCATTCAAATGCATGTAACAGTGAGAAACGCATTGTCTTGGCGAAATAAAGCGTTTTCGTACAACTTCATATAAATCGCTGTAACTTTTGATAGAAGACTCAGAAACACATGTTTATGGCTTTATCTTATAGAACTCAATATCCCCGTGCTGGGCAAACAGGTTTTGCAGCCGTTTGAGCTAAGATTTTAAAATTATTCACATAATGAAAACCTATACTTTGTCTCAGGCGAGTTTCCCATTCAAATGCATGTAACAGTGAGAATAGCATTGTCTTGGCGAAATAAAGCGCTTTTGAACAACTTCATATAAATCGCTGTAACTTTTGATAGAAGACTCAGAAACACATGTTTATGGCTTTATCTTATAGAACTCAATATCCCCGTGCTGGGCAAACAGGTTTTGCAGCCGTTTGAGCTAAGATTTTAAAATTATTCACATAATGAAAACCTATACTTTGTCTCGGGCGAGTTTCCCATTCAAATGCATGTAACAGTGAGAAACGCATTGTCTTGGCGAAATAAAGCGCTTTTGAACAACTTCATATAAATCGCTGTAACTTTTGATAGAAGACTCAGAAACACATGTTTATGGCTTTATCTTATAGAACTCAATATCCCGTGCTGGGCAAACAGGTTTTGCAGCCGTTTGAGCTAAGATTTTAAAATTATTCACATAATGAAAACCTATACTTTGTCTCGGGCGAGTTTCCCATTCAAATGCATGTAACAGTGAGAAACACACTGTCTTGGCGAAAGAAAGCATTTTTGTACAACTTCATATAAATCGCTGTAACTTTTGATAGAAGACTCAGACAAACATGTTTATGGCTTTATCTTATAGAACTCAATATCCCCGTGCTGGGCAAACAGGTTTTGCAGCCGTTTGAGCTAAGATTTTAAAATTATTCACATAATGAAAACCTATACTTTGTTTCAGGCGAGTTTCCCATTCAAATGCATGTAACAGTGAGAAACACATTGTCTTGGCGAAATAAAGCGTTTTCGTACAACTTCATATAAATCGCTGTAACTTTTGATAGAAGACTCAGAAACACATGTTTATGGCTTTATCTTATAGAACTCAATATCCCCGTGCTGGGCAAACAGGTTTTGCAGCCGTTTGAGCTAAGATTTTAAAATTATTCACATAATGAAAACCTATACTTTGTTTCAGGCGAGTTTCCCATTCAAATGCATGTAACAGTGAGAAACGCATTGTCTTGGCGAAAGAAAGCGTTTTCGTACAACTTCATATAAATCGCTGTAACTTTTGATAGAAGACTCAGAAACACATGTTTATGGCTTTATCTTATAGAACTCAATATCCCGTGCTGGGCAAACAGGTTTTGCAGCCGTTTGAGCTAAGATTTTAAAATTATTCACATAATGAAAACCTATACTTTGTTTCAGGCGAGTTTCCCATTCAAATGCATGTAACAGTGAGAAACGCATTGTCTTGGCGAAATAAAGCGTTTTCGTACAACTTCATATAAATCGCTGTAACTTTTGATAGAAGACTCAGAAACACATGTTTATGGCTTTATCTTATAGAACTCAATATCCCCGTGCTGGGCAAACAGGTTTTGCAGCCGTTTGAGCTAAGATTTTAAAATTATTCACATAATGAAAACCTATACTTTGTTTCAGGCGAGTTTCCCATTCAAATGCATGTAACAGTGAGAATAGCATTGTCTTGGCGAAATAAAGCGCTTTTGAACAACTTCATATAAATCGCTGTAACTTTTGATAGAAGACTCAGAAACACATGTTTATGGCTTTATCTTATAGAACTCAATATCCCTGTGCTGGGCAAACAGGTTTTGCAGCCGTTTGAGCTAAGATTTTAAAATTATTCACATAATGAAAACCTATACTTTGTCTCGGGCGAGTTTCCCATTCAAATGCATGTAACAGTGAGAAACGCATTGTCTTGGCGAAATAAAGCGCTTTTGAACAACTTCATATAAATCGCTGTAACTTTTGATAGAAGACTCAGAAACACATGTTTATGGCTTTATCTTATAGAACTCAATATCCCCGTGCTGGGCAAACAGGTTTTGCAGCCGTTTGAGCTAAGATTTTAAAATTATTCACATAATGAAAACCTATACTTTGTCTTGGGCGAGTTTCCCATTCAAATGCATGTAACAGTGAGAAACACACTGTCTTGGCGAAAGAAAGCATTTTTGTACAACTTCATATAAATCGCTGTAACTTTTGATAGAAGACTCAGACAAACATGTTTATGGCTTTATCTTATATAACTCAATATCCCCGTGCTGGGCAAACAGGTTTTGCAGCCGTTTGAGCTAAGATTTTAAAATTATTCACATAATGAAAACCTATACTTTGTTTCAGGCAAGTTTCCCATTCAAATGCATGTAACAGTGAGAAACGCATCGTCTTGGCGAAGGAAAGCATTTTTGTACAACTTCATATAAATCGCTGTAACTTTTGATAGAAGACTCAGAAACACATGTTTATGGCTTTATCTTATAGAACTCAATATCCCCGTGCTGGGCAAACAGGTTTTGCAGCCGTTTGAGCTAAGATTTTAAAATTATTCACATAATGAAAACCTATACTTTGTTTCAGGCGAGTTTCCCATTCAAATGCATGTAACAGTGAGAATAGCATTGTCTTGGCGAAATAAAGCGCTTTTGAACAACTTCATATAAATCGCTGTAACTTTTGATAGAAGACTCAGAAACACATGTTTATGGCTTTATCTTATAGAACTCAATATCCCGTGCTGGGCAAACAGGTTTTGCAGCCGTTTGAGCTAAGATTTTAAAATTATTCACATAATGAAAACCTATACTTTGTCTCAGGCGAGTTTCCCATTCAAATGCATGTAACAGTGAGAAACGCATTGTCTTGGCGAAATAAAGCGTTTTCGTACAACTTCATATAAATCGCTGTAACTTTTGATAGAAGACTCAGAAACACATGTTTATGGCTTTATCTTATAGAACTCAATATCCCCGTGCTGGGCAAACAGGTTTTGCAGCCGTTTGAGCTAAGATTTTAAAATTATTCACATAATGAAAACCTATACTTTGTTTCAGGCGAGTTTCCCATTCAAATGCATGTAACAGTGAGAAACGCATTGTCTTGGCGAAATAAAGCGCTTTTGAACAACTTCATATAAATCGCTGTAACTTTTGATAGAAGACTCAGACAAACATGTTTATGGCTTTATCTTATAGAACTCAATATCCCCGTGCTGGGCAAACAGGTTTTGCAGCCGTTTGAGCTAAGATTTTAAAATTATTCACATAATGAAAACCTATACTTTGTTTCAGGCGAGTTTCCCATTCAAATGCATGTAACAGTGAGAAACGCATTGTCTTGGCGAAAGAAAGCGTTTTCGTACAACTTCATATAAATCGCTGTAACTTTTGATAGAAGACTCAGAAACACATGTTTATGGCTTTATCTTATAGAACTCAATATCCCGTGCTGGGCAAACAGGTTTTGCAGCCGTTTGAGCTAAGATTTTAAAATTATTCACATAATGAAAACCTATACTTTGTTTCAGGCGAGTTTCCCATTCAAATGCATGTAACAGTGAGAAACGCATTGTCTTGGCGAAATAAAGCGTTTTCGTACAACTTCATATAAATCGCTGTAACTTTTGATAGAAGACTCAGAAACACATGTTTATGGCTTTATCTTATAGAACTCAATATCCCCGTGCTGGGCAAACAGGTTTTGCAGCCGTTTGAGCTAAGATTTTAAAATTATTCACATAATGAAAACCTATACTTTGTCTCGGGCGAGTTTCCCATTCAAATGCATGTAACAGTGAGAAACGCATTGTCTTGGCGAAATAAAGCGCTTTTGAACAACTTCATATAAATCGCTGTAACTTTTGATAGAAGACTCAGAAACACATGTTTATGGCTTTATCTTATAGAACTCAATATCCCGTGCTGGGCAAACAGGTTTTGCAGCCGTTTGAGCTAAGATTTTAAAATTATTCACATAATGAAAACCTATACTTTGTCTCGGGCGAGTTTCCCATTCAAATGCATGTAACAGTGAGAAACACACTGTCTTGGCGAAAGAAAGCATTTTTGTACAACTTCATATAAATCGCTGTAACTTTTGATAGAAGACTCAGACAAACATGTTTATGGCTTTATCTTATAGAACTCAATATCCCCGTGCTGGGCAAACAGGTTTTGCAGCCGTTTGAGCTAAGATTTTAAAATTATTCACATAATGAAAACCTATACTTTGTTTCAGGCGAGTTTCCCATTCAAATGCATGTAACAGTGAGAAACACATTGTCTTGGCGAAATAAAGCGTTTTCGTACAACTTCATATAAATCGCTGTAACTTTTGATAGAAGACTCAGAAACACATGTTTATGGCTTTATCTTATAGAACTCAATATCCCCGTGCTGGGCAAACAGGTTTTGCAGCCGTTTGAGCTAAGATTTTAAAATTATTCACATAATGAAAACCTATACTTTGTTTCAGGCGAGTTTCCCATTCAAATGCATGTAACAGTGAGAAACGCATTGTCTTGGCGAAAGAAAGCGTTTTCGTACAACTTCATATAAATCGCTGTAACTTTTGATAGAAGACTCAGAAACACATGTTTATGGCTTTATCTTATAGAACTCAATATCCCGTGCTGGGCAAACAGGTTTTGCAGCCGTTTGAGCTAAGATTTTAAAATTATTCACATAATGAAAACCTATACTTTGTTTCAGGCGAGTTTCCCATTCAAATGCATGTAACAGTGAGAAACGCATTGTCTTGGCGAAATAAAGCGTTTTCGTACAACTTCATATAAATCGCTGTAACTTTTGATAGAAGACTCAGAAACACATGTTTATGGCTTTATCTTATAGAACTCAATATCCCCGTGCTGGGCAAACAGGTTTTGCAGCCGTTTGAGCTAAGATTTTAAAATTATTCACATAATGAAAACCTATACTTTGTTTCAGGCGAGTTTCCCATTCAAATGCATGTAACAGTGAGAATAGCATTGTCTTGGCGAAATAAAGCGCTTTTGAACAACTTCATATAAATCGCTGTAACTTTTGATAGAAGACTCAGACAAACATGTTTATGGCTTTATCTTATAGAACTCAATATCCCCGTGCTGGGCAAACAGGTTTTGCAGCCGTTTGAGCTAAGATTTTAAAATTATTCACATAATGAAAACCTATACTTTGTTTCAGGCGAGTTTCCCATTCAAATGCATGTAACAGTGAGAATAGCATTGTCTTGGCGAAATAAAGCGCTTTTGAACAACTTCATATAAATCGCTGTAACTTTTGATAGAAGACTCAGAAACACATGTTTATGGCTTTATCTTATAGAACTCAATATCCCTGTGCTGGGCAAACAGGTTTTGCAGCCGTTTGAGCTAAGATTTTAAAATTATTCACATAATGAAAACCTATACTTTGTCTCGGGCGAGTTTCCCATTCAAATGCATGTAACAGTGAGAAACGCATTGTCTTGGCGAAATAAAGCGCTTTTGAACAACTTCATATAAATCGCTGTAACTTTTGATAGAAGACTCAGAAACACATGTTTATGGCTTTATCTTATAGAACTCAATATCCCCGTGCTGGGCAAACAGGTTTTGCAGCCGTTTGAGCTAAGATTTTAAAATTATTCACATAATGAAAACCTATACTTTGTCTTGGGCGAGTTTCCCATTCAAATGCATGTAACAGTGAGAAACACACTGTCTTGGCGAAAGAAAGCATTTTTGTACAACTTCATATAAATCGCTGTAACTTTTGATAGAAGACTCAGACAAACATGTTTATGGCTTTATCTTATATAACTCAATATCCCCGTGCTGGGCAAACAGGTTTTGCAGCCGTTTGAGCTAAGATTTTAAAATTATTCACATAATGAAAACCTATACTTTGTTTCAGGCAAGTTTCCCATTCAAATGCATGTAACAGTGAGAAACGCATCGTCTTGGCGAAGGAAAGCATTTTTGTACAACTTCATATAAATCGCTGTAACTTTTGATAGAAGACTCAGAAACACATGTTTATGGCTTTATCTTATAGAACTCAATATCCCGTGCTGGGCAAACAGGTTTTGCAGCCGTTTGAGCTAAGATTTTAAAATTATTCACATAATGAAAACCTATACTTTGTTTCAGGCGAGTTTCCCAATCAAATGCATGTAACAGTGAGAAACGCATTGTCTTGGCGAAATAAAGCGCTTTTGAACAACTTCATATAAATCGCTGTAACTTTTGATAGAAGACTCAGACAAACATGTTTATGGCTTTATCTTATAGAACTCAATATCCCCGTGCTGGGCAAACAGGTTTTGCAGCCGTTTGAGCTAAGATTTTAAAATTATTCACATAATGAAAACCTATACTTTGTTTCAGGCGAGTTTCCCATTCAAATGCATGTAACAGTGAGAAACGCATTGTCTTGGCGAAATAAAGCGTTTTCGTACAACTTCATATAAATCGCTGTAACTTTTGATAGAAGACTCAGAAACACATGTTTATGGCTTTATCTTATAGAACTCAATATCCCCGTGCTGGGCAAACAGGTTTTGCAGCCGTTTGAGCTAAGATTTTAAAATTATTCACATAATGAAAACCTATACTTTGTTTCAGGCGAGTTTCCCATTCAAATGCATGTAACAGTGAGAATAGCATTGTCTTGGCGAAATAAAGCGCTTTTGAACAACTTCATATAAATCGCTGTAACTTTTGATAGAAGACTCAGAAACACATGTTTATGGCTTTATCTTATAGAACTCAATATCCCCGTGCTGGGCAAACAGGTTTTGCAGCCGTTTGAGCTAAGATTTTAAAATTATTCACATAATGAAAACCTATACTTTGTTTCAGGCGAGTTTCCCATTCAAATGCATGTAACAGTGAGAAACGCATTGTCTTGGCGAAATAAAGCGTTTTCGTACAACTTCATATAAATCGCTGTAACTTTTGATAGAAGACTCAGAAACACATGTTTATGGCTTTATCTTATAGAACTCAATATCCCCGTGCTGGGCAAACAGGTTTTGCAGCCGTTTGAGCTAAGATTTTAAAATTATTCACATAATGAAAACCTATACTTTGTTTCAGGCGAGTTTCCCATTCAAATGCATGTAACAGTGAGAATAGCATTGTCTTGGCGAAATAAAGCGCTTTTGAACAACTTCATATAAATCGCTGTAACTTTTGATAGAAGACTCAGAAACACATGTTTATGGCTTTATCTTATAGAACTCAATATCCCCGTGCTGGGCAAACAGGTTTTGCAGCCGTTTGAGCTAAGATTTTAAAATTATTCACATAATGAAAACCTATACTTTGTCTCGGGCGAGTTTCCCATTCAAATGCATGTAACAGTGAGAAACGCATTGTCTTGGCGAAATAAAGCGCTTTTGAACAACTTCATATAAATCGCTGTAACTTTTGATAGAAGACTCAGAAACACATGTTTATGGCTTTATCTTATAGAACTCAATATCCCCGTGCTGGGCAAACAGGTTTTGCAGCCGTTTGAGCTAAGATTTTAAAATTATTCACATAATGAAAACCTATACTTTGTTTCAGGCGAGTTTCCCATTCAAATGCATGTAACAGTGAGAAACGCATTGTCTTGGCGAAATAAAGCGTTTTCGTACAACTTCATATAAATCGCTGTAACTTTTGATAGAAGACTCAGAAACACATGTTTATGGCTTTATCTTATAGAACTCAATATCCCCGTGCTGGGCAAACAGGTTTTGCAGCCGTTTGAGCTAAGATTTTAAAATTATTCACATAATGAAAACCTATACTTTGTTTCAGGCGAGTTTCCCATTCAAATGCATGTAACAGTGAGAATAGCATTGTCTTGGCGAAATAAAGCGCTTTTGAACAACTTCATATAAATCGCTGTAACTTTTGATAGAAGACTCAGAAACACATGTTTATGGCTTTATCTTATAGAACTCAATATCCCCGTGCTGGGCAAACAGGTTTTGCAGCCGTTTGAGCTAAGATTTTAAAATTATTCACATAATGAAAACCTATACTTTGTCTCGGGCGAGTTTCCCATTCAAATGCATGTAACAGTGAGAAACGCATTGTCTTGGCGAAATAAAGCGCTTTTGAACAACTTCATATAAATCGCTGTAACTTTTGATAGAAGACTCAGAAACACATGTTTATGGCTTTATCTTATAGAACTCAATATCCCCGTGCTGGGCAAACAGGTTTTGCAGCCGTTTGAGCTAAGATTTTAAAATTATTCACATAATGAAAACCTATACTTTGTCTCGGGCGAGTTTCCCATTCAAATGCATGTAACAGTGAGAAACGCATTGTCTTGGCGAAATAAAGCGCTTTTGAACAACTTCATATAAATCGCTGTAACTTTTGATAGAAGACTCAGAAACACATGTTTATGGCTTTATCTTATAGAACTCAATATCCCCGTGCTGGGCAAACAGGTTTTGCAGCCGTTTGAGCTAAGATTTTAAAATTATTCACATAATGAAAACCTATACTTTGTCTCAGGCGAGTTTCCCATTCAAATGCATGTAACAGTGAGAAACACTGTCTTGGCGAAAGAAAGCATTTTTGTACAACTTCATATAAATCGCTGTAACTTTTGATAGAAGACTCAGACAAACATGTTTATGGCTTTATCTTATAGAACTCAATATCCCCGTGCTGGGCAAACAGGTTTTGCAGCCGTTTGAGCTAAGATTTTAAAATTATTCACATAATGAAAACCTATACTTTGTCTTGGGCGAGTTTCCCATTCAAATGCATGTAACAGTGAGAAACACACTGTCTTGGCGAAAGAAAGCATTTTTGTACAACTTCATATAAATCGCTGTAACTTTTGATAGAAGACTCAGACAAACATGTTTATGGCTTTATCTTATAGAACTCAATATCCCCGTGCTGGGCAAACAGGTTTTGCAGCCGTTTGAGCTAAGATTTTAAAATTATTCACATAATGAAAACCTATACTTTGTGTCGGGAGAGAACTCCATTCAAATGCACGTAATAGCGAGAAACGCACTAACGTAGTGAAATAAAGCTATTTTCATGGTCTTCATAAAGACAGCTGTAACTTTTGATAGAAGATTCAGATATACGTATTCGTGGCTTTATCTTATAGAATTCAATATTCCCGTGCTGGGAAATCAGGTTTTGCAGCTGTGTGAGCTAAGATGTTAAAGTTATTCACATATTGAATACCTATACTTTGTTTTAGGCGAGTTCCCCATTCAAATGCATGTAATCGTCAGAAACGCACTGTCTTGGCGAAATAAAGCGTTTTTGTCAACTTCATGAAGACAGCTGTATTTTTTGATAGAAGGCTCAGACACACATATTTATGGCTTTATCTTATACAATTCAATATCCCCGGTCTGGGCAAACAGGTTTTGCAGCTGTTTGAGCTAAGATTTTCAAGTTATTCACATAATGAAAACCTATACTTTGTGACGGGCGAGAACTCCATTCAAATGCATGTAATAGCGAGAAACGCACTAACGTGGTGAAATAAAGCGTTTTTCATGGTCTTCATAAAGACAGCTGTAACTTTTGATAGAAGACTCAGAAATACACATTTATGGCTTTATCTTGTAGACTTCAATATCCCCGTGCTGGGCAAACAGGTTTTGCAGCTTTTTGAGCTAAGATTTTCATGTTATTCACATAATGAATACCTATACTTTGTTTTGGGCGAAACAGTACAGGGAGTGCAGAATTATTAGGCAAGTTGCATTTTTGAGGAATAATTTTATTATTGAACAATAACCATGTTATCAATGAACCCAAAAAACTTATTAATATCAAAGCTGAATGTTTGTGGAAGTAGTTTTTAGTTTGTTTTTAGTTTTAGCTATTTTTCGGGGATATCTGTGTGTGCAGGTGACTATTACTGTGCATAATTATTAGGCAACTTAACAAAAAACAAATATATACCCATTTCAATTATTTATTTTTAACAGTGAAACCAATATAACATCTCCACATTCACAAATATACATTTCTGACATTCAAAAACAAAACAAAAACAAATCAGCGACCAATATAGCCACCTTTCTTTGCAAGGACACTCAAAAGCCTGCCATCCATGGATTCTGTCAGTGTTTTGATCTGTTCACCATCAACATTGCATGCAGCAGCAACCACAGCCTCCCAGACACTGTTCAGAGAGGTGTACTGTTTTCCCTCCTTGTAAATCTCACATTTGATGATGGACAACAGGTTCTCAATGGGGTTCAGATCAGGTGAGCAAGGTGACCATGTCATTAGTTTTTCTTCTTTTGTACCCTTTCTTGCCAGCCACGCTGTGGAGTACTTGGAAGCGTGTGATGGAGCATTGTCCTGCATGAAAATCATGTTTTTCTTGAAGGATGCAGACTTCTTCCTGTACCACTGCTTGAAGAAGGGGTCTTCCAGAAACTGGCAGTAGGACTGGGAGTTGAGCTTGACTCCATCCTCAACCCGAAAAGGCTCCACAAGCTCATCGTTGATGATACCAGCCCAAACCAGTACTCCACCTCCACCTTGCTGGCGTCTGAGTCGGACTGGAGCTCTCTGCCCATTACCAATCCAGCCACGGGCCCATCCATCTGGCCCATTTCATCAGTCCATAAAATCTTAGAAAAATCAGTCTTGAGATGTTTCTTGGCCCAGTCTTGACGTTTCGGCTTGTGTGTCTTGTTCAGTGGAGGTCGTCTTTCAGCCTTTCTTACCTTGGCCATGTCTCTGAGTATTGCACACCTTGTGCTTTTGGGCACTCCAGTGATGTTGCAGCTCTGAAATATGGCCAAACTGTTGGCAAGTGGCATCTTGGCAGCTGCACGCTTGACTTTTCTCAGTTCATGGGCAGTTATTTTGCGCCTTGGTTTTTCCACACGCTTCTTGCGACCCTGTTAAATACTTTGAATGAAATGCAAAGCAACACAAGCCCTGGTGAAATGTGGATGGTATCAACGAGTAGCACAGGCTCTGGTGTAATGTGGATGGCCTAATCCAGCACCACATGCCCTGGTGTGGTGATGATGGCCTCACAGGAAGAACTGGCCCTTCTGTGTTGTTGATGTCATCAGCCAGCAACACAAGCCCTGGTGAAATGTGGATGGTTTCGGACAGCACCAAAGGGCCTGGTGAAATGTGGATGGTATTGGCCAGCACCAAAGGCCCTGGTGTAATGTGGATGGCCTCAGCCAAAAGTACAGGCCCTGGTGTGGTGAAGATGGCCTCACAGGAAGCACTGTCCCTGATGTAAAGTGTATGGCCTCAGCCAACAAAAGTTGCCCTGGTGAAATGTGGATGGTATTGGCCAGAACAACAGGCTATGTTGTGATGTGAATGTCCTCAGCCAGTAGCACAGGCCCTTGTGTACTGTGGATCGCATCAGCCAGCAACACAAGCCCTGGTGAAATGTGGATGACCTCAGCCAACAACACTGGCCCTGGTGAAATGTGGATGGCCTCATCCAGCAACACCACAGGCCCTGGTCAAATGTGGTTTTTTCGGCCAGCAACACAGGCCTTTGGGTAATTTGGATGGCTAGCAGCACAGGCCCTGGTCTGGTGAAGATGGCCTCAAAGGAATCACTGGCCCTGGTGTATTTTCGATGTCATCAGCAAGCAGCACAGACCCTGGTCTAGTGAAGATGGCCTCACAGAAATCACTGGCCCTGGTGTATTGTGGATGGCATCAGCCATCAACACAAGCCCTGGTGAAATGTGGATGGTATTGGCCAGCACCACAGGCCCTGGTGTAATGTGAATGTCCTCAGCCAGAAGCACAGGCCCTTGTGTATTGTGGATCGCATCAGCCAGCAACACACGCCCTGGTGAAATGTGGTTGGTATCAACGAGTAGCAGAGGCCCTGGTGTAATGTGAATGGCATCATCCAGCACCACAGGCCCTGGTGAAATGTGGATGGTATCAACGAGTAGCACTGGCCCTGGTGTATTTTCGATGGCATCAGCAAGCAGCACAGACCCTGGTCTAGTGAAGATGGCCTCACAGAAATCACTGGCCCTGGTGTATTGTGGATGGCATCAGCCATCAACACAGGCCCTCGTGAAATATAGGTGGACTCAGCCAGTAGCACAGGCCCTTGAGTATTGTGAATGGCATCAGCCAGCAACACAGGCCCTTGGGTAATGTTGAAGGCTAGCAGCAGACGCCCTTGTGTACTGTGGATGGCATCAGCCAGCACCACAGGCCCTGGTGTGGTGATGATGGCCTCACAGGAAGCACTGTCCCTGGTATAATTTGGATGGCCTCATCCAACAACACTGGCCCTGGTGAAATGCGGATGGTATTGGCCAGCACCACAGGCCTTGGTGTAATGTGAATGTCCTCAGCCAACACCATTGGCCCTGGTGCAATGTGGATGGTATTGGCAAGCACCACAGGCCCTGGTGTGATGTGAATGTCCTCAGCCACGACCACAGGCCCTGATGAAATGTAGTTGGCCTCAGCCATGACCACAGGCCCTGGTGAAATGTAAATGTCCTCAGCCAGTAGCACAGGCCCTGTTGTAATGTGGATGGCCTCATCTAACAACTCTGTCGCTGGTGAAATATGGATGGTATTGGTCAGCACCACACACCCTGGTGAAATGTGGATTATATTGGCCAGCACCACAGGCCCAGGTGTAATGTGGATGGCCTCATCCAACAGTACAGGCCCTGGTGTGGTGAAGATGGCCTCACAGGAAGCACAGGCCATGGTGTAATGTGGATGGCCTCAGACAGCAGCCAGGCCCTGGTGAAATGTGGATGGCCTCATCTACCAACACTGGCCCAGTAGAAATGTGGATGGTAATGGCCAGCACCCCAGACCTTGGTGTAATGTGGATGGCCATAGCAAACACCACTGGCCCTGGTGAAATGTGGATGACACCGGCAAGGACCAATGGCCCTCATGTAATGTGGATGGCTTCAGCCAACAGCACAGTCCCTGGTGTGGTGAAGATGGCCTCAAATGAAGCACTGTCCCTGGTGTAATGTGGATGGCCTCAGCAAACAACACTGGCACTGGTGAAATGTAGATGACCTCAGACAGCAGCGCAGGCCCTGCTGTCGTGAAGTTGGCCTCAGAGGGAGCACTAGCCCTGGTGCAATGTGGATGGTCTAAGCCAGCAATACAGGCCCTGGTGTGGTGACGATAGCCTCACAGGGAGCACATGCCGTGGTATAATGTGGATGGCCTCAGCCAGTAGCACAGGTCCTGTTGTAATGTGGATGGCCTCATCTACCAACACTGGCCTAGGTGAAATGTGGATGGTAATGGCCAGAACCACAGACCTTGGTGTAATGTGGATGGCCTTAGCCAACACCACTGGCCCTGGTGAAATGTGGATGACATCGGCAAGGACCAATGGCTCTGATGTAATGTGGATGGTTTCAGCCAACAGAACAGTCCCTGTTGTGGTGAAGATGGCCTCACAGGAAGCACTGTCCCTGGTGTAATGTGGATGGCCTCATCTACCAACGCTGGACCTGGTGAAATGTCGGTGGTATTGGCCAGAACCACAGGCCCTGGTGTAATGTAGATGGCATCAGCAGGTAGCACAGGCCCAACGACTGGACCTCTGTGGTATTGTGAATGGCATCAGCCAGCAACACCACTGGCCCTTGTCAAATGTGGATCGTTTCGGCCAGCAACACAGGCCCTGCTGTAATGTGAATGGCCTCATCCAACAACACTGGCCCTGGTGAAATGTGGATGGCATTGGCCAGCACCACAGGCCCTGGTGTAATGTGGATGGCATCAACGAGTAACACAGGTCCTGGTGTAATGTGGTCAGCCTCACTCAGCACCCCACGCCCTGGTGTGGTGATGATGGCCTCAGCCAAAAGCACTGTCCCTGGTGCTATGTGTATGGCCTCAGCCAACAACAGTGGCCCTGGTGAAATATGGATCGTATTGGTCAGCACCACACACCCTGGTTTAATGTGAATGGCCTTAGCCAGTAGCACAGGCCGTTGTGAATTGTGGATCACATCAGCCAGCAACGCAGGCCCTGGTGTGGTGAAGATGGCCTCACAGGGAGCATTGGCCCTGGTGCAATGTGTATGGCCTCTGCCAGCAACACAGACAGTGGTGTGGTGAAGATGGCCTCATAGGGAGCACTGGCCCTGGTGTAATGTGGATGGCATCAGCCAGTAGCACAGGCCTTTGTATATTGTGGATGGGATCAGCCACCAACACAGGCCCTGGTGAAATGTAGATGGCCTCAGCCATGACCACAGGCCCTGGTGAACTGTAAATGTCCTCAGCCAGTATCACAGGCCCTGTTGTAATGTGGATGGCCTGATCTAACAAAACTGTCCCTGGTGAAATATGGATGGTATTGGACAGCACCACACACACTGATGTAATGTGAATGGCCATAACCAACACCACTTGATCTGGTGAAATGTGCATGAAATGGTTCAGCACCACAGCCCCAGGTGAAATGTGAATGTCCTCAACCAACACCACTGGCCCTGGTGTAATGTGAATGGCATCAGCCAAAAGCACAGGCCCCTGTAAAATGTGGATGGTATCAGCCAGCAGCACAGGCCCTGGTGAAATGTGGATGGTATCAACGAGTAGCACAGGCCCTGGTATAATGTGGATGGCCTCATTCAGCAACACCACAGGCCCTGGTGAAATGTGGTTGTTTTCGGCCAGCAACACAGGCCTTTGGGTAATTTGGATGGCTAGCAGCACAGGCCCTGGTCTGGTGAAGATGGCCTCACAGGAATCACTGGCCCTGGTGTATTTTCGATGTCATCAGCAAGCAGCACAGACCCTGGTCTAGTGAAGATGGCCTCACAGAAATCACTGGCCCTGGTGTATTGTGGATGGCATCAGCCAATAACACAGGCCCTCGTGAAATATAGGTGGCCTCAGCCAGCAACACAGTTCCTGGTCTAATGTTAATTTCCTCAGCCAACACCATTGGCCCTGGTGTAATGTGGATGGTATTGGCCAGCACCACAGGCCCTGGTGTGGTGATGATGGCCTCATCCAGCACCACACGCCCTGGTGTGGTGATGATGGCCTCACAGGAAGCACTGGTAGTGGTGTAATGTGGATGGCATCAGCCAGTATCACAGGCCCCTGTGTTTTGTGGATGTCATCAGGCAGAAACACAAGCCCTGGTGAAAAGTGGATGATTTCGGACAACACCACAAGCCCGGGTGTAATGTGGATGGCCTGTGCCAGTAACACAGGCAGTGGTGTGGTGAAGATGGCCTCACAGGAAGCACTGTCCCTGGTGTAATGTGTATGGCCTCAGCCAACAACAGTGGCCCTGGTGAAATGTGCATGATATTGGTCAGCACCACAGGCCCTGGTGTAATGTGTATGGCCTCATCCAAAAGCACACTCCCTGGTGTGGTGAAGATGGCCTCTGTCATGAGGCTGAACTGAGGGTGACACTGGAGACTGAACTGAGGGTGACTCTGGAGACTGAGCTGACAGTGATACTGGTGACTCTGTTGACTGAACTGACAGTGACACTGGTGACTCTGGAGACTGAGCTGAGAGTGGCTGCGGGGTAGCTAACCAAGCTGAGAGTGGCTGCGGGGCGGCTAACCGAGCTGAAAGTGGCTGCGGGGCGGCTAACCGAGCTGAGGGAGGCTGCGGGGCGGCTAACCGAGCTAACCGAGCTGAGGGAGGCTGCGGGGCAGGTGACACTGGGAGCTGAGCTACTGGAGACACAGGTGACACTGGTGTACTGGGGTGAAGGCAGCGAGGATGCAGTTTCTCTCTTAAGGGAGGATCGAATGATTTAGTGATAAATCTTGATGGGAAAGGATGCTGATGCTGAGAATACCAGGCAGCGAGGGCTTCCAGGAGGGTAGCTGACCCTTCCTTGCCTGGACCGCCCATGCCAAACAGTTCGAAGCAAATCCTGGCCCTCAGAGCTGTTATTAGTTGTTTTAATCTTTTAATGTAAAAAAAAACAGCTGTGCAGAGGGTGGAAGACAAAAAGTTGTCAAAAAAGACCACCTGAATGAGTCTCTTGGGGGTGTCCTCAGCGTGGATTACGCCCCGGCAGTAATTCTACAACTGCGCGAGATACTGAGACTGAGTCCGCAGGATCCATTTGATGGTTGCGTCGTTCTGTCATGGTTGGCTGTGTGGCAGGCGGGCAAGCAGGAGTGGTGGATCCAAAATGCAGGACTCAGACACAGAAGTTCAACTTAAAGCGCAGCTTTATTGCTGGAAACCCTCTTACTAACTAAAGGCATCAAAAGACAAACAAAAACGCTGGTGGACTAAAACACTGAAGCAGAAAACACTGAACTGGAAACAAAACACTGGCAACACGGAGGCAAAACACACAGCTTGTTGAGGGTACGACGCAACACTGACTCAGAGAAACACAGGGTCTAAATACACTGGGAAGTAACGAGGAGAATGAGACACAGAAGGAGAGCACAGCTGGGGGAAATTAGAACTGACGAGACAAGCAAAGCAGGACACATTCACATAAGTCACGGACCTTCAAAGTAAAACAGGAAGGATCACACAGAGATGCGAACTTGACACCGTGGAGACAGCAACTAAGAAACATAGAGACATAAACCATAAGGCAGAGGACTCTAAGAACCGATAGACACGGAGGGGAACTCAAACATGCAGACACAGACTTACAGAACAGAGGGGACACAGAGAAACGAGAAGGGCAAAGGATCGAAACTAGAAATCATAGAATAACTCACACCAAGTACAATAATACAAAAATCACAAAGAACTAAAATGCTGGGTTAGGAGACCCAGGACCCTGACAGTACCCTCCCCCCAAGGGCTGGCTCCCGACAGCCCAACACAAGAAAACGAAAAAAAAAAAAAACCCGAAAACCGCCCAAAACAGAAAACCACCCGACCAGGGCGGGCAGCGGGGGTCCAGGAAGGAGGGCACGAAACAAAAACACCGAAGCACAAGAAAGCCCCAAAACAAAACACGCGTCCAAAAAGAACAGTTCAGGGGGCCGGCCAGGGGGCCGACAGCACAGGAGTCCAAACAGGGCCAGGGGGCCGACAGCACAGGAGTCCAAACAGTTCAGGGGGCCGACACAGTTCGGGAGGCCGGCCGTGCGGAAGGCAACGGCGGCCACTCAGGCGACGAGGGTCCAGGGGCCGGCCGTGCGGACGGCAACGGCGGCCACTCAGGCGACGAGGGTCCAGGGGCCGGCCGTGCGGACGGCAATGGTGGCCACTCAGGCGAAGGCGGTCCGGGGGCCGCCCACGACGGCAATGGTGCCCAGCCAGTGGCCTAGCCAGCGGTCTAGAAAACGGCCGTTTAGCTCCAGACCGAAATGAGGCCGGGCCAGGCGAGGCTGAAGGCACGGAGGCTGGGCCAGGCGAGGATGATGATGAAGCTGCAGCAGGCGAGGATGATGAGGAAGCTGCTGCTGGCGGCTGGACGGGCTCCTCGGGCCCCCCAGCTGACGAGGCAGGAAGCTGGACGGGCTCCTCGGGCCCCCCAGCGGAGACAGGAGACAAAGGCCGGAGCGGTCCCTCGGACCCTCCAGCGGAAACAGGAAACGAAGGCCGGAGCGGTCCCTCGGACCCTCCAGCGGAGACAGGAGACGAAGGCCGGAGCGGTCCCTCAGACCCTCCAGCGGAAACAGGAGACGAAGGCCGGAGCGGTCCCTCAGACCCTCCAGCGGAAACAGGAAACGAAGGCCGGAGCGGTCCCTCAGACCCTCCAGCGGAAACAGGAAACGAAGGCCGGAGCGGTCCCTCGGGTGGCTGCTTAAACTCCAGGGGTCCAGAATCAGCTGAGGACTGGGACCTAGCCTCTGGGAAAGCCTTGGAGCGGCAAACTGTGCCAAAGGCAGCTGAACTACGAAAAGCACCTTGAGGTAAAATTATACTTTCTCCCTGCATGGAGCGAGTGTGTGAGACCACTATTACTGGAGCCAGAGCTACGGGTAGCGGGGGCACTGGAGCTACTGGGGCCTGCGCTACGGGCGGCACTGGAGCTACTGGGGCCTGCACTACGGGCGGCACTGGAGCTACTGGGGGCATGCGCTACGGGCGGCACTGGAGCTATGGGGGCATGCGCTACGGGCGGCACTGGAGGCTCTGGAAACTGAACTGAAAGGGACACGGGTGACACTGGAGACTGAACTGAGGGTGACTCTGGAGACTGAACTGAGGGTGACTCTGGAGACTGAACTGAGGGTGACTCTGGAGACTGAACTGACAGTGACACTGGTGACTCTGGAGACTGAGCTGAGAGTGGCTGCGGGGTAGCTAACCGAGCTGAGAGTGGCTGCGGGGTAGCTAACCGAGCTGAGAGTGGCTGCGGGGTAGCTAACCGAGCTGAGAGTGGCTGCGGGGTAGCTAACCGAGCTGAGAGTGGCTGCGGGGTAGCTAACCGAGCTGAGAGTGGCTGCGGGGTAGCTAACCGAGCTGAGAGTGGCTGCGGGGTAGCTAACCGAGCTGAGAGTGGCTGCGGGGTAGCTAACCGAGCTGAGAGTGGCTGCGGGGTAGCTAACCGAGCTGAGAGTGGCTGCGGGGTAGCTAACCGAGCTGAGAGTGGCTGCGGGGTAGCTAACCGAGCTGAGAGTGGCTGCGGGGTAGCTAACCGAGCTGAGAGTGGCAGCTAACCGAGCTGAGAGTGGCAGCTAACCGAGCTGAGAGTGGCAGCTAACCGAGCTGAGAGTGGCTGCGGGGCGGCTAACCGAGCTGAGAGTGGCTGCGGGGCGGCTAACCGAGCTGAGAGTGGCTGCGGGGCAGGTGACACTGGGAGCTGAGCTACTGGAGACACAGGTGACACTGGTGTACTGGGGTGAAGGCAGCGAGGATGCAGTTTCTCTCTTAAGGGAGGATCGAATGATTTAGTGATAAATCTTGATGGGAAAGGATGCTGATGCTGAGAATACCAGGCAGCGAGGGCTTCCAGGAGGGTAGCTGACCCTTCCTTGCCTGGACCACCCATGCCAAACAGTTCGAAGCAAATCCTGGCCCTCAGAGCTGTTATTAGTTGTTTTAATCTTTTAATGTCCAAAAAACCAGCTGTGCAGAGGGTGGAAGACAAAAAGTTGTCGAAAAAGACCACCTGAATGAGTCTCTTGGGGGTGTCCTCAGCGTGGATTACGCCCCGGCAGTAATTCCACAACTGCGCGAGATACTGAGACTGTGAGTCCGCAGGATCCATTTGATGGTTGCATCGTTCTGTCATGGTTGGCTGTGTGGCAGGAGTGGTGGATCCAAAATGCAGGACTCAGACACAGAAGTTCAACTTAAAGCGCAGCTTTATTGCTGGAAACCCTCTTACTAACTAAAGGCATCAAAAGACAAAGAAAAACGCTGGTGGACTAAAACACTGAAGCAGAAACCACTGAACTGGAAACAAAACACTGAACTGGAACTGGAAACAAAACACTGGCAACACGGAGGCAAAACACACAGCCTGTTGAGGGTACGACGCAACACTGACTCAGAGAAACACAGGGTCTAAATACACTGGGAAGTAATGAGGAGAATGAGACACAGAAGGAGAGCACAGCTGGGGGAAATTAGAACTGACGAGACAAGCAAAGCAGGACACATTCACATAAGTCACGGACCTTCAAAGTAAAACAGGAAGGATCACACAGAGACGCAAACTTGACACCGTGGAGACAGCAACTAAGAAACAGAGACATAAACCATAAGGCAGAGGACTCTAAGAACCGATAGACACGGAGGGGAACTCAAACATGCAGACATAGACTTACAGAACAGAGGGGACACAGAGAAACGAGAAGGGCAAGGGATCGAAACTAGAAACTATAGAATAACTCACACCAAGTACAATAATACAAAAATCACAAAGAACTAAAATGCTGGGTCAGGAGACCCAGGACCCTGACAGCCTCACAGGAAGCACTGTCCCTGGTGTAATGTGTATGGCCTTGTGATGTAGCATAACTTAAGCAGCAAGGAAGGTGTCATGGTTCTGGGTCGTGTGACCCAGTGTGTTATGTTTAGCCTATTTTGATGTTTATGGTTTGTTTAGGTTCTCTAAGGTAGCCCAGCCATTTGTATATATTACCCTTGCATTAAGTCTCCCTTGCCCTTCGTGTGTTTATGTCTGTGTGTCTTGTACTGTCAAGTTCATGCTGTCAGTTATGTCATCTCCCCTGTACTAAGTTTCCCTGGGTCATGAATCCTGTCTGCGTGGTTATGTTTAGTTCTTGTCATGTCTAATTTCCATGTTTCCTGTTTTACTTTGTAAGTCTGTATTCATTGTCAGTGTATTCAGTTGCACCCTCCTGTCCTGTCGTTAGGTTCATGTGTGTCAGCTGTGATCCCATGTGTGGCCACTTCCCCTGATCATCCCTCATGTGTATTTAGTCTCTGTGTTTCATGTAGTCTGCGTCGCGTCGTCTGTGTTATCTCCCCTACCCCTTGTCATAGTTTCCCAGCCTTAACTAGTCCTAGTTTGTACTTTGTTTAGCCATAGTTTTCCCAGTCTATGTTCAGGTTTTCCCTCAGTTGCTTTGCTGCCTTGTTCCTTAAGTTTTCGGCCCTAAATAAAGGCTCGCCTTCTGTTAAGTCCGGTTTTGTGTCCTCACCTCTGTTTGCTAGTGATGGGACGTTCTGTATCGAGGCGTGTGTCGAGTAATGGAGGGGGCGTTTCCGCGAAGCGCGTATCGAGGCTTGCTTCATTTATGGGAGGAGCTGAAAATGATGACGTCCGAAGCCTCGCTGCCCGGCTGTACCACGTGACTGGTTCATGAAGTGGTTCGAACTTTGCCGCGAGATATGACAGCGATATAAACCCCTCAGACTTCATTCAAAAATGTGGGTGTTTGATGGAGAGTTGCGGTTAGTGAGAGTTTGGAGACCGTATGGAGGTTTATGAGAGTGAGGAAAGTCAGGAGAGAATGGAGCCAGCTAAGAAGAGGAGGATGTCCTCCCCTGTGTGGGAACATTTTGATCTTATTCCTCCCAACAAGGTATGTAAATTTCTACAGAAGATGTATTTTCGTGATACTGATGGTGCAATACAATTTATGTTGAGCTGTCTTGACTTTTGTACAAGGTGAAGTGTTTGCTATGTGCCAGGGAGCTGGGATATAACAGCAACACCTCATCCATGCTTAGGCACTACAGAGCTTTGCATGAGAATAAGGGGGACACCGATCGTGGAGCAAGACCAGGTGAGCCATCAAATGCAATGATAATATAGCATGCAGTAATGTTACTAAATGATATAACAATATTATACAACTGTTATAAGTTACGTGTGTGATATTTATATTTGTGCTTTATCTTTGTCTTTCCTCAGGAGAACAATCTCAAATAGATGAAGACCTGGTCAGCATGGTGATTGAGGACTCCCAGCCATTTAGCATTGTGGAGGACAAAGGATTCAAAAGATTTGTTAAATCATTAAATCCTAGCTATGTTCTCCCCACTAAAAAGGTCATAAAAGCAGTGAAAATTTAGTTTTTACAGAATAAAATGTGAACAGGCAGGACTGAGGCTCAAAGCCTCAGTGTGTAGCTGTCCATACCTCAACGTTACAAAAGCACAACCACTGTCCACACCCCAACCACACCTCACCTCACAGTAAATGATCATTTCCATTTCAAGCATTTCCAAATAATCATTTCCCATACTGCCACTATAAATATACACAGTATACTGCCATCACTACAATATACATGTTTTACACACTCCTTTTGTTGACATTTACAGGCTGTGTGCAAAATGCCACACTCTTCAAATTCATGCCAGCTATTATTTTTACGTCCAGTAGGTGTCCTGCTAGAGCAAATGAAGCTTCATGAAGCTTCGCGTTGGGGTGAACCAATTGGATGAAAAGCTTCAGTGCTTCATCTGCCCATCACTACTGTTTGCTCTTGGGTCCTCCACTCACTCCACACGGTCTGCCACGGCGGTCCGTGACAGAAGGTGATAAGTAAATAGCATTAGCAGACAATTGAAGTTCTTTTTAAGCATACTTTATTGCTAGCATCTCCCTTTTACCATAAAACAATCAATCAGGCATGCAAAAATCCCACTGGCTTTATACAAGACTTTGCCCACACCTGACCTCGTTAGTCCCTACCATTGAACAAAATAGGTCAAACCAAATAATACAATTCTAAACAAAGAACAGGAATAAAGTCATGCATGAAACTGACAAACTCATTTACTCAACTAAATAGTTTGTAAAGTAAAACACTGCATACAATATAACTCAAAAGGCTACTTTAAAGAAAACAAACAATACTATACAAAATGAAAAACCCTCCATTTGGTTACACCCGGTGATCCAATCATTGACCTCATGACCCTATATAAACAGGAAGTAGTGGGCGGCCCGTCCCATACACCTGTCTCACATATAGGACCTGCAAGCACAACATGGACACCATGGTAAGTATAACCAAAGCAACATAAAGAAACATAATTTACTAGACATGTGCCTGTAAACAGAAGAGAATTCAGATGATCTGATGGTTAGTAGTGTTTGCTTTAAAACACATGCATGGATGTAAAGAATGTAACTACTGCTACCACAAACAAAACCCGGGATATTGTGTGTTAAGAGAAGTTACACCAGCAATGTCTAAATTAAAGCATTATGGCTGACTGTAAAATAACAGAACACAGAATAACAATATACGCAAGTGACAAATGGCAAATGAATTCTGTCCTAGCCACTTTGTCACATTCTCTCTCCCCCCCCCCTTAAGTCCGTTACTCTTCATAGGAACGGGAAAGAAAGTCTGCCACAACATTCTTTTTCCCTGCTCTATACAGAATCTTAAAACAATATGGCTGCAGTGAAAGATACCACCTCGTGATTCTTGCGTTGGTGTCTCTCATTCTGCTCATCCACTGTAAAGCTCGATGATCAGTTTCAAGCACAAATTCACCTCCCAGTAGATAGTATCTCAGAGTGTCCAAAGCCCATTTTATTGCCAAAGCTTCTTTTTCAATTGTGGAATACTTCATTTCTCTGGGGAAGAGCTTACGGCACAGGTCTTTGGTCCTCTCCATCACCTTGCAGCAACACAGCTCCCAGCCCAACTCCTGAAGCATCAGTCTGTACAATAAACAGGCACGTAAAGTCTGGACACTGCAACACAGGCTCATTACACAAACAGTTTTTCAAATCCATGAATGCAGCCTCACACTCTGGAGTCCATTTAATTTTGTTGGGGCATGATTTACGAGTTAAATCACTAAGAATAGCTGATCTGGTAGAGAAATTAGGGATGAAACAACGATACCAGCCAGCTAAACCCAGGAAGGATCTCAACTTTTTCTTTGTAGTTGGACAAGAGGCAAGGTTCTCGACCTTACTCACCTGAGGGCGGATGACCCCACCCCCAATGACGTAACCCAGGTACTCCACCTCGGTCTGTGCAATGTGGCACTTCCCAGGGTTGATGACTAGTCCAGCTGTTCTGATGCGTTGCAGGACATCAGCCAGATGTTTCACATGGTCCTCCCATGTCTCGCTGAACACCACAATGTCGTCAATATACGCTGCTGCATAGCCATCAGCTCCTTTCAGAACCAAGTCCACCAGCCTCTGGAACGTGGCTGGAGCTCCATGTAGTCCGAAAGGCATAGTTCTGAAACGATAAAGTCCGCTGGGAACCCTGAATGTAGTTAAATCCCTTGAGGACTCTGTTAGGGGGACTTGCCAATAACCTTTACAAAGGTCGAGTGTTGTGAGGTACTTGGCATTACCCAAGCGCTCAATCAATTCATCCACTCTTGGCATAGGATATGCATCAAAAACAGAGACAGCATTAAGTTTTGAGAAGTCAACACAAAATCTCTGTCTTGCATCATTTTTCTTGGGGACGAGTACCACAGGGCTACACCACTCACCTCTAGATGGCTCTATAATCCCTGTTGCAAGCATTTCTTCCACCTCCTGTTTCAATGCTGGCATTAGCTTTGCTGGAACTCTGGGGGTGGTATCCCTGATGGGTGGTTGATTCGAACAACGCAGGTGTATGTCATGCTGAATAAGATGGGTGTAGCCTGGCTTTGTGCTGAAAAGCTCCTGTGGCATTATGGCCGCGAGCTCCTCCTGCTGTTCTGGTGATAGATGGCTCAAATCCGGAAATAGCTTTTCTTCAGTACTGGTGGGAAAGAATTGCTCTTGAGGCTCTTCTTCCTGCAGTACAACACGAGCTCACAACTGAAGTGATTGCTCTGGCTTCTCAATCCACTCCCTCAACATGTTGACATGAAACACCTGTTGCTTTTTCCGACGATTCGGCATGTTGAGCTCATAAGTGACAGGACCTGCTTTCCTGTTTATCACAAATGGCCCCTAAGAGACTGCTTTCAGTGGTTGGCAAAAGGAGCAACACTTTTTGTCCTTCTTTAAAGGTCCTCCTGCGAGCTGTCTTAGCATAGTTCTGTTTTTGACGTCGCTGGGCACTTACTAGGTGACAATGAGCCAGTTCCTGAAACTGTTCAAGCTTGTCCCTCATTTTCAACACATAAGAGAGGGAAGAGCACTGTTTTTCAGGGCTAGCTTCCTCCCAAGCTTCCCGAAGTACATCCAGTGGACCTCTGACATTATGGCCGTACAAGAGCTGAAACGGAGAAAATCCAGTTGATGCTTGTGGTACCTCTCTATAGGCGAAAAGCAAAAATGGAAGCCATTGGTCCCAGTCTTTTCCCGATTCTCTTACGAACCTCCTCAGCATTGATTTCAGGGTTTTATTAAACCTCTCAACAAGTCCATCAGTTTGTGGATGATAAGGGCTCGTTTTGATTCCTGTAATTCCCAGAAGTTTGTAGACTTCTTTCAACAGGTTGGAAGTGAAGTTTGAGCCTTGGTCTGTCAAGATTTCTTTGGGAATACCCACCCTTGAAAACATCTGTATCAGACAATTAGCTATTTGGCGGGCTTTGACCCTTCTCAATGGAAAAGCTTCAGGATACCTTGTTCCATGGTCACAAATCACTAGAATGTACCTATGCCCTGAACCAGTGGGCCCATTGGACCATTGTCCAATGGGCCGACAATATCCATGGCAACACGAGAAAAGGGGACGTCTATTACAGGCATAGGAATGAGTGGGGCTCTGTCTCCTTTCCTACTTGGGGCTGTCAACTGACACTGTGGACATGATTTGCAAAACTGGGCAGTGTCTGAAAATTGCTGTGGCCAAAAAAAACGAGTTACCATTCTGGAAAAGGTTTTAAGATGTCCTAAGTGGCCTGCCCAAGGAACTGAATGAGCCAACTGCAAGACTACAGGCCTTAAACTTTTGGGAACAACCAACTGGTCACCAACTTTGCTACGACGATATAGTCGTTCATTCTTAACAATGAATACTTCCCGTACTCTTTCTGTAATCTGTGCTGATTCTTGGGTGCTCTAAGCGAACAGGGGTGCTAAAGAGGGGTCCTCCCTTTGGAGTTGGACAATATTGCTCGGGACAACCAGGAGCTCATCGATCTCTGGTTCAGGAAGTGACTCAGCAATTTCTGTCCCCCTCACTTTTTCCTGTCTTCTCTGCATTTTACTTTTCTTTATATGCGGCCTACTTGGTCTGTCAATATCTGGAATTTCACTGTCTGCATAGGGCAACTCACTCAAACCTGGCTCTGACTGAGAAGCTTTATTACCAGACCTAGTGACTACTAGCAGACCTTCACATGCAACATGCAGATTCTTCTCTTCTCTGTCCTTCTCTGTCTTTGCTAATAACTCCCCAAGAATTGGCATGTCCCGGCCCAACACAATCTGGTAGGGAGGTTTATCCATTACTCCAACTGTAAGTACGTACTCCTTTTCATTAACTTGCAGGCAAACATTGGCAATAGGATAATCAACATTATCACCTTGAACACACCAGACTTTAACTTTACCACAAAATGTGGTGTCGCTAGGGAGGCAATCTTGCCTGACAAGTGTGCGGCTACTGCCTGAATCCAAGAGGGCAACACACGGTTTTCCCTCAATGAAAACACAGATGGTGTGCTCCTGATCACTGGAGGGTACTAGAGACTCTGTTTCTTCCTCTAGCAAGTCAAAACACTGTGGTGAAAGACACATGTAAGTCTTACTGACTTGCTGACCTGGGCAATCTGCCTTAAAGTGACCTGCTTGACCACAGGCATGACACACCAACGGGCCTCTCTGCTTTACTTCTCTAGCGCGGCTACTGCTAGTGATTGGGGAACTTTGTTTAGGGCTTTTAGCTTTTTACCCATTCCCACCCCCTGACCTACCCACAAAAACATTGGCTGAACTGGGTTTTCCTACCATGTACCCTTTTTGTGGGCGTCGGGCTGCAAGAAAAGCCTCTGCCATCTCTGCAGCTTCTTTTGAAGTGGTGGGGTTGCGCTCTTTCACCCAGGTCCTCAGCTCTGGGTTAAGAACTCTGAGAAACTGTTCCATCACTATGACATCTCCTATTTGGTCCTTTGTCTTCTCCTTTGGAAGCATCCACTTTTCATATAGGTCTTTAAGGCGGGTTCGCAGCTCTTTGGGTGTCTGATCGTCCTTCACCATCATGTTGTGGAATCCGGTTCGGTAAGTCTCAGCACTTATTTCAAATTTTTCAAGAACGGCGGTTTTTACCTTATCAGTGTCCATAGCAACATATGCCGCACGTGCTTTACCACTAAGAAGTGGAGCCAGATGCAGTGCCCATTCTTCTTGTGGCCACTGACATCCTGTTGCAATCCTCTCAAAAGTGGTTAAATAATGTTCAATATCTTCATCCTCACCATAGGGCTGCATCTTCGGGCCTTTCCAACCGCTTACTCTGTCCAGATTGGATGAATGTGGTGCTGTGGAAGATTCAGGGGGGTTTCCTCGCTGTTGAACAAGTTGCTGCACCTTTTGCCGCACTGAAGAACTCAGAGGCACTCCGGAATCAGCTACTGCACCTTCCCACAGCATCTGATGCTCCCGGCGCTCCGACTGGACCTCCTGCTGCAGTTGGCTGAACTGGTGTTGCATTCTATGCCACCATTCATCCTGGCGTTGTCTGTCCTGCTCCCATTTTGCCTCACGGTCAGCATGCTGTTGCATCAGGCCTTTTAATAAAGTTGAGAGCTCTGAGAGACTTTGTGCTTCCGTGCTGTGCTCACCCGTAGCTTCTGGCAGGTTGCCATCATCTTGGGCCTCCTCTGGGGGAAAATCTGTTGGCCCTTGAGGTTTCCTTGACTTGGCTGATTTCTGCATTGCTATAACCTATTGGCCTGGAGCCACTGCTGCCACCATTTGTGATGTAGCATAGCTTAAGCAGCAAGGAAGGTGATAAATAAATAGCATTAGCAGACAATTGAAGTTCTTTTTAAGCATACTTTATTGCTAGCATCTCCCTTTTACCATAGAACAATCAATCAGGCATGCAAAAATCCCACTGGCTTTATACAAGACTTTGCCCACACCTGACCTCGTTAGTCACTACCATTGAACAAAATAGGTCAAACCAAATAATACAATTCTAAACAAAGAACAGGAATAAAGTCATGCATGAAACTGACAAACTCATTTACTCAACTAAATAGTTTGTAAAGTAAAACACTGCATACAATATAACTCAAAAGGCTACTTTAAAGAAAACAAACAATACTATACAAAATGAAAAACCCTCCATTTGGTTACACCCGGTGATCCAATCATTGACCTCATGACCCTATATAAACAGGAAGTAGTGGGCGGCCCTTCTCATACACCTGTCTCACATATAGGACCTGCAAGCACAACATCGACACCATGGTAAGTATAACCAAAGCAACATAAAGAAACATAATTTACTAGACA
This sequence comes from Copadichromis virginalis, assembly GCF_057382275.1. Taxonomy (NCBI): domain Eukaryota; kingdom Metazoa; phylum Chordata; class Actinopteri; order Cichliformes; family Cichlidae; genus Copadichromis; species Copadichromis virginalis. The sequence continues at coordinate 27,995,152 of NC_140632.1, read as the reverse complement.
TGTGCCTGTAAACAGAAGAGAATTCAGATGATCTGATGGTTAGTAGTAGTGATGGCCAAATGAAGCTTTCCGAAGCACTGAAGCTTGTATTGAAAAACGGTTCATTACTCGAAGCTTTTCAACACAGTCCTCTCCGGTGACATCTGGTGGCGAAAATTTTAAAGAGCAGCTTGAATCTGCAGAATAAAACAGACTGCTCAATTATCACTGCTCACTCAAGAGTGGAGTTCTCTCTGATATTGGGCCACCGTTCCGTTGCTTTGAACATGTAATTGGTTTTGTTTTCTCGATTGGGGGGCTGAAAAAAAATGTAATGCGTATTTGCGTAATACATTTTGATCAATAAACTTTCCCTATTTAAACATGCACTATGGTGTGGCCTTTCTTTGCTCATAAGTCCTTGATGTTGGTAAATACAATAAGTGAGCAATATATATAATATACATATGAGACTGAACAGCACATTATGGAGTATGCCCCTGCTGTGAAGTCCTGCCTCCATCTACTTGTCATTTAATCACTGGACAGCTGGACAGGTTCATACAAAATATTAGATTAGACCAATTGTCCTATACATATTTTTGACCTAGGGGTGGGATTGATTGTGAACTGGAAAGGGAAAATGCTTAGGGGGCTGAGTACGGCTGCATCGTCACTGATTTGTAGAATCATTTTGATTCGATACAGGATCCGGTTCAATTTGATTGGAATCTGGAAAGTTTTGCCTCAGTCAGAAATATTACAATTCTGGTCATTTATCAGTATATATCCATAATTTCGTATCTATTAAAAGAAAGCTGACACATGTGAGACTTAATTAGAGATGTAAACAGAGAGTTATGAAACCTGCAGCTGCAGAAGCCAGCGAAGAAAAAAGAGGCAAACACAGCGCGGACCCGACGACACACCAAAATCTGATTCTGACGCGTTGGGTCCGCGCTCTGTGTTCACGTTTGTATGCAGAATCCGTAAACCTGCTCCCAGTTACTGTTTTAGCTGCATGGTGTTTGACGACATGTTGTGAGGTTTAACCTGAGATGCTGGCGTTTCAGGCATAATAACGTTAATTTACAAATCGACACAGGATTGTAATGAATCAATATCACTTTATTCAATTTAGCATGGATTGGAATCAGAAAGGCAATAATCAAAACCCACCCCTAATCAAGAACTTGCTAAGTAAAAACATGATCTATGTCAGGTAGCCCTTTTGTTATTTACATTTAAAAAGAGGATTAGTGTTACTGTGCGCTGGCTGAATCTGTTTCTTTTCTTAGAAATAGTTTCTCCTGCCCTGGAGAAAATCCACTTGCATGGAACAGAAGAGGCTGTGGAGTGCAGGAACTACACTGTAAGTTGGTAGATATGCAGGTATTCCTGGGTCCTGCAGACTATCACCTAAAAACAATAAACAAAATGATTTTCTAAACTGTGTAGCAATGTAATGTACGTATAGTGTCAAATACATTTTTGTAGTCTTCATTAGCTTTAATTCACATGGAAGTGTTCCTAAAGTCATATGCTGTAATGATATTTACATTATGAAAACATGATTTTGGACATTTCAAGTTTTTCACTTCGGCAGATAAAATGAATTGAGCAAAATCAACTCAAAATATTCCCACACGCCAGAACGTCCTCTCTTCCTCGCTGGCTCCATATCTGTCAGTGGAATGATCACCTCTTCGCTATCTGTCACCATCAACACACTCCACGAATCCCGAGGATGATTCACTTCCTTATATCCGTTTGAATCAGGTACCGAAGCAGTTACGTGCGTAATGAAGCTTCGGACGTCACTGGTCACGTGACTTTTGCCAAACGAAGCAAGCCTCGACACAGTGCTTCTGAACCAGTGTGTTGTTTTTTTCGACACGCTTCGGAGTGTCAGCTTCAAGCAGGCCATCACTAGTTAGTAGTGTTTGCTTTAAAACACATGCATGGATGTAAAGAATGTAACTACTGTTAACACAAACAAAACCCGGGATATTGTGTGTTAAGAGAAGTTACACCAGCAATGTCTAAATTAAAGCATTATGGCTGACTGTAAAATAACAGAACACAGAATAACAATATACGCAAGTGACAAATGGCAAATGAATTCTGTCCTAGCCACTTTGTCACAGGCCTCAGCTAAAAACAGTGGCCCTGGTGAAATGTGGATGTTATTGGCCAGCACCACAGGCCCTGGTGTGGTGATGATGGAATCACAGGAAGCACTGTCCCTGGTGTAATGTGGGTGGCCCCAGCCAACAACACTGGCCCTGGTGAAATGTGGATGGTATTGGTCAGCACCACACACCCTGGTGTAATGTGAATGTCCTGAGCCAACACCACTGGCCCTGGTGAATTGTGCATGATATTGGTCAGCACCACAGGCCCAGGTGTATTGTGGATGGCATCAGCAAGTAGCACAGGCCCTGGTGTGGTGATGATGGCCGCACAAGAAGAACTGTCCCTGGTGTAATGTGGATGTCCTCATCCAACAGTACAGGCCCTGGTGTGGTGAAGATGGCCTCACAGGAAGCACTGTGCCTGGTGTAAAGTGTATGGCCTCAGCCAACAACAGTGGCCCTGGTGAAATGTGGATGGTATTGGCCAGCACCACAGGCCCTGGTGTGGTGATGAATGAATCAAAGGAAGCACTGGCAGTGGTGTAATGTGGATGGCCTCAGCCAACAACACTGGGCCTGGTGAAATGTGGATGGTATTGGCCAGCACCACAGGCCCTGGTGTAATGTGGATGGCCTCATCCAGCACCACAGGCCCCTATGTTTTGTGGATGTCATCAGGCAGAAACACAAGCCCTGGTGAAATGTGGATGGTTTCGGACAACACCACAGGCCCGCGTGTAATGTGGATGGCCCCTGACAGTAACACAGGCAGTGGTGTGGTGAAGATGGCCTCACAGGAAGCACTGTCCCTGGTGTAATGTGGATGGTAGAAGCCAACAACAGTGGCCCTGGTGAAATATGGATGGTATTGGTCAGCACCACACACCCTGGTGTAATGTGGATGGCATCAACGAGCAACAGAGGCCCTGGTCGGGTGAAGATGGCATCACAGGAAACACTGTCCGTGGTGTAATATGGATGGTAGAAGCCAACAACAGTTGCCCTGGTGAAATGTGGATGGTATTGGCCAGCACCAAAGGCCCTGGTGTAATGTGGATGGCCTCAGCCAACAGTATAGGCCCTGGTGTGGTGAATATGGCCTCACAGGGAGCACTGTCCCTGGTGCAATGTGGATGGCGTCTGCCAGCAACACAGGCAGTGGTGTGGTGAAGATGGCTTCACAGGGAGCACTGGCCCTGGTGTAATGTGGATGGCATCAGCCAGTAGCACAGGCCTTTGTATGTTGTGGATGGGATCAGCCACCAACACAGGCCCTGGTGAAATGTAAATGTCCTCAGCCAGTAGCACAGGCCCTTTTGTAATGTGGATGGCCTCATCTAACAACACTGTCCCTGGTGAAATATGGATGGTATTGGACAGCACCACACACCCTGGTGTAATGGCCATAGCCAACACTACTTGATCTGGTGAAATGTGCATGAAATGGTTCAGCACCACAGGCCCAGGTGTAATGTGAATGGCATTAGCCAAAAGCACAGGCCCTGGTAAAATGTGGATGACCTCAGCCAACAACACTGGCCCTGGTGAAATGTGGATCGCATCATCCAGTAACACAAACCCTGGTGAAATGTGGTTGTTTTCGGCCAACAACACAGGCCCTTGGGTAATTTGGATGGCTAGCAGCACAGACCCTGGACTGGTGAAGATGGCCTCACAGGAATCACTGGCCCTGGTGTATTTTCGATGGCATCAGCAAGCAGCACAGACCCTGGTCTAGTGAAGATGGCCTCACAGAAATCACTGGCCCTGGTGAAATGTGGATGGTATTAGCCAGCACAACAGGCCCTGGTGCAATTTGAATGTCCTCAGCCAACACCACTGGCCCTGGTGTATTGTGGATGGCATCAGTCGTCAACACAGGCCCTCGTGAAATATAGGTGGCCTCAGCCAGCAGCACAGGCCCTACTGCAATGTGAATGGCCTCAGCCAGCAACACAGTCCCTGGTGTAATGTTAATGTCCTCATCCAACCCCATGGCCCCGGTGCAATGTGGATGGCCTCAGCCAGCAGCACAGGACCTGGTGTTATGTGGATGGCATAATCTAACAACACTGGCCCTTGTGAAATATGGATGGTATGGTAAGCACCACACACCCTGGTGTAATGTGGATGGCCTTAGCTTACACCACTGGCCCTGGTGTAATGTGCATGATATCGGCCAGCATCACAGGCCCTAATGTGGATGGCATCAACGAGCATCAAAGGCCCTGGTGGGGTAAAGATGGCCTCACAGGAAGCACAGGCCCTGGTGTAATGTGGATGGTAGAAGCCGGCGTCACAGTCTCTGGTGTAATGTTGATGGCCTAAGCCAACAACAGTGGCCCTGGTGAAATGTGGATGGTGTTGGCCAGCACCAGAGGCCCTGGTGTAATTTGAATGGCTTAGGCCACCAGCACAGGCCCTCGTGTGGTGAAGATGGCCTCACAGGAAGCACTGTCCCTGGTGTAATGTGGATGGCCTCAGCAAACAACACTGGCCTTGGTAAAATGTCGATGGTATTTCCCAGCACCACAGGCCCTGCTGTAATGTAGATGGCATCAGCCAGTAGAACAGGCCCTTGAGTATTGTGAATGGCATCAGCCAGCAACACAGGCCCTTGGGTAATATGGAAGGCTAGCAGCACAGGCCCTTGTGTAATGTGGATGGTATTGGCTAGCACCACAGGCCCTGGTGTAATGTGAATGTCCTCAGCCATGACCACAGGCCCTGATGAAATGTAGTTGGCCTCAGCCATGACCAAAGGCCCTAGTGAAATGTAAATGTCCTCAGCCAGTAGCACAGGCCCTGTTGTAATGTGGATGGCTTCATCTAACAACTCTGTCGCTGGTGAAATATGGATGGGATTTGTCAGCACCACACACCCTGGTGAAATGTGCATGATATCGGTCAGCACCACAGGCCCAGGTGTACCTTTCACCAGAGCGCATGTTGCCGGCTGAGGCCATCTACATTTCACCAGGGCCTGGCTGCTGTCTGAGGCCATTCACATTACACCAAGGCCTGTGCTTCCTGTGAGGCCATCTTCACCACACCAGGGCCTGTACTGTTGGATGAGGCCATCCACATTACACCAGGTACAGTTCTTCCTGTGTGGCAATCATCACCAAACCAGGGCCTGTTGTGCTGGATGAGGCCATCCACATTTCACCAGGGATTGTGTTGCTGGCTGATGCGTTCCACAAAACACAAGGGCCTTTACTACTGGCTGAGGATATTCACATTACACCAGGGCCTGTGGTGCTGGCCAATATAATCCACGTTTCACCAGGGCCACTGTTTTTGGCAAAGGCCATACACAGTGCTTCCTGTGAGGCCATCTTCACCACACCAGGGCCTCTGCTGCTCGTTGATGCCATCCAGATTACACCTGGGCCTGTGGTGCTGACCGATATCATGCACATTTCACCAGGGTGTGTGGTGCTGACGAATCCTATCCATATTTCACCAGCGACAGAGTTGTTAGATGAGGCCATCCACATTACAACAGGGCCTGTGCTACTGGCTGAGGACATTTACATTTCACCAGGGCCTGTGGTCATGGCTGAGGCCAACTACATTTCATCAGGGCCTGTGGTCATGGCTGAGGACATTCACATTACACCAGGGCCTTTGGTGCCGGCTGATACCACCGACATTTCACCAGGGCCAGTGTTGTTTGCTGAGGCCATCCACATTACACCAGGGACAGTGCTTCCTGTGAGGCCATCTTCACCACACCAGGGACTGTGCTGTTGGCTGAAACCATCCACATTACATCAGGGCCATTGGTCCTTGCCGATGTCATCCACATTTCACCAGGGCCAGTGGTGTTGGCTAAGGCCATCCACATTACACCAAGGTCTGTGGTGCTGGCCATTACCATCCACATTTCACCTGGGCCAGTGTTGGTAGATGAGGCCATCCACATTACAACAGGGCCTGTGCTACTGGCTGAGGCCATCCACATTATACCACGGCATGTGCTCCTTGTGAGGCTATCGTCAACACACCAGGGCCTGTATTGCTGGCTTAGGCCATCCACATTGCACCAGGGCTAGTGCTCCCTCTGAGGCCAACTTCACGAAAGCAGGGCCTGCACTACTGTATGAGGTAATCTACATTTTCACCAGAGCCTGTGTTGCTGGCTGATGTGATCCACATTGGAAGGGAGACTCGGCTTCGCACCTTTCATTCACCCGTAGCTAGCCAGGCCCCTGTAATTGGTGCAGCCGAAGATAGCGTAGGCCCCGCTAGCTGTTCCCCGGCAGACCCCAAGCAGCTGGGGAAAGAGGGCGGCTGGGTGACGGTGAGGAGGAAGCATAGTCCTAAACAGAAGCCCCAGGTACACCACCAACCTGTTCATGTGTCTAACTGTTTTTCCCCACTCGGCGACACGCCCGCCGGGGGTCAAACTCTGGTAATTGGTGATTCTGTTCTCAGACATGTGAAGCTAGAGACACCGGCAACCATAGTCAATTGTCTTCCAGGGGCCAGAGCAGGCGACATTGAAGGAAATGCAAAACTGCTGGCTAAGGATAAACGTAAATTCAGTAAAATCATAATTCACGTCGGCAGTAATGACACCCGGTTACGCCAATCGGAGGTCACTAAAAGCAATATTGAATCGGTGTGCAACTTTGCCAAAACAATGTCAGATTCTGTAGTTTTCTCTGGTCCCCTCCCCAATCAGACCAGGAGTGACATGTTTAGCCGCATGTTCTCCTTAAATTGCTGGCTGTCTGAGTGGTGTCCCAGAAACGATGTGGAATTCATAGATAATTGGCAAACCTTCTGGAGGAAACCTGATCTTGTTAGGAGAGACGGCATCCATCCCACTTTGGATGGAGCAGCTCTCATTTCTAGAAATATGGACAAATTTATTAAACCCCCCCCCAAAATATGACTATCCAGAGTTGGGACCAGGAAGCAGAGTTGCAGTCTTACACGCATCTCTGCAGCTTCTCTCCTCCTGCTTATTTGAAGAGTTTCAGTCAGGTTTCAGAGCTCATCACAGCACAGAAACAGCTTTAGTGAAGGTTACAAATGATCTTCTTATGGCCTCTGACAGTGGACTTATCTCTGTGCTTGTCCTGCTAGACCTTAGTGCAGCATTCGATACTGTCGACCATAATATCCTATTAGAGCGATTAGAACATGCTGTAGGTATTACAGGTACTGCACTGCAGTGGTTTGTATCATATCTATCTAATAGACTCCGATTTGTACATGTAAATGGAGAGTCCTCTTCACACACTGAGGTTAATTATGGAGTTCCACAGGTTCAGTGCTAGGACCAATTCTGTTTACATTATACATGCATCCCCTAGGCAGCATCATTAAAAGACATAGCATACAATTTCACTGCCATGCAGATGACACCCAGCTCTATCTGTCCATGAAGCCAGATAACACACACCAATTAGTTAAACTGCAGGAATGTCTTAAAGACATAAAGACCTGGATGGCCGCTAACTTTCTGCTTCTTAATTCAGATAAAACTGAGGTTATTGTATTCGGCCCTGAAAAGCCTAGAAATATGGTATCTAACCAGATTCTTACTCTGGATGGCATTACCTTGGCCTCCAGTAACGCTGTGAGGAACCTTGGAGTAATTTTTGACCAGGATATGTCCTTCAACGCACGTATTAAACAAATATGTAAGACTGCGTTCTTCCATTTGCGCAACATCTCTAAAGTTAGAAAGATCCTGTCTCAGAGTGACGCTGAAAAACTAGTTCATGCTTTTATTACTTCCAGGCTGGACTACTGCAATTCATTATTATCAGGATGTCCAAAAAACTCTCTGAAAAGCCTTCAGCTAATCCAAAATGCTGCAGCAAGAGTACTGACAGGGACTAGAAAGAGAGAGCATATTTCTCCTGTTTTGGCTTCCCTTCAAACCCAGAATTGAATTCAAAATCCTGCTCCTCACATACAAGGTCTTGAATAATCAGGCCCCATCTTATCTTAATGACCTTGTAGTACCATATCACCCCATTAGAGCACTTAAGGCACTGATCCTGAATCCTCCCGTAGTTATGCTGCGATAGACGTAGGCTGCCGGGGATTCCCATGATGCATTGAGTTTTTCCTTTCCAGTCACCTTTCTCACTCACTATGTATTAATACAGCGGTCCCCAACCCCCGGGCCTCGGTACCGGTCCGTGAGTCGTTTGGTACCGGGCCACGAGAGTTGAGAGTTGAGGCTCAGGTGTGAAATGTATGGTTTTCAGGATTTTTATCGTTTTTTTTAGCGTTATTTTGTTATCGTTTTTTTCGTTAACTCTGTTTTCCTGGGTCTTTTCACGTGTGTTATGAATAAATCTTCCTTTTTACGGTACCGGTACTAGGCCGGTCCGTAAAAATATTGTCGGGCATGAACCGGTCCGTGGTGCTTAGGGACCGCTGTGTTAATAGACCTCTCTGCATTGAATCATATCTGTTATTAACCTCTGGCTCTCTTCCACAGCATGTCTTTTATCCTGTCTTCCTTCTCTCACCCCAACCGGTCGCAGCAAATGGCCCCGCCCCTCCCTGAGCCTGATTCTGCTGAAGGTTTCTTCCTGTTAAAAGGGAGTTTTTCCTTCCCACTGTCACCAAAGTGCTTGCTCATAGGGGGTCATATGATTGTTGGGTTTTTCTCTGTATCTATGAAGCCCCTTGAGGCGACTTTTGTTGTGATTTGGCGCTATATAAATAAAATTGAATTGAATTGAATTACGGACTAAACCTGGGACATTTGTGGCCCCAGTGCATGTGCCCTATCTGCCTTGTTGGTGTCCTTGATTTTTAAAAGTAAAATGTCTTATTATGCTATAAATAAAGCCAGAGAGTGAAATCTGTGCTGATCCTAATACAAATACCTGAAGACAAAGTGCCTTGGTTGTTTTCGATTGTTCTTTTCATCAGACATAATAACTACTCAGATCTCCTGGACTTCTTTCTTTCTTTCTTTCTTTCTTTTCATTCCTGAAGACATGCACATCTTCAGGAACAAAGCTACAACCCAGATGACATTGTCAAAAGTGTCTTTAACTGAGCTTTGAGAAAAGGTGGACTGCTGAATGAAAGTAAGATTTGCATTTGGTTTGGAAATCAAACTCCTCGACCAATACTTAATATTCCTTTTCCATATTTTCTAACACACACACACACACACCAACAGATATTGTGTATATATAAATGGTGAATGCTCATATCGAACATGGGCCAAGTTTCAAATAATGAGGTCAGTATATGTACAAGTAATCCCTGCTCCAAGCACAGAAGTACCACCCACCTGCTATTCAAAACTTCTGAGGAGCAGCCAATAAGACAAAGGTTGGCTCAAAGAGAGGACAGCTAAACTGGCATATTTCAAATGGAAGATAAATTGAAGGACTGCACCAAGACTCAGTATAGGATAAATAAGCATATTTTCAGCAATGGTTCACACAAATTTGCTGTAGTGCACAAATTAAAGTATGGAGCTGGAAATAAACATAATTAGCTCTCTTTAAGGGACTAAAACATCTCTAGATTGTATTTTGAATAGATCATGAGTGGTCCATTTTTTTTGTCATTTGCTATAATAAAATCCCCCTCATAATGTAGTGAAGAGTTGCCAAGGCCATCTATCTGCAGCCGTGGTTTTTAAGATATGGTACTTTTTAAAATACACACAGTGGGACACTGCCATAGACTGGTGACCTGTACAGGGTGTACCTTGCTCAGTCTGTGACAGCTGCTCCAGCCCTTCATGACCCTGAATCAGATACACCATTAAAAAGGAGGTGGATGGATTGACAGGGGATCAGAGGTATGGTGGACTGTAACTAAATAATTAAATAGAAAAAAATTAACTGTAAAAATAAATCTGTTAGGGTGCCTGGGTTCGTTGACCCAAAATTTTGAGTTTTACATTATTATTGAACTTTGATTTTGCCATTATTTATCATTTCTAGTCTTTTGGTTTCTTAGAGTTCTGTCTTCTGGTTTCTGTCTCTGTGTTACATAGTTGTTCTGTCTCCCCCTGTCTGCTGTATCCCCTCGTCAAGTCCGCGTTGTCTGTGTTATGTTTCCTGTTTTACTTTGAAAGTCCATGTCTCATGTTAATGTATCTGGATTTGCTTCCCTTGTCTCGCTACCCTTATTTGTCCCAGCTGTGTTTCTCTGTTGTCTCCCATTCCCTGATGGCTCTCTCTGGGTATGTAAGCCCTGAGTTTTCTTTGGTCTTTGTTGCGATCTCCCTCATCCTATGCTGTGTGTTCTGTTTGGCTGCCTGTGTAAGTTTCTTTTGGTATTCTTGCTTTTGTTATATTTGTGTTTAGCGTTAAAGCTGTTTTGAGTTTACACTTTTACCTCCAAGTGTCTGCACATTGGGTCCACAGTTCCTGCCTGCACACAGCACATGACAAAATCATTGTGTAAAAACAAAACAAAATGCTGTCTTCTTTATTGACCATTTACCGTCAAACACATTTCAACTATAAGCTTCAATCAGTGCAAACCAAAGCCACATCCCCAGATATAGAACCATGGGAGGTTTAAACACTAATTAGTGTGAATGCTTGAAAAGTTAAATCAGAAGAGCAGGCTGTCTTTACACTGTCACCACGTCCATATAATAAACTCCACAGGCATGAAAAATGAGAATTCAGTAGACATGACATATGTGAGTGAAGTTGGGCCCCCCACCTTCTTCAAATCCAACAAAAGTGGTATCAAACGTTTGTGCTACGTTTGTGCTGCAAAAATTGTCGTTTGTGCTGCTATCATTTTAAAGATATTAATCAAAATTTCTAGAGGTCATCAGAGGTCAACCAGCCCCCCCACATTAATTAAATCAAACAAAATGGGTGTCAATCAACTGTGCTACGTTTGTGCTGGTTTGTGCGGCTTCTGTTTTAAAGATATTAATGAAAATGTAAAGGTCAACCAGCCCCCCCCCCCCCCCCCCCAACACACACACACACACACACACATTAATGGAATCGAACAAAATTGATGTCAAACATTTGTGCTACGTTTGTGCTGGTTTGTTCTGCAAAAATTGTCGTTTGTGCTGCTATCATTTTAAAGATATTCAAGAAAATTTGTAGAGGTCATCAGAGGTCAACCAGCCCCCCCACATTAATGGAATCAAACAAAACTGGTGTCAATCAACTGTGCTACGTTTGTGCTGCAAAAATTTACGTTTGTGCCGCTATCATTTTAAAGAAATCCATACAAATTTCTAGAGGTCATCAGAGGTCAACCAGCCCCCCCACATTAATGGAATCAAACAAAACTGGTGTCAATCAACTGTGCTACGTTTGTGCTGCCTCTGTTTTAAAGATATTAATGAAAATGTAAAGGTCAAAAGGTCAACCAGCCCCCCCACATTAATGGAATGAAACAAAACTGGTGTCAATCAACTGTGCTACGTTTGTGCTGGTTTGTGCTGCCTCTGTTTTAAAGATATTAATGAAAATGTAAAGGTCAAAAGGTCAACCAGCCCCCCCACATTAATGGAATCGAACAAAATTGATGTCAAACATTTGTGCTACGTTTGTGCTGCAAAAATTTACGTTTGTGCCGCTATCATTTTAAAGATATTCAAGAAAATTTGTAGAGGTCATCAGAGGTCAACCAGCCCCCCCCCACATTAATGGAATCAAACAAAACTGGTGTCAATCAACTGTGCTGTGTTTGTGCTGGTTTGTGCTGCTAAAATTGTCGTTTGTGCTGCCTCTGTTTTAAAGATATTAATGAAAATGCAAACGTCAAAAGGTCAACCAGCCCCCCCACATCACCCAAATCAAACAAAAGTTGATGTCACAGGTTTGTGCTGCAAAAAATTTTGTTTGTGGTGCTATTATTTTAAAGATATTAATAAAATTCCATCCATCCATCCATTTGCTTATCCTTTTAAGGGTCGCAGGGGGTGCTGGAATCTATCCCAGCTGTCATAGGGCAAGAGGCAGGGTACATCCTGGACAGGTTGCCAGTCTGTCACAGGGCCAACACACAGGGACAGACAACCATTCGCACTCACATTCACACCTATGGGCAATTCGGATTAACCAATTAACCTATCACCAGAAGCTGCATGTCTTTGGAGAGAGCCCGGAGAGAACCCACGCAAACATGGCGAGAGAACCTGCAAACTCCACACAGAAAGACCCTGGCGTGATGGTGGAATTGAACTCAGGACCTTCTTGCTGTGCGGCAACAGTGCTAACCACCGTGCTGCCGTAATAATAACATTAAATAACATTTATGAAGAAATTAAAAGGGGCATGCCAGTAGGTGCGTATCAGTTTATAATTGGATAAGGTGTTTTGAGCCATTAAGCATGTGAGTGAAGTTGGCCCCCCCACCTTCTTCAAATCCAACAAAAGTGGTATCAAACGTTTGTGCTGGTTTGTGCTGCTAAAATTGTCGTTTGTGCCGCTTTCATTTTAAAGATATTAATGAAAATGTAAAGGTCAAAAGGTCAACCAGCCCCCCCACATTAATGGAATGGAACAAAATTGATGTCAAATGTTTGTGCTGGTTTGTGCTGCAAAAATTTACGTTTGTGCTGCTATCATTTTAAAGATATTCAAGAAAATTTGTAGAGGTCATCAGAGGTCAACCAGCCCCCCCACATTAATGGAATCAAACAAAACTGGTGTCAATCAACTGTGCTACGTTTGTGCTGCAAAAATTTACGTTTGTGCTGCTATCATTTTAAAGAAATCCATACAAATTTCTAGAGGTCATCAGAGGTCAACCAGCCCCCCCACATTAATGGAATCAAACAAAACTGGTGTCAATCAACTGTGCTACGTTTGTGCTGGTTTGTGCTGCCTCTGTTTTAAAGATATTAATGAAAATGTAAAGGTCAAAAGGTCAACCAGGCCCCCCACATTAATGGAATCAAACAAAACTGGTGTCAATCAACTGTGCTACGTTTGTGCTGGTTTGTGCTGCCTCTGTTTTAAAGATATTAATGAAAATGTAAAGGTCAAAAGGTCAACCAGTCCCCCCACATTAATGGGACCGAACAAAATTGATGTCAAACGTTTGTGCTGGTTTGTGCTGCTAAAATTGTCGTTTGTGCCGCTTTCATTTTAAAGATATTAATGAAAATGTAAAGGTCAAAAGGTCAACCAGCCCCCCCACATTAATGGAATGGAACAAAATTGATGTCAAATGTTTGTGCTGGTTTGTGCTGCAAAAATTTACGTTTGTGCTGCTATCATTTTAAAGATATTCAAGAAAATTTGTAGAGGTCATCAGAGGTCAACCAGCCCCCCCACATTAATGGGATCGAACAAAATTGATGTCAAACGTTTGTGCTGGTTTGTGCTGCTAAAATTGTCGTTTGTGCTGCCTCTGTTTTAAAGATATTAATGAAAATGTAAAGGTCAACCAGCCCCCCCACATTAATGGAATGAAACAAAACTGGTGTCAATCAACTGTGCTACGTTTGTGCTGGTTTGTGCTGCCTCTGTTTTAAAGATATTAATGAAAATGTAAAGGTCAAAAGGTCAACCAGCCCCCCCACATTAATGGAATCGAACAAAATTGATGTCAAACATTTGTGCTACGTTTGTGCTGCAAAAATTTACGTTTGTGCCGCTATCATTTTAAAGATATTCAAGAAAATTTGTAGAGGTCATCAGAGGTCAACCAGCCCCCCCCCCACATTAATGGAATGAAACAAAACTGGTGTCAATCAACTGTGCTACGTTTGTGCTGGTATGTGCTGCAAAAATTGTCGTTTGTGCTGCATCTGTTTTAAAGATATTAATGAAAATGTAAAGGTCAAAAGGTCAACCAGCCCCCCCACAGTAATGGAATTGAATAAAAGCCTTCAGTTTTCAGGCCCCTCTTCTGTGGAACCAGCTTCCAGTTTGGATTCAGGAGACGGACACTATCTCTACTTTCAAGATTAGGCTTAAAACTTTCCTTTTTGCTAAAGCATATAGTTAGGGCTGGACCAGGTGACCCTGAATCCTCCCTTAGTTATGCTGCAATAGACGTAGGCTGCCGGGGGATTCCCATGATGCATTGAGTTTTTCCTTTCCAGTCTCCTTTCTCACTCACTATGTGTTAACAGACCTCTCTGCATTGAATTATATCTGTTATTAACCTCTGTCTCTCTTCCACAGCATGTCTTTTATCCTGTCTTCCTTCTCTCACCCCAACCGGTCGCAGCAGATGGCCGCCCCTCCCTGAGCCTGGTTCTGCCGGAGGTTTCTTCCTGTTAAAAGGGAGTTTTTCCTTCCCACTGTCGCCAAAGTGCTTGCTCATAGGGGGTCATATGATTGTTGGGTTTTTCTCTGTATCTATGAAGCGCCTTGAGGCGACTTATGTTGTGATTTGGCGCTATATAAATAAAATTGAATTGAATTGAATGTTTCATTAGAGTGGGTGTGGCACACTTAATCAAAATGATTTGCCAGTGGGACTGTTTGAGAAAAAAAGCCTCATCGGGTGAGGGATTTCTACGTGCGATCAACTTGTCAACTTGTCAAGTCCCAATCCTTGGAAGAAGCAAAGGTCCTAATACGCAGCATTGCTATTGTGGCATTAAGTGAGACAGAAGGCTGTGACAGTTTTGGAAACCCCATTATGTCAGAAGTGTCCAAATCAAATCTGAAAAGAAAAATTGCAGATGAGACTGTCTGTTTCTGATGACAAGGAAGAAGAAGACATTAGATTGGATCCATGCACAGAAATAAACACCGACTTAAGGCAGTGGGTGGCAGATATTTGTGAGAGGAGCAGGTGCCATGCTGAAGATCATGGTGATCGAGACAATATGCACTATCTACCTGAGCTCGTCCCACACCTAATTAGATTGGGAGGATACCTACCACTCTGGACTGGAGAAATGGTTCCCCTATTTCAGAGCGAAAAACTCACTGCAACTTCAGCTAATGTTGAAGCAGAGTTCAAGAACATTAAACATGGTCTGTTCAAGCATGAAAATCTCCCTATAAGGATAGATAAATTCATTGCACGTCATCTTGGTTTTATTGAAGGGAACATGCGGCTCTGTTCTGCAAAACAAATACGAAAAGAAGCAGAGGTTGCCAGACAGGATGGTACAGTGAAGCGTCAGTATCCACACAAAGCCTTTGTGGAGCAGGAAGTGGATGATAACCCCTCTCAGGAGCCCAAAATTGACACAGACATAGACATAGAGGAAGGGCACGAAGTACTGCAGTGCGTTTCACGTTGATATCAGGCGCCTCCTAAAAAGGGAAAAGAAAAGTTCATTTAACGCAAAGTTTTCAGGTGTCATTCTTTGGGGAGAATACATGTTTATGAAACTGCATGACATCAGACTCTACCAAATTTTGGAGACTTTTCTTTTAAGATACAACCTTTCTGTCTCTTGTGACAGAGAGTCTGTTTCTTAATCATTTGACAAAAACCCTACACAGTATTTTAAAATAGTGTTCTCCAGATCAGAGCTGTAATCTATATAGAACATGGGGTTCAAAGCAAGGAAAAATTGTGTGTTTATCAGTGAAACCTTTAATTTGTGTTAATTTTATCATTATCAATATATGAAATCTTCACCTTAAGGGACTTAATGAATGGTTTCTTCTAAAAATTAGGAATGATTGAGTCATTTCACATCATATGAAAATATTAATTTTTAATACAAATTTGGCCCTACAAAAATGGAAACTCAGTAACAAAGATAATGGAGATTCTCTAAACACGAGCGAATATCACAGTAAAATTGTTGATTGTGATTTACACATTGGATGTATCCTCAATGATTTGGTACAATTATACAACATTTTATAAGAACTGAACAACTGATGAAACTAATTATAGGCCAATCTCCAACCTTCCTTTCATATCAAAAATCCTTGAAAGAGTAGTTGTCAAACAGCTAACAGATCATCTGCAGAGGAATGGTTTATTTGAAGAGTTTCAGTCAGGTTTCAGAGCTCATCACAGCACAGAAACAGCTTTAGTGAAGGTTACAAATGATCTTCTTATGGCCACTGACAGTGGACTCATCTCTGTGCTTGTCCTGCTAGACCTTAGTGCAGCATTCGATACTGGGTGGCTGTAGCTCAGGTGGCAGAGCAGGTCAGTCACTAATCAGAAGGTCGGTGGTTCGATCCCAGGCTGCCTCCTGGCTGCATGCCAAATATCCTTGGGCAAGATACTAACCCCATGTTTGCCTACTGGTGGTGGTCAGAGGGCCCGGTGGCGCCAGTGTCCGGCAGCCTCGCCTCTGTCAGTGCGCCCCAGGGCAGCTGTGGCTACAATGTAGCTTGCCATTGCCAGTGTGTGAATGTGTGTGTGAATGGGTGAATGACTGAATGTAGTGTAAAGTGCTTTGGGGTCCTTAGGGACTAGTAAAGCGCTATACAAATGCAGGCCATTTTACCATTTAATATCCTATTAGAGCGATTAGAACATGCTGTAGGTATTACAGGTACTGCACTGCAGTGGTTTGTATCATATCTATCTAATAGACTCCAGTTTGTTCATGTAAATGGAGAGTCCTCTTCACACACTGAGATTAATTATGGAGTTCCACAGGGTTCAGTGCTGGGACCAATTCTGTTTACATTATACATGCTTCCCTTAGGCAGCATCATTAGAAGACATAGCATACATTTTCACTGCTATGCAGATGACACCCAGCTCTATCTGTCCATGAAGCCAGATAACACACACCAATTACTTAAACTGCAGGAATGTCTTAAAGACATAAAGACCTGGATGGCCGCTAACTTTCTGCTTCTTAATTCAGATAAAACTGAGGTTATTGTACTCGGCCCTGAAAAGCTTAGAAATATGGTATCTAACCAGATTCTTACTCTGGATGGCATTACCTTGGCCTCCAGTAACGCTGTGAGGAACCTTGGAGTAATTTTTGACCAGGATATCTCCTTCAACGCACGTATTAAACAAATATGTAAGACTGCGTTCTTCCATTTGCGCAACATCTCTAAAATTAGAAATATCCTGTCTCAGAGTGACGCTGAAAAACTAGTTCACGCATTTATTACTTCCAGGCTGGACTACTGTAATTCATTATTATCAGGATGTCCAAAAAACTCACTGAAAAGCCTTCAACTAATCCAAAATGCTGCAGCAAGAGTACTGACAGGGACTAGAAAGAGAGAGCATATTTCTCCTGTTTTGGCTTCCCTTCATTGGCTTCCTGTTAAATCCAGAATTGAATTCAAAATCCTGCTCCTCACATACAAGGTCTTAAATAATCAGGCCCCATCTTATCTTAATGACCTTGTAGTACCATATCACCCCATTAGAGCACTTCGCTCTCGCTCTGCAGGCCTACTTGTTGTTCCTAGAGTATTTAAAAGTAGAATGGGAGGGAGAGCCTTCAGTTTTCAGGCCCCTCTTCTGTGGAACCAGCTTCCAGTTTGGATTCAGGAGACAGACACTATCTCTACTTTCAAGATTAGGCTTAAAACTTTCCTTTTTGCTAAAGCATATAGTTAGGGCTGGACCAGGTGACCCTGAATCCTCCCTTAGTTATGCTGCAATAGACATAGGCTGCCGGAGGATTCCCATGATGCATTGAGTTTTTCCTTTCCAGTCACCTTTCTCACTCACTATGTGTTAACAGACCTCTCTGCATTGAATTATATCTGTTATTAACCTCTGTCTCTCTTCCACAGCATGTCTTTTATCCTGTCTTCCTTCTCTCACCCCAACCGGTCGCAGCAGATGGCCGCCCCTCCCTGAGCCTGGTTCTGCCGGAGGTTTCTTCCTGTTAAAAAGGAGTTTTTCCTTCCCACTGTCGCCAAAGTGCTTGCTCATAGGGGGTCATATGATTGTTGGGTTTTTCTCTGTATCTATGAAGCGCCTTGAGGCGACTTATGTTGTGATTTGGCGCTATATAAATAAAATTGAATTGAATTGGGTCCAACTCCTGCCTGCCGCACAGCGATTCATTCTTTTAACCTAAAAATGTTTTAATGGCCATGAAGAAAGGACTCTTCAATAGATCTTTCAACTCACCTGTGTTTACTGTCTCCACCTGAAATTAATTTCAGTCTGAAGTTTTTTCTTTCTTCTGTCCTTTTGTCTTCAGTCTTCAGCCTTGGAAGGAAAAAATAAAAATATTGAAAACCTTATTAGCACACTAAATATACAAAACCTTGCTATATTTCAATTGTTTTAGATCGAAGTTGCCACTGCTAGCTAAGTCAGTTTTGAATCATGCTAATGAGAAGAAGAAAAAAAAACCTGCCGAACAATGAGGCTGCTGTTGTAAAAACGCCAACTTTCTTGCGTTGGCAAGTGGTCGTTAAAATATCATTAAGACCCTGTCTTTTTATGTAATTCTTAGTAAAACTGTTTTAATCGGTTAAAACTGACGACATAATCTATGTTTGAAAAAGAGCGCGAACAACAGCGAA
Source organism: Copadichromis virginalis (assembly GCF_057382275.1). Classification (NCBI taxonomy): domain Eukaryota; kingdom Metazoa; phylum Chordata; class Actinopteri; order Cichliformes; family Cichlidae; genus Copadichromis; species Copadichromis virginalis. The sequence continues at coordinate 27,976,662 of NC_140632.1, read as the reverse complement.
CCACTATTCACCACCTGGGTCTGTGCTTTTCAACACAACAGCGCATTCGAAATAGAAGTTCTTGCCTGCAACATATACTTGCTTTTTTACGGAAAAAATAAACATAACGAAGGTTTACTTACAAGTTTCTCCAAATGTGCTCTCCAGTCGCTCGAGAAGGGCAGCCATATTGAACAGAATTTTCTGTCAACGTCGTTCAGGTTAGAGAGAAAACGTCATGACGTAGTTGACATACACATGCGGAGCTCGGAAAAAAACCATAATTAAATCATAATTAAGAAAGCAGTATTTACTCTTAACTTCTAAGCCATGTACAATTATAACTGTTTGAATCGTTAACAGAACAAAAGTTTTAAGTTGTTTCAACTTTGAGGAATTTCAATTGTTATATCCACAAACTTTATAAGTCAGGTAGACTGTTGGGGTTTACAGTGCAGTAAAACTTGGCAAAGGACAATACTGTGTCATGAACACCTGTGCCTTTGATGCCTTCTGTCAAAGTCTGTGCTGCGCTTACTGTGACAGTCGTACTGCTCAAAACATGTTGAATAGTTCAGAGGAGAACAAAGTATTCCAGCTTGTGAAATCCCTTGCTTCAAAGGGTGTCACTGAACATGCCTATTCATTGAGGGCAGAGGTGCTGAGCTCAATATTCTGCCCTGTTCAGTTGAAGACTGGTGTTCATCGTGTTGATGCACAGTGCCATGTGTCCACAGTAATTCAAAAAACAATGACTGAAAATCCAAGTGTTCACTTCACAAGAAAGTGTTCCTCCCAGTACTGCAAACTTTACACACCAAACACAAGGCAAATACCTTTTGTTTCCATTGATCTGTCAGTCCTCTCAGCTTCTGGCATAGCTCACCTTCAGTCTGCTGTTGAACAAGGGCTCAACCTTCCAGCATCGCCACGCCTAAGACCAATCGAAAGTCCTGATGCATCTCCAACAGCATTTAAAACAGTGCAAGAATTATGCTTCTATCCCACCTAGTTTTTGAGTTACACGACGTTTTGTAACTCCAAAAAACGGCGTTTTTCACCGCTCACCGCGATCAAATTCTGACTGCTGATCACCCTGATTTTTAAGGCGCCCCGCCCCCTTTTCAGGTGGCGCGATTGATGGCTCTTCAGACCAAAGGTCCTGGGTTCGATTCCACCTTGGTCAACATGTTTTTTTTAACTACAAATTTATACACTATCACAGACCGGTAATTCGTATTGATAATTTATTACAATTCTGAAAAGTTTTATGATTTTACCAGCTTTTCTAATATGGACCTCAGATTCTCTGTGGCAGAAATACATACAAGTACACAGCCTGATGAAGCAGACAGAAGCAGTACCTCTGATTGGTTCAGCATTTTCACCTCTTATCAGCACAAATCTCAGCCTCTTCTGCTGTTTTCATTAGAATTTTAAGCTTTTCCACCTTTTTTCAGTTACGTGAGAACCAGTTTGGCTCAATGAGTAGCTGAAAAATATCCGCCTCTTCTGCTGTTTTAGCAGGATTTCAGAGTTCAGCTTTTTCACTTGTTTTAAGCACAAATTTCAGTTTCTTTACCTCATTTCACAACAAAGTTCTTCCTCTTCACCTCTTTTCTGCTAATTTGAGCTTCTGCTCCACAGTGCACATTTTCCCTCTCATCATATCTTTGCTTGTGACCAGAACTCATTTGGCTCAGAGGGTAGGGCAGCTGCCGTGAGACCCGGTGGCAGAGGCTCGAATCCTGTGAGAGTTGCTACACATGTTCCCTGCTTGCATGCGCTCTGCTTTCTTGACACTCTCCAGTGTGTCATTACACATACAGCCATCTTCAGCAAGCACTTCTGCTTCTACACCTCTTTTCAGCTCATCTTTTTGCTTCTTTACCTCTTTTCAGCAGATATTCTTCTGATTCACCTCTTTTCTGAAATATTTTCAGCCTTTTCACCTCTTATCAGCACAATTCTCAGCCTCTTCTGCTCATTTCAGCACAATTGTCAGTCTCTCCACCTCTTCTTTGTGAGAAAGAGTTTGGCGCAGTGAGATGAGAACCTACCTTGAGTATCAGAAGTGCCAGGTTCGAATCCTGCTCAGGGCAACATTTTTTTGTTTGTTTTTTCAACTTTTTCAGCTTTTTTCAGCAGACATCTTCAGCGTTAAGGCATCCACACAGCATTTTCGCAGGAAATGCAAATTTTTCTAGTTTCATGATGAGACTGCCAAAATGCCAGGACAAAAGAGCCAGGACTGCCAAAATGAAATAAATAAATATATCATTAAATAATTAATTAAATGTGTCAATAATTAATTAAAATGTGAAATACATAAATAATTAATTAAATGTGTCAATAATTAATTAATTACATGTGTCATAACTATTTATTTAAGTAATTAATTAATTCAATTTTTAATTAATTATCGACACATTTAATTAATTATTTAATGGTGTATTTAATTAATTCATTATGGCAGTCCTGGCGTTCCATACCAAAGCGCTCACGGGCAGAGGATAGTCCACCCCCAGCTGCTATCAGGGCAGGAGATGTTCCCACCTATGCGTCCAAACTGCAAATGAATCACGTATGAGTGAAGCCTCTGCTCCCGCACTGACAGTAACGCAATCAGTTCAGTTCTTCTTTTACTGTTATGTTGTTTTGTGGATCACAAGGTTTAAAACTACTTAAACACACACACACACACACACACACACACACACACACACACACACAAAGTAACTCCACCAGAGTGCCTATTTCGAGTCACTTTTGCAGGTCCAAGCGCAGATAAAGGAGTAAGGTTGGAATTGTGGCATTAAAAAAAACAATAATCGCTAAAAGAAATTTAATATGAAGTTCTAAATAAATTCTAAATGCATTTAGGACGTTTTTTTACTCACTTTGTTTCTTCTTTTTTTCTCTCCTACAACATGGGTTACAATGTTGTAGGATTTGTAGGATTGCAAATTCATGCAAATTAGGCGATGACGTCGTTTAGCGACTTCTAGAGACTTTTAGAATAGCCAAAAGTGATTTTTCTTGCTGAGGAGTTGGCAACACTGGCCAGGGGCTGCGACACATTTATACAGCCGTATTTCGCATATGACTATGAAAGGCGTAAGAGGAAGTAGTTTCTTCCAATTTAGACGATCCAAATGATATAGTTTCTTTCCATTGTGTTCCTGTTAATGAAAAACTACAAATTTACTCCAAAATACTAAAATATCGATATTTTAATATGAGAATCGATTCTAGAACATAAATTACTGGGATCGGAAGAATCGATATTTCAATATCGATCCACACACCAATTATCGCATGCACTCGCGCGACCAGCACTCCTGCTTAAACGCACACAGTCACGGTGACACGTTTCTATCTCGGACCCTACGATCATTCGCACAGTTATAGAGGCGCTCTGTTTACTTACTGTTGTGCTGCTTCTCGTTCACGGGGAGGGTCTCAGGATCCCGTCAATCACCATCCAACCAAGGGGAGTTCAGACGCTATCTCACCGGCCTGGCCACAAATTCACATTCCAGGGCTTTCTTCGGGCATCCTAGTGTCCTGGCTGTCCACAGACTTCGGTATGTCCTACCCCCTCCTCAATGAAAGGCCATTTGTTGGAGTCCGGCTCCAAAGGACCAAATAAATGTTAGGTCTGTGCTTGCAGGCCTCGCTGACTCAGAGACTTAGTCCCGTGAACAAAGCCAGACGAACAGAGATCAATTGGTTTTAAGTTGCGCAAGGGGAGCCCAGTCAGAATCTCAGAGCTGTGAGCTCTGCACCCAAACCTCAGACGACTCCAACTCTGGCCCCCTCTTGCAGTTCTTTTATTAACTCAGTGTTTACACAAACATCTCATTAATCATGCGATAGATAAAATACATATAAACATGTGTCGTGTGTGTCTGCAACAGTGAACATGTGATGTGTGTGTGTGTGTGAATGTGTCTGTGAGCATGTGATGTGATCAGTGAAACGTGAGTGTGCGTCTGTGTAGAAAACAGAGGTGAACATTCATGCTAAAGATCTAATCATCTTGCACAATGACAACCATAATGATCCACAATTCTCTAACAGAACTGTTACCTGCAACTGCAACCACCTGACCTCATTCTCCATCCTCATGTCACCAAACATTCCAAAGAAACTCTGTTTAGACATTATAACCTACATTGGAGTTGGCCTGTCCATGATTTCCTTGGTCATATGTCTCATCATTGAAGGACTCATATGGAGAAAAATAACGACTGAAACCTCTTACGTGCGTCATGTTGCCATAGTCAACATTACTGTCCCTCCTGATTGCAAACATTTGGTTTATAATTGGAGCGGCCATTTCAGATGCAAAAGTTCAAAAAAAAAAAAAAAAAAAACCAGCGTGCACTGCAGCTACCTTTTTTTTAATCCATTTTTCTACCTAGCTCTGTTTTTCTGGATGTTTGCCTCAGCTTTGTTGCTGCTCTACCGTACAACTAATGTCTTTGGGGGGTTGTCTAAAGCATCTATGCTGGCCATTGGATTCTCTCTAGGCTACGGAGCTCCTCTCATCATAGCAACAGTAACTGTAGCTGCAACTGCACCTGACAACAAATATATCAGAGAAAATGTAATCTGTTGGCTCAAATGGGATGTGTCCAAAGCTCTACTGGTGTGTGATTCTTACACTGTTAATAGTGCTGATAAACCCAATTATCCTGCATGTGGTTTTCAGTTAGAGATATTTGTAATGAAAACCATTTTCACTAGCAGTCAAAAACTAATGTGTACCCTTATGGCAGCATTTTTGTTAAATATGAACAGAATGATAGAAGAAGTGCTGCCACATGCCTGGCCAGAGAGTACCAATTTGTTTAATTAGTAGTTCAATGAAAGGCTTCAGTTAAGTAAGAGTGAGGGAAAAAAATTGTGCTTACTTTCACAGTTTTGTCTTTTTAAAATAAAGAAAAACACTACATTTTTCAAAATATTTGTGGATGTTTAAGTGGCCATCCAATGAGATGACAGCGCCAGCTGCGTTAGCCTCATCTTAGATAACATCAATCAGATCATTAAAATAAACTAAGTTTTAAAAATAACATCTGAATATTATTGATCGCTTAAAAACCCACCTGAATAGTTTTGTTATTGATTTGGCCTCTGTAGTTTGGTTTTTCATATTTTCTGGTTCTTTACTCTTTCACATTCACACATTTAGCTTTTTTTTCTTTAACTGAAACTTTGTTTCTTAAGTATTTATTGTCTCTGAGCTGTTTTTCAGTTTTCAATCATTCTATCAGCTGATTCATAAGAGGATTAGTTGGCAGAATTGATTGACTAATCAGTTGACTGATCATGAAGTAACTCCAAATGTTGCCATGTTCAGATTGTTTTATTAGATTGTTTAAAAAGGAAACAATACTGAGAAACAAAGAGGTTGTTCAACATGTCAGACAGATTTTATAGAAAAGTTAAAACAGGAAACACACAACAGGTTCCATTTAATCAGGGATGAAAGATCAGCAGATGGAGGCGAGGTCAGGGGGGATCAGGTGCAGTAGAACTCTCCGGCATCAACTCTGCGTCTTTTACGACTCTGCTGCTCGAAGAACTGACGAATGTCATCAGATGTCACAACCTATCATAGAATAGTTAAATTATATCAGTTAACCTATCAGAACAGTCACAAGACACTTGACCTATCAGGTGGAAGACTCACTTTTCCTTCAGCTGCAAATCTCTGCAGGAAGTCCTTCAGCTCAGTTTTCATGTCATTGTATCCTGCAAGAAAAATAATCAGGACTATTTAATCTGTTCATAGACTTTCTGCAGGTTCAAACATTCTTCTTACAGAGTCCACTTACAGAATTGTTAAGTTAGTGTGAGCACCTGCATAAAAGCAAAGATTTCACGTGTGCGTTAAAAGAGTACTGAGGGGGGAAAAAACTGCGATGCGCGATACCACCACTGTTGAACAGGTGATGGAGAAACAGGTTTACCTTTTAGGTGACATGAATGAGTTGAACGGAAGTTATGAATGGTAGCTGACAGCTGGTAAGTGTGCAGGGGTAGGGCATTAACAGGGAAAGGGGGGCACAAAGAAATACGTTTCTTTCTTATTCTCATTTAACCCATTAAGACCTACCATAGTATGGAGCGCCAGGACTGCCATAATGAATTAATTAAATACACCATTAAATAATTAATTAAATGTGTCAATAATTAATTAAAATTGGAATTAATTAAATAGTTATGACACATGTAATTAATTAATTATTGACACATGTAATTAATTAATTATGTATTTCACATTTTAATTAATTATTGACACATTTAATTAATTATTGACACATTTAATTAATTATTTAATGATATATTTATTTATTTCATTTTGGCAGTCCTGGCGCCTGGCTCTCATCATGAAATAATTTTATCTGTCAGCCTCACCCATCAAACTCAGGGGGCGGGGTTAATGCTGATCGAGTCAAAACCATTGCTTTGGCCTGGGCCCTGTTTCAGGAAGCCGGTTTGGAAAACTCAGAGTGAAAAACGACACTCACGGTTGAGTAACCCCGAACTGTCCAACTCGGAATATTCGGTTTCAGAAAGGCTGATAACAATTAGTTCAGTCAACGCGGAGTTGCTTTAACCCCAAGTGAAGCGCGCGGACGAGGATACATAAAGCCCTGATAAGCGGAGCACAGATTAAGCGAGTCACCATGGAGACGGAGGGAAAGAAGGCGCGGTCAATGTATTTCACAGCGCTTGAGGCCGAAATTCTGATGGCAGCATATGCCGATAACATGCAAATTCCGCGGAAAAAAGTAACACAGCCTCAGCTGCAAAAGAAAGTGAGCATGCATGGCAAAACATAGCCGACAGAGTCAATGCGTGAGTGTTAATTTAAACATTGATCTAGGGATTTCCACCCATTTAACACGTTATTTTATCATATGTTATTTTATTTGTTATTTTATACATTTTATTTTGTGATGTGATGTGAGCGCAGGTGCAACCCAACAGGCCCCAAACGTGCCTGGCAGCAAGTAAAAATGAAATATAAAAATATAGTCCAAACAGGTAAGGTGTAATTGTATTATGAGCCGTAGTGCTTGGTCTGTTTGTCCGATGTAAATCAATTGCAGTTAGAGGCTACATTAATTTCCTTTCTGTGAGCACTTATTGAAATTATCTGAGCACATTACAAGTACATATTTGCTTACTCTGTATGCTCAAATGTGGCCCGTTATAGCCAACAGAAAAAAAGCGGAGGCCCGAAAAACAGGTGGGGGTCCTCCACCACCACCACTCACAGAGGCTGAGCAGTTGGCCCTCAGCCAAAACAGTGGGCGCCCTGTGGCCGAAGGCATCTCTGCGGGGACATCCTCTGAGGCAATAACCCCGCAAGACACAAGTGCCTACATAAGGGGTAAATTCAAAATAATACATGATGTGCATACATCCTTTCTTCACAGTCACCTTTGCAGTGCGACACATTCATTTGATAAACTCTTTACCATAATGGATTATTTTGTAGTGAAGTTATTTTCCTACTGATTTTGCCTTCCCTCAGTCTTGGTTGTCTTTGAGAGCATAATGACAATGAAGTGTAAGGTGATTGGTATGTTTGTTAATTGCCATTTGGTCCCTTGTAAGTTATAAGTGACCTGTATAAACCTCATATTCTATCAGTTGATGGTGGTGGTGTACTGCATCTGGTGCAGCCTCCTGTTGAGCCAGACCAACATGCAGTTGTGAGTAATACTCCACAGATTATATGAGTTTACAGTAGAACAGCAATGTTGTCTATTTCTTTACTACAGGAAAATAATGAAGAAACATTGACAGCTGTTACAGAGGAGGAAGCAACAGAGACACTTTATGAGGTTTACATCTTTTAATACTTTGTGTACAGGAAATACAGGCGACCAATAAAGCCAGTTGAACAAAAAATCTGTTTATTCTTCTTTCAACATGTTGAGGTGATGGGTCAAAAGAAATGATTGTGACATATGGTGTCTCTGACTGCGCTTCCATCTTGTATGTCCGTGGGAGGGTCAGGATGTTCATGGTTTGGATCACTGCTGTTTGGTTCAGAAGGACAGTGTTCTCCTCTAATTGTGGCAATGTTGTGAAGAATCACACATGCCACAATAATGTCACATGCCCTTTCTGGGGTGACCCTGAGTCTTTGCAGGCACTGGAACCGGGCCTTAAGCATTCCGATAGTCATTTCAATTCTGGCTCTTGTCCTGCAATTAGCCAGATTATATCGCTGCTGTGGGCCCGGTTCAGGGTCAGGGTAAGGGGTAAGCAAATAGGGTAAACATGGATACCCCCTATCACCAAGCAAGTAGCCAGTGAACTCTCCTAAGACAGAAGGATACACTTCAGTTCAAATGTCCCTGAAGCAATTGGTCTTTATATATTTTAAAGTATTCTCAACTCACCATGTCCAAATTTTGTGCTCAGTGTACATTCACGGAATATTTGTGAGTCATGGACAGAGCCTGGCTGCTTGGCTTCCACATTTGTGATAATGTTGGCAGCATCACATATGATCTTCACAGTGCAGAGAACACAAATTAGCATCCATTACTATAATGAAATAATTTGTTAGTTTGAAATGCTACAGGGAACTATGTACCTGTACATTAATGCTGTGGAAAGACTTCCTGTTCACATAGTCTCCTTCATTTACTGAAGGAGCAATGATTGGAATGTGAGTACCATCTGTACAGCCAATCACGCCTGGGAACCCTGAAAATAAATGTAAAATTTAAGTAGTAGTTCAAGTATCACCACATCATACATTAAGTTTTGGTCATCCTGATACCTGCAATTTTGTGGCATCCCTCTTTGATAAATCTTGTGGGTCTGTGACCGGGGAACACCACAGACGAGTACAGGAGACGTTTCAGTGCAACTGTAACATTCCTGACTGCCCGACAGACGGTAGCCTTGGAAACGTGCTCAGCGTCACCAATATTATACAGAAAGCTCCCGTTTGCAAAAAACCAAAGTGCAATACAAATAATATGCAATGAACTGAGAGCATGTCCGCGATGTGTCACATGCGTAATATATGGCCTGAGGATGTTATTCAAATAACTTATAGATTGTGCTGAGAAACGGTAACGTTCGCACAGAAAATCATCAGGAAATGATAAAATGTCCAAACGCGCTCTGATCACTCTCTCCCGGCGGAGAGCTCTGCGGAGAATTTGGGCTTCACGATCTACTGGCTCTTCAAGGAAGTGGCACACCATGTCCGACACTTCCTACTGTCAGGTTTCCGACAAAGGGGCGGAGACAGTCAGGGTTAGTTGTAGTAAACCTGCTAGGGGGCAGGTTAGCTTCACGGAGTGTGTCGTCATAGTGACTCACTCAGGCTGCAGCTGAACTCGCTTTGTGAAACCGAAAACCCAGAGTTTTCGTTAACTCAGGGTATACTTACTCAGTTTTTCCACTAAACCGGCTTCCTGAAACAGGGCCCTGGTGGCCATTGTTTCTAGCACACAACAACCGGCATGTGGAAGCTAACAGAACTGAACTTTGAAAAACCCTGTTTGTGTGTCACCAAATACCGTTTTAATATTTTTTTTTAGCCGAGAATGTAGTGGTTTAATCTTCATGTGTCTGGTCGGTTTGTCAAGATACAGCCTCTTTGCAAAAGTGCTTCGATGATTTCGGAGATGTCTGCCCAGTCTCATGGCAAAGCGTGGGATAGACCCGCTCGCCTCGCAAGCAATCCCACCGACAAAGCGCAGGCCCCGGTACACAGCTGTAGTAACCCCCGCTGACTTCTTTTACTGAGGTTATATTTATCGGTGTTTTATTTCCTGATGTTCTTATGTGTCCTATGTGTTTCAGTCGCCAATTCTGAATTATAACTAACATTAAAAACAGGAGGAGAGAGAGCAAATAAATCTGTTTAACATCTGATCTTTGGGTTTTTGTTCAGTAATCAGCGTGACCTGTGTATAAACGCATAAAAGAGATAGCGTTGGTGATTCTGTCATGTAGTAACTGCTGGCTTTAACTGTACAAAGGTTGTTCGACACTATGAAACACATACAGACTTCATGATGTTCGGCTAATATTTTTATTGTGAATATTAATCATGCTGACCTCGCTCTGTACACCACGCAGCGAGGTCAGCATATCCACAGCTCCATGAGTTAACACAAAGTTTCCCAGCTGACTATCTAACTTCCAACTATTCCAGAGACGTGAAAATATACAGCATAAAGAAAAGTGTAAGAGACTCAGCAGCAGATTAGAATAACAGTTATACATTTAATAAATCACCAAATGAATCCAAGAAAGGAGCAAACCTGTTCCGATAATTTGAGTTATGTTAAGTTTGTATTCCCTCAGCTGCAGACTCGCTGCTGTTTAAATGTTTGAAAAGGAAGATTAGATATAAACAAACGTCAAACATAGATTTAGTCTGCCTTCACATTTTATATGAGGCCAGCACGTATAGTGGCTGTGTCCTGTTTTAAGATCATACATGTAAAATTGTTGTCTGACCTCCGTCGATCCAGCCGCTCAGAGTCCGTGGTTACCATGGTTACTGCATAAGCAGCTATAATGTTAACAGCTGGCACTGAGGAAACCTACCGGCAGCATGGGTGTTTATGTTTTTCATTGCAAAAGAACTGTCTGAATGGTTAACTGAAGTTAACTTGGATAAATTATAGTTAAGGAGAATCACAGATAACGCCTACGTGAGCTGTGCGACTGTTCACCACTACACTGAAATCAGCAGGCTATTACTGAAATACACGTGCTATATCATAGACTATGATATAAATAGGGAGGTCCTATTAACATGTTTAGTTTTAAAGGACACCTTCCTGCCTTTAGTCTCCTTCATGAGCAGTATTAGTTTTCTTCTAACATCCAGAAGTCTGCACGATGTGTTTCATAGTTTGTAACAAGCCTTTGACAGGTAAACATAACATGACCGAAAAAGCAAAAAAAAAAAAAAAAAAAAAAAAGAGAGAGAGTGTTGACATAAGATTTTCCTGCACATTTTTATACCTCTGCCAACAGAGAGAGAAAAAAAAATCACATTCTAACAGACAGCTGGTGCTTAGAATACAGTTGAATAACTATTAAAAAACAGATGATATTTAGATGATAGTTCAGTCTAACACATGTGCCAGTGAACCATTAAACGTCTGTGAAACTATGCAGTTATGAAACGTAACTTTAACCTCAGCCAAACCGATTTGCTCAGTTGTAAATAAAACAGCGCTCGGGGAAAACACTATATTTACTCATCTTGTGCAGAAAAATGCGCTGACATTGCTTTATATCGAGCACCGGCTGCCCAGTTAAACTGTGACTATCACAGTTTAACTGGGCTATCACCAGGTAACTATCACGCCTACGTTACCTGACTATCACCAGGTAACGTAGGCGTGTTTCTTGAATTAGCAGCAGGTGTTAAACAGCTGACAGATGAGGAGGAGGATGCATGCAGGTAAACTGAGGGTCTGTTGAGCTGATCGCTGGTTTCGTGAGAAAAATGTCAGCTCGTTCTTTATGTTACAGAAGCACAGAGACACAAGACCAGGCGGAAAGAGACGATCGTTCGGTGAAAATGAGAATCTGCGAATGCAACATGTGGAACACGGAGAGTGGAATATGTAAACAAACCAGTTAACGTAACCCCCTGGATGCACTCTGAATGCTAATTGTTAGCAGAGCTAGTGAAATCTCTGAAAACATCTGAGCACTTTTGCAAACATGTTCTATGTTGACAACCTGACCAGACATACGTCGCGACATTCGTGGCTAAAACACTGTTAAAAGTGTAGCTGGTGACAGAAAAACGGGGTATTTTAAAACTACACCACCACCATTGCTGCCTGTGATTTGATCTGCATTCTGCGATACCTGGCTGCCCCAAGTCTACACAAGCAATCGATTATCTAGGATCGACCTGTTTTGACTTACTTTGCACGGCAACCAATCAAATGTTAGAGAAGCTGCATGGGCAGCGTTAACCCCGCCCCCTGAGTTTGATGGGTGAGGCTGACAGATAAAATTATTTCATGATGAGAGCCAGGCGCCAGGACTGCCAAAATGAAATAAATAAATATATCATTAAATAATTAGTTAAATGTGTCAATAATTAATTAAATGTGTCAATAATTAATTAAAAAGTGAAATACATAAATAATTAATTGTGTCAATAATTAATTAATTAAATGTGTCAATAATTAATTAAAATGTGTCAATAATTAATTAAAATGTGAAATACATAAATAATTAATTAAATGTGTCAATAATTAATTAATTACATGTGTCAACTATTTATTTAATTAATTAATTCCAATTTTAATTAATTATTGACACATTTAATTAATTATTTAATGGTGTATTTAATTAATTCATTATGGCAGTCCTGGCGCTCCATACCATAGAACCAAGTCCGCCAGAGCTTATATTATATTTTTACATGCTGTAGTGCCATTTTTGGGAGCATTTCAAGTTGCTATACATCAATACAACCATTATAGCTCACAGTTCATTTGTTTCACTAGTTTTTTCACATCGGCTGTGAGATGGGCACGCATAGAGTCACAGATTAAGAGCGATGGTGATGCGTGGAAAAAAACCACCTGGTCTCCTTACATACACCTCCCTCAGCCAGTCTTTCATCATTTCCTCATCCATCCAGCCCTTTTCATTTGCCTTAATGATGATTCCTGCTGGAAACTTCTCTTTAGGCAAAGTCTTTCGCTTAAAAATCACCATAGGCGGCAGTTTCTGTCCATTAGCATGGCAGCCAAGCACAACAGTAAAAGACGACTTTTCATACCCCGTTGTGCGTATCGCTACCGTGCTGGTCCCCTTCTTCTCCACAGTGTGACTCACCGGGATGTCAAAAGTGAGCGGGACCTCGTCCATGTTAGTGATGTGGCTGGGCTGGATGTTTTTGTCGCCGATGTGTTTGCTGTAGTAGGAGCGGAAGATGGCCAGCTTTTCATTATAATCCGCTGGAAGTTGCTCCGCTACCGTAGTCCCGGTCATGATGGAAAAATGGCACTGTTTCATAAAAAGTGAAAGTGAAACTGCTTTTAGCCAAATGGTGACCGTCGAAACGCTTCTCCCGCTCGTTCTTTGCTCGATGATCCACCGCTCGAGTCTTTCCTCCAACTCGGCCACACTTCACCCTTTAGCGTTCTCATGGTGTTCTCTACTACGTCCTCATTACAACACACAGGGCGCACTGCGCTATAGGGCGCGCCGTACTTTTTGAAGAAAATCTAAGACTTTTAAGTGCGCCTTATGGTCGTGAAAATACGGTACTAGTTATTACAAACACAATCAAGTGTGGTACAATGTCTTAATCTTAAACCCAAATTACTGTCTAAAATACACAAAATATATCTGTGAAGGTTCTAAGTAATCCAAAAGTTGACACTTTTCTTTCCAAGCTCCTTAGAATACACAACATAGATCAATCAACATCCCTTCTGCAAAGTGGAAAGCAGATTTATCAGTCGGCTTAGACCAAAACTTCTGCTCTCAGGTATGCTTAAAAACCTTTCAAGTGATTAGAAATCCCAGTCATGGTTTTGTCCCGCCTTTGCAATTGTGGTTGATGTAGGAGTAGGTGCGTGCTTGGGGCATCTGGGGACTCCCTAGGGACATTTTTCCTGGAGGGCTCAACCCAGGGGCTGTGGTCATGACCTTGTTGGGGCTCTGGTGGCTCTTGGGTAGTGTTTTCCTGGTGGCTACGTGCAGCAGAGCTGGGGGAGGGTCTGTGCTGGCAGAAGAGGGTTACTGGCCTGGTAGCTTGGCTGCCGCGGTGTGATTCCGGGGCAGGCTTAGGGTTCTGGGGTGCTCCGCTTCCGGGCTAGGCCTCGGGGGCTTGGGTTCTGGTTGGTGTCGCTGGGGTTGTGGGTGGGTACGTGCCAGCCCTGGTACATTGACGGAACTGGGGGCCACTTCAGCTGGCGGGGAGGTTGTTACATCCTTGCACGAGGTCTCTGCTCTCCAGCAGTTCCCTCTGAAGATGGAGGGAGAGCTCTAGCAGAGGTGCAGAATGAACTCAATCTGGGTGTCTATTTTCTTATGTAGTCTGGAAGATGATTATATGATGGGGTGGGTGTAGTTTCCTGCGTTGGGGTCAGGTGGGCCGCCATGGGCTCTGTGGCGGTTGATGGTGCTACTACAGTGGGGGGCCCCGGTCTGGATGGGCCCAGGCACCCTGGCCTTAATTGGTTTCCAAGAAACGGTGGTGGCTGAACTGAGTTAGGCACCCCCGTTCCCTGGACGTACTACGTCCAGTCTCAAATACCACTTGCTAGCCAAGCACACAGCTAACGCAGAGAGCCCTCCTCCCTCTCACCAAAGGCAGACCACGCTGGATACCTTTCAAAGGAGACGTCTGGACAATTCTACAACCAACAAACTTTCAACAGCCATAGCAAAATGGGTGGCTACAGCTTGCAGGTCGATTAACATTGTGGAGGATGAGCATCCTCCACATAGCATAGCATCCAACAACTGCACGTATGAATTCCCTTTGAGAGCCACCACTGTAAGATGGACAAAGATTCTCATCTTCATACAAGTTGTGTAAGCCAAAGTCGTGGAGGCTTTGGGGCTGACCAACACGGTTGCACTCACCAGAGACTATTGGACTTCTCTAAGTAAACATAGGGGTAACAGCGCATTATTTTTCACCAGAGTGGGAACTTCAGTTGAATGCTGTGACTGTTATGAAGACGGAGGAGAGGCACTTTGCTGACACGTGCGCTAAGCACTTTATGCCGGTGGCTAGACAGTGGGGAACAACAGCAAATTGCAAATTTTCATAAGAAAGAGTCACTTACACAGGACGTATCAACAAGACGGAACAGAACCTTGGAAATGATCAAGTGTGTTCTAAGAGATCGAGAACCACTGAAGAAATGCACTGGCACTACATGCAACCAATGTCACAATGCCATCAACAACAACTGAAGAAGCTGGAGACTGCTGGAACACTGCAGGTAATTTATTAATATTTCCTCTTACCACTTTTGACATAGGAATGTTTGTGTGTGTGTGTGTGTGTGTGTGTGTGTGTGTGTGTGTGTGTGTGTAAAATATTTTAACCTTATGTGAGTGAATGTAACAAATTCTTAATGAAGTGTATTTCTCTATGGAGGGAGGGGAGAAGTTTGTTTCCTGCTCAGTGGTGTTGCCAGCTTTGTGTCACCAGTTGCGAGTGATGGAGGTCTCTGAGGACGATCCAGCTTACATGGTTAAGTTCAAGGGTGACCTTCAAAACAGAAATGGAGAAGCGCAAGGAAAAAGCTAACATCATGTGGATCCTAGGTTTAAGGATCTTAAGTGTCTGAGCAGACCTGACAGGGCTGAGGTGTGGCGCTTGATCAGTGCATTGCTGAGGGAGAGGCAGAGGCCTGCGCAGCTTGAACAACCAGTAACATTTGAGCCATCTAAGAAAAGATCAGCTCTCGTGCTTGCTTCAGTCTTCATCTGATGAAGAAGAGGATTGCATTGAGAAATGTGTGGAGTGATACTGGGCAGAGCCAACTGTTGACATAGAGGACTGTCCCCAGAAATGGTGGGCCAAGCATGAAGGGGCACACAGTGAGATGGCATACCTTGCATGCAAGTACTTGGCAATACCTGCCACATCCATACCATGTGAGGGGTTATGGGTGGGTGTAGTTTCCTGCGTTGGGGTCAGGTGGGTCACACTTTCTGGGCATGTCATCTGAAAATGTCAAAATGCTTGTCTGTTTGAGCAACTGGTTCAGTGCAAAGAAACAAAAGTAATAGGGACAACCCATGCACTGTATTTTTTTAGTTCTTTCTTCCCTTTCTCCTTTGTGGTGTTTCCATGTTCATGTTTTGTTAGGAAAACTGAAAAAGGAAGAAGCTTGCATTGTTCAGCTTCTGCTAAATGCAACTGGAGAGCAACAAGTACAGCCAAACTGTTTTAGTCAAAGACACTGTAAGTATTAAGTATTATTACATATGCATTTTATTTATTGTATTTTTAATGTGTACTGTGTCTCCCACACTTAGATGGAAATATGTTTTGTGAGCCTTAACTGTCTAATGGTAAATTAAACAGTTATATTGTGTGGGAGTGTATGCTTAAGTTTCCTTTCAGCATATTTTTGAGCATTCAGTACCTTTGAGGTTTTTCTAAAGAATATTTTGGACTTTTGATTGTTTTGAATTGTTGCAATAAAAATAAACATATTTGCATAAAGCAAGTATATTTGTTCACTCCCATACTGTTAAGGGTATTAGAAGCATGAAAAGCATCTAAGTATTCTAAGTTCCTTTAGAACAAATTTTTTAAAAGTCCGTGATTAATTTGGGATGAATCTTGAGTTAACCATTGATAAGTACGCGATTAATCGCGACTAAATATTTTCATCGACTGACAGCCCTAATATATACACTTTAAGCAGTCTGTTTGCCTCCTTCCCAGGGCAAAGGGCAACATCTCCTGGGTCTAGGGATAGATTGCCCCTCTGGGTGTGATGGCACCTGGAACTGAGGGTATAGAGTATGTTTGGGGAGTGTGTGTACAAAGTTAATTTCTGTTTGTCTCAATGGTGGGCGAGTGTTGAGTATTGGTATATGTGTGCATGAGGGCAGGAATGCATGTTTGTGTCTGTGTGTGCCTGTTTGTCTATGTCTTAGACTTCACCTCTCGGTGAAGGTCGGGTCTTACGGTGTGTTCACACCGAACGCGATAGATGCGAACAGAGCGTCAAGTTTACATGTAAAGTCAATGGAAAAGCGCGATGACACGCGATTGTAGGTCCCGTGAAAATTCAGAAGCAGATTTGCGCCGCCAAAACGCGTGAAACGCGCGTCAGTGTAGCGCGTCTGGCGCGTTTGACTCGCGAAAAAAACCAAGCGCATGAGTTTTTGTGTTGCATTTTGTGCATACGCGCGTTTCGTGTCTACCGCTCGAGTTGGAAAAATCTGAACTCCAGCGTCAAATCGCGCCACGACAACCAATCAGGAGCCTGGTGACGTGGCTGTGACCTAGGTCAAAGGGGCAGATCCAGTCAGAGCCCTTCATTCTTCAATGGAGGGAAGGCTAATCAACGCCGTAGCAAACAACCCGGAGCTGTACGACACCAGCTGCTTTCTGTACCGAGACAGGAATAAAAAGGACCGAGCTTGGAGGAAGATATGTGAAGAGATCGGGCAACCTGGTAAGTTCATTCATTTCTCTTTTGAAAGTTTTCACTGACCTGGGGAAGCCGCACAAAAGCTAGCAAGCCACCGCTATTTTCCCACTGACGTACAAATACCGTTCTGCTTTTATGCATCTTGTCATATAGGAATATATTTTATTGTTTATTAATAAACAGCACACAGTGGTCCCGCTGTTCATCCGTCACTGCTTTGCTTTTTTGCTGATTTTTTTTTATTGGAGTGCAGCATTGCATTATGTAGCCTGATTGACAAATCTCTTCTGTGCTGTGTCTCCTGCGCTTGCCAAATTTATCACGTTTGGTTTTGATAACCATCACGTTCAATAGAAAAAACAGCACAAAAACACCCATAACTATGACCCTCATTCAGAAATAGACACCTGCACCGCGAGGGAAAAAGGCGCACGAAAGTGGCGGGCAGATGAAGACAAAACACGGCATAATAATACTTTTACGTTTTGCAATCTACAAAGGTTTGCACTTTGAGAATCAACTTGTGAGAACTGTGACTAATGTTCATGTGTGTGGGGAAAACAGTGTATAAAGTGGAGGAAGATATGTGAAGAGATCGGGCAACCTGGTAAGTTCATTCATTTCTCTTTTGAAAGTTTTCACTGACCTGGGGAAGCCGCTTTTGTGCGGCTTCCCCAGGTCAGTGGGGAAGCCGCTGACCTGGGGGGGGCTAGTTATTCTGAGAACCCCTGCTGCAATAAATGAGGGACCACTATATATACTTTCTCTGACAATATGACTATTGTTTTCAACCTGTTAACATTTAATACCGTCTTGATAGAACCAACTGATTCTGCAGCAGAGCATCCCCTGTTGCTTCTCCGGGCTCCCAGTCCCTGAGCTCCTGCTGCTGCACCCACAGGTATGTAATTGTAGCATCAGATGTACAGGAAGCACTGATGAACCCAGGTACGGCGAGGACGTCCTTAACGCCGCTGCTCTGCTCTCCACAGTAAATAGAGAAGGGAGACTCTCTCTTCAAACACTAGCTCGACAGCTGCCATCTAGCAAAGATACCGGTCTGGCACAACTTCTTCCCACATTCCTCCTACATTTCCGGTTCACGCACGTCAAAATATGCATTTCTGAGGCGCGATGGAGTTTTCTTGGACACGCGAATGTGCACGCGTCAAATTAGGGGCGTTTGGGGCGTTTTCGCTCGCGTCTATCGTGTTCGGTGTGAACACACCATTAGACTTCACCTCTCTGGGAACATCTCAGATACCCTCAACCATCGGTGCATTGGTGTTTCTCGATGTTCGGGGCTGGGCACTCAGGTATGCACTGACTCACTTCTGGTGGTTGCTTGGCAGAGGCCTGGCACCCATTGATCGGTCGGGCCCCTTCCGGAAATTTGGGTGCCCTCGGGCCTCGGGCCTCTGGGTCCGGGGCTCAGACTGCTCTGGCGCCCGGATCTCCTCCGTGCTTGCTTCATCAGATAGTTACATGGGGAAACCTTTTGAATACAAGCATGCTCGTGCTCACAGGCGTGCACAGATACACACTATATCTTCCTTGGCTGCTGTCTCAAAGCATACCGTGCGTTGTCAGGCTTGTGTCCTGCTCAAGAACATTCAATATTTATTATTTACTTTTACTTATCTAGGTTGTTGCTGTAGTCTCCCTACTGTGTTGTTCTCCTTCTGCTTGTTTTTTTTTTCTTCCAGTAGGTGATTCAGTGGACTTTTTAATATCTTTTCTCACTCCCTCTTTCCCTCTGTTTTTCATTAACTTCTCTGGTCTACGTCTTTCCCTTTCCTATCCTCCAGTCAAGTCTGTTCCATTTGTAATAACTATTAGAGTGAATTGTTAAATGTTGTCATTTCTATGCTTGCCAACTCTGATGAAAAGGATTCCACTGTCCTTCCCCCCAGATTCTCAAGGTTCTGGGTGGGGGGCTGTAATGTTTTATTGCAGATACATCCTATCTGGAAGATCTGCTTCTTTTTGATGTAAGCTTTCTGCGTTTATGACCCTTTGGTCAGCAGGAGGTCTCACACACACACACACACACACACACACACACACACACACACACACACACACACACACACACACACACACACACACACACACACTTACCTAGATACAGAAGTTCACACATATACAAACAATGCCTTGTCTTAGAACCAAGTGGGCGTTGCTTTCCTATGACGTGTTTTGTGTGAACTGTCTCTCAATAAAAAGGCAGCAGGAGGAGGTCAGAGTCGGGGTCATTCTCGTGGTGGACACAAACGAGGCCTCCCTTGCGCAAATAATCGAACAACAAGACTGTCTTGTTTTCTTCATGATGAATAAGTCTCTAGAATTAGCGGGGCTTGTGGAAACACAGACCCAACAATGACTTAAAAGTTAAACAGAAAATAAATAAATAAAAAACAATAACAAAGATGAATAAAGTGGACCAATAATGATCTACTTGGAAAAAATACAGTATATCCATTGGGCATTTTTCTTGGCCTTCAGGCATTAATTGCGATTGCTACAGTGCCGAACAGGACAGGCAAAAAAAAAAAAAAAAAAAGAAGAAGAAGAAGAAAGAAAAGAAAACCCACAAGTAGAGCTGACAGGGGCAGATGGCGAGCCACAGACACCGGCACATTTGTCCCGCCAAGCACAGCAGCAAAGCTCAAACAGAACGACCGAAAAAGAAATGTATCAAGGTGCTGCCTGACTGAGACTGTGGTGGGACATTTAGAGAGCTGTGCATAAATGAATGCTGCAAAACTAAATGAACTGAAGTAATACTGTAAACAAGTGTGGACCAAACTTTCTCCTCAGTGATGTGAGAGAATAAGAAAGTCACACAGCAAATCATCACTCAAACTTATTGGTCCTGAATGACTGGACTCAGTTTCTCACACTTCTTTTTTTTTACCAAATTATTACAACTTCGCGTGTGTAATATTACAATCATAAGTAGTAGTAGTAGTAGTATCAGTACCATGGATGATCTCGAGCTGCTGCACGTGGTTCAGGTTGTCGAGCGCTGACATCAGAGGGTCGTCTTCCTGTCGTCTCTGCTCACTGTTCTTTCCTTTGTTTTCGTAGGCGAGGACTGTGTCTGACTCGTCCAACAGGAAGGACAGACCAGCTTCAAGCAGGCGCAGCTAAGCACACAGGTCGGTCCGCCAGGCGAGTAAAAAAAAAATAAAATAAAATAAATAAATAATCAGAATCAGAATACTTTATTGATCCCTGGGGGAAATTAATAAATAAATCTCTTCAGTAAAATCTCATTATATATCAATCAGAGCATGCTCAGACACACTAAACACAGACACAGTACCTGGCAAATTCTGCAGGAGCAGAGTTTGGAACGCCACGGTGAAGGCCAGAACACAGCTCCTGATTGGACTCTTTTCTGACCAATTACCTGCAGCTCCTTCAGTCTGCACCTCGGCTCAACTTCCTCATGGCTCCGCTTGCAGCTAGGCTCAATGGCATCATCAACCTGCCAGATTTTGGATTATTGATTAATCAACCCTGATCAGTGAGTGTGATGCAAACTGCTGTGACCCCCTCACCTCTTCTTCTTTGATGGGAATGGTGGGCTCTTTTGCCGTTTCCTCCTTCACCTCCGCTGCTCCACCCGGTACTAAAACAGGAAGTGCATCACACACACAAACATAGACACACAGGAAGTGCACAACATGTGTATGACAGTATGTTTGTGCCAGGTTAGTACTGTAAGATAACAGGACGCTTTACCTGCTAGGTGCGAAGCGTAGGTCCAGAGAAACGAGTGTGTTTTCATACAGGACTCGCAGATCATCTCCTGAAGCTCCACGCAGTCTGGAACCACACAGCCCAGGTGCTGCAACAATATACAGGTACAAGAGTCAGGAGATCTTGATGCATTCTCAATCATCCAGGAAAGTAAATCTCCAAAAGTAAATTCTGTTCATCTGGACGTAGCGTTTTGTGGGAGAAACGTTTTGTCACTCATCCAAGTGACTTCTTCAGTCTCAGTTGACTGCAGTTTTCCCCAATCTTATAAACAATATGTAACCCAGTTCCTAAAATCATCTCAAACAAAAAGAGAAGAAAAATTAAAACATTTAATGTTCATTGTTCTGTTCTTACTGTCCCTGTTAATGAAAGTGAAATGAGATCAAAATATTTATTTAAACGTAGAAGGGACGCAGATTATATATGATATGCTCTGGTCAAACAAGGGTTAAGTTTTTTCAGAGGATTGATGAGCTCTGATGAGAGCCTATTGTTTTACTCCACTCCTCGCATGTCACCCAATCGGTGAAGCTCTAGGCAGCTCTTATCCCTCCTTAGTACCAGCTCCCAAGTTTTCAGTCTCTTGCTTCTACAGCCGAACAGAGCAGACGGACTAAAACTTTTGTTATCGGTAAGCTGGAGAAATTAACCTCTAACGAGTTAAAAAAAAATACCATCTAAACTGATATTTTTCACAAATTATGTATTTGCACTTGTTGTCGTCAAGGGCAGAGCGAAACCGGAAGGTTTACTGAGCTGTGGCTTCACATAAACGCTGAGCATCCACTCGACGGCGGTAAGCTAAATGTGGCTAATCAGACACGTGATGTGCGGAGTGTGGGTACAGTTGTTGCATGTCTCTGAAACGCACTGTTGTTATGCTAGTTAGATCATTAACTAAGTCATTAACATGTGAAAAGCTGTAAATGGTTAAAGCAGCTAAAAATAACTTTATGAGAGATAATTGTAAGCAGACTTTATCCTACTTCCTGTTTAAATTTTGATGTCAATCGGTTGTTTTACAATACTCAGTATTGAACACTTGGAGGTAATTTTTAGTGTATTTCCACCTGTACTAGTAGGCCTATGGTACAAGCGGGATTAAGCACGTCTATTTTAGTACTCCTATTTGTGGACTGAGCCCTTGTGTTTACGTGTTATTGAAAGTGATTATTTGCACTTTGTTCAATTTCTGATAAGCATTTGCATATTATTCCATTTCTTAAAAGGGGTAATATACTTATTTATTTGTGATTGGATATATATGTACAGTGAGTTTTTTTGATGGATGTAATTAATGTTTACAATGAAAGTGAATTATATGGTGACTATAATTCCTGAATGTTTAAAACCTTGTAGATAATCTTTAATGTTACTGCAGGTTACAAATAATTGAACCTTGATACTGTGAAATTTTGGATATTGATACTTTGAACTTTGAAATTTGATATTTTAATGTTGTACAACGTGACTGAACTGATGATGATTGAATTGATGATAGCTGATCTGAATAGTTGTTACTGCACTGTGACACTACTTTAGTTTAATTTGTGAAAGTTATCCTTAAAGGGCACGTGACATATATTTGGCCATTGTTTATAGGTCAGGTTTTTATATGGGACGAATCCAAAGACCAGGTCAGCGATTCCAGAACCCAGAGTGTTCCAGTGTTCACTGGATGGCGAGCCAACCCAAGATCCTAGGAGACGATATACATATACACGCACACTCATTTTCACATTGATGGACTACAATCCTCTACTGTAACAAGTAGAGGATTGTAGATTGTAGGATTGTAGGATTGTAGATTTTTGCTACTTCGGGGAAAAATTTTTATACTTGACATTCTGTTAAAACCTGTTGTGATACTGTGTTGTTTACAAATTTATTTTACAAGGCTTAACATCACTAAAGTATTTTTAAAAGCCACACAACTGTGTTTGTCTGGTTTCTCTGTCATTCGTGTACCAGAGCTCTAAGAGTCGTTCTCAGTCTTCTGACACTAGCCCAAATTACTCATTACTTTGGTAATTATCCATTGGTACTTTATGTAACTCCACGTAAGTGCTACAAATACATTTGCATAATGACTGAAACCAGATGAACAGAATCAACTTTTGGAGAAGAGTCAGGAGAGGCACACCAGACAAGTGCAGGAACAGGTAAACTGATGACTCACCCGGCCGTGCAGCCAGTCCTCACACACCACACACTGAATCATCTCATCCTCCACCTGCAGACACAAACAGCTTAAGTAAAGCGAAACCAGCACAGGAGGAGGAGCTAAAACCATCAGGTGAGACATTAACAGGAGTAGTTTAGTTGTTTACAAGAATACCTGCCAGCGCAGGGAACTATTCCGAGAAGCAGGTTTAGCTAACATATCTGAGTTTGTTAATCCCAAGATAAGAGAAACTCTGATTTTTTTGTTCCAGACAAAGCATCGACGTTAACTCTGAGTCAGTTACCGTGATAACAGTGAACTAAACCCACTCGCTAGCAGGTTTTCTTCAACAAACTCTGAGTTCCAACTCCTCCCTTCTTGCTGCACCTAAACCAGCTGACTGACACTGAGTCATTTCCTTACAGATAGTAAAAGCTGTCAAAGTGCAAAAAGAAATTAACTTACGTTAACTTCACGTTTTTCGTTCATGTTCTTGCAAAATCTGTAACCACATTTGTGTACTAAAGATGAACATTAACAGATTTATTATCAGCTCAGAATAAAATCTATAGCAGCGGTCCCCAACCCCCGGGCCTCGGACCGGTACCGGTCCGTGAGTCGTTTGGTACCGGGCCGCGAGAGTTGAGGCCCAGGTGTGAAATGTATAGTTTTCAGGGTTTTTAATCGGTTTTCAGCGTTATTTTGTTATCGTTTTTATCATTTACTCGGTTTTCCTGGGTCTTTTCACGTGTGTTATGAATAAACCTCCTTTTTTTCAGTACCGGTACTAGTTTTATTTTGTTGTATTTATCCGCGACACCTTAAAGGCCGGTCCATGAAAACATTGTCGGGAATAAACCGGTCCGTGGCAGCACAAAAAAGGTTGGGGACTGCTGATCTATAGCCTCCAACTTGACTTTGTGGATAGTGATGCTGTCAGAATCCCAGTTCCTTTGCTATGTAAATATTTATGGTATGTTATAGGGGTGGGTTTTTATTAAAATCGATTCTGGCTTGGATAACGTAAAATTGATTCATTAAAATCCTGAATCGATTTTTTTAATATTAATTTATTTTGCCCGAAATGCCAGAATCCCAGGTGAAAGATCACAAAATTTCAACAACCACCAAACAGCTAAGACAGTAAAATGAGAGCAGGTACACGGCTTCTGCACAAAGACGTAAACACACAGCGTGGACCCGCGGATCAGAATCAGTGAGATGTCGCCTTTCTCACCTGATGGTCGGGGCTGAAAGCCGACAGCTCGCTGATTCTGATCCGCGGGTCCGCGCTGTGTGTTTATGCCCTTTTTGCGCTGATCATATGGCTCTTAGTTTTATCTCTCTCCAAACAATATTGACCGAACCAGCAGCAAAAGAAGATCCAAACTACGCTTCACATAAACATCGTCATGAATTCCCTCTGACTTCTGCTGACTTTTCAGGATAAAAATCACACTTCATGCACAGCTCTCTCTCTCTCTCTCTCTTCTGCATTATTCGCTTGCTTGTTACGCACAAGTCTACCGTTGTTTACAGCGCTGTCGGCAGACGTTTTTTTTCCCCCTTTTACTTACTTCCGAAAAGTAAACCTAATTTCTGCCGTTCAATATTGAACAAATTTAAACTTTTTAAAATTAAGCAAAATGCAAAACGCTTAGCCGTGTCTCTAATAAAACCGCTGTAACTTCAGAGGTAATGTTCATGTGTTGATTAATGGTTTTCTTTCGTTTGTGATGTACTGCAGATTATTTTTATAAAATCCCAGGCCAGGAAAATCACCTTCATGTTTTTCTGTGTTTTATCTTCAGCTACTTTGACACAAAGGCCTCTGCTGTGATGCTCACACCTTTGATAAAGTCTTGCGTGTGTCAGCTTCCTTTTAATAGATACAAAAATATGTAAATGTACTGATCTGAATTATAATATTTCTGACTGTCAAAATTTCCCAGATTCGAATCGAATTAAATCGAATCGTGGACCGAATCGATTCGGGACCTTGTGAATCGGAATTGAATCGATTCTAGAAATCAGTGACGATACCCAGCCCTAGTATGTTACACACTGATCAATGACCAATTGTTTGTCTTATTATAATCAATCATACTGATGGAAAAAATGTGTCACATTTGGATCTTGCAGATAACTTCACTCAAATATTCATGTTGAGGCTGAAATGATTTTAAGACTGAAACTGAACCAAATGTGTTTTAAGTAACATTTAAAATGTAGACTGCAGAGAGTCTGATTGTAATCTGATTACGCTTTACGTTGAAATGTGTTCACTGATTGTGGTTCAGTCATTTAATATCAGACAGCATTAGTGAGGATGTGTTGTCTTTTAAATCAGGCTGAGCGGGTCAACCCAGGCACACATCAACCGGATCACATTTTAGATTCAGTCCCAGACTGGCTCCGGTCATTTCCCAGCTCATCCCACCTGGATTCATCCTATTTTGCATTTATGAGCCATATTCATCATCATCATCATCATTTATTTATTTATATAGCACTTTAAAAACACACCTGGTAGACCAAAGTGCTGTACAATACTAATATGCACATAGTAATAAAATCAGACATAGCAATAAAGTTTAAAAAAACAATTAAAAAATAAATAAATAAATAAAAAATAAAAAAAATAAAAAATAAAAATAAAATAAAAATGTCAGTTACCCACAGAGTTAAAAGCCAGGGAATAAAAATAGGTTGCTGAAAACTACCCTGAAATATCCAAAATACGTAAAAGTTAAAAGATTTCTAATATGTTTGCCTTTAAGATGAAAATGTGTCATCTATCAGTAAAGACTGATATGAGATCAATGTTCGGCTTTAATGTTCCACAAAAAAAAAAAAAACTCTTCAAATTACAATTGCTTACACAGCAATTGTAATTTGAAGAGGTTTTTTTTTTGTTTTTTTTTAAGTATGTTTATTGAGATTTTTTGATATAAGAGGGGAAAAAAAGACACAAAAGACACACACACAAAAAAACAAAAACAAAAAAACCCAACAACAAACAGCACAACAGCAAGGGCAAAAAACACACAAATAAGGCAAAAGATTATGCTGCAACGACAAAAACTGCCTGTCAATATATACGTCTTTGAGAGTAACAATAGCTTTCTGTGTCCAGACCTCAAAAGAGGCATCTAAACATGAGGGTGGAAATATATACAATATATTGGAGTATGGGTCGAAGTGTCTGGTAGAGCACAACCTTTTTTGATCCGACTAAAGATTTTAACGCAGTTCGAAACTATAAAATTATTGACCTTGGTTCACGGATTAGAGGACGAAAAAAGAAGTGCAGGGAGGAAACCATTCTCAACCCCACCACTCTCTATGACCACCCAGGGGGGGTATCGGCAGACATGACCTTTTTGTACCCTTCCTGTCTAGCAAGAGTTCTAGCATTTGCAGCCCAATAATAAAACTGAAACAGTGGCAGACCAAATCCACCCTTAAGTTTAGACTTACATAGATAAACTTTTGATATCCTGTCAGTTTTAAAGCTCCAAACAAATGGTAATACTACTGAGTCGATCACTTTAAAAAATTGCTTATTCAAAAAAACAGGTAAGTTTAAAAATAAATATAGAAATTTAAGAAGGGAAACCATTTTGATTACATTAATGGAGGAAGAGCCCTCCATTTCTCAATGTCCCGTTTCAATTTTTCAACTTGTTCAAGATAATTCAACTTAAAGATCAATTTAGGATCCTTAGGCAAAATAACACCCAAGTATTTCAATCTGTCTGTAATTTTAAAAGGCAAAATTTAAAAAAAAAAAAAAAATCAACATCCAAGTTTGCAGTTAAGGCCACAAACTCACTCTTCTGCCAATTAATTGTATAACCCAGACCTTCCCAAAGTGTGGGGCCCGCCCCCACTGTTTTAGCTGTTTGGTGGTTGTCGAAATTTTGTGAGGTTTCACCTGAGATTCTGGCATTTCGGGCAAAATAAATTTATATTTAAAAATCGATTCAGGATTTTAATGAATCGATATCACGTTATCCAAGCCAGAATCGATTTTAATCGATTACCAAAACCCGACTCCCATGCGAGTCGGACGCACCTGAGCAGCACCCGCAATCACGCCTCGCCGCCTTAAAGTCTGTGCTCTCTTTGCTGTTGTGTTGTCGGGCTGTGAGCTGAAAAGCTACAGCCGGCTGTATGTGTACAGCAACCGTGTGTGAAAAGTGGTCAATAAAGAGATGCTGAAAAGCATGTTCATGGAAACATCGTCGGGTCTGCCGTGATATGTTTACAATGGAACTTCTGCTCCTGAACCTCTGCGCACAGTGAAGTCACTTTCAGCTTTACGCAGGACTGTAAGCCGTCATCTGTGAGGCGTGAGCGGTGTTTGCTTTTAACATGGTTCGTGGTGGAGCTGCTGACATAATGTGGATCCAAAAATCCATAATTGGCCTATCTGGGGCTGAAAGTCTCAGTAAATGCACGGCGTTTCGGCGGGTACACCAGCTTCCGCGAGTGTGACGCTTATTTTGAGTGACGAAATTTTAGTGAAAATTTTCATATCCAAATTCAACAAAGCAATAGGTCAATAAGAGGAACATTCTGTTTCATCCTTTCCTTCTTTCAATAACAACGAAATATTAGCTTTATATAGCGTACGGGGAAATGCTTGAGTATGGAAAGAATGCTTAAACATTCTCAATAAAAGCGGGGCCACCTTTTCAGAGTATTTCTTATACAATTCAATGCCAAACCTATCTGGGCCTGGGGACTTTCCATGGGGGAATGACTTAATAGCTTTCGAAACTTCTTCAATAGTAATATCTGGGTTTAAAGCCTCTCGAGCAGCGTCATTCATTTTCGGGAGATCCAGCTTCCCTAACCAATCAGAAATATTGCCCCAAGATTTCGACATAATCTTCATAATATTCTCTATATTGCTCATTAATAGCTTTAGGGCTGATTAAAATTTCGCCTGATCTTGACTTAATTTTGTGTATAGCCCTACTGGCCTGTAGGCCTCTCAGCTGCCGAGAAAGAAGCTTATGGGGCTTATCTCCAAACTCTAAATGCTTCTGTCTGATCCTAAATAGCTGATCTGTTACTTGACTAGATAAAATTGTGTTATACTCAAACTTCCTTTTAATGATGTCTTGAAACAAAGAGGGACAAGAGGAGGCCTTGTGGTCCTGTTCTAACTGTGTTAATTCAGTTTCTATTTCTAACAGGCATTTCCGGCGTTCTTTTTTTAATGAAGATTCAAAAGAAATAATTTCTCCTCGCATTACCATTTTAAAGGATTCCCATAAAATCGAATCAGAAACGTCTTGTTTATCATTAGTTTCCAAGAATTCTGATATTTTAGTTGTCATAAATTGGCAAAAGGATGTCTCAGACAGGACTGACGGGTAAAAACGCCAGTTACCCTGTTGTTTCGTACCACAGAAGTCCAGGACTAAAGAGGTTGGAGATCAAGATGTTGTGATAAGTTGAGCATACAACGTTAGACATCAATTTAGAATCAAGCAAAAAAAAAAAAAATCTATTCTGGAGTACGATTTGTGCACTTGTGAAAAATAAGAGTAATCTCTACCAGTAGGATTACACAGTCTCCAAACATCAACTAGGTTAGTAGAACTCAACATATTATTCAGAACAGTCGAAGCGTTAAACAACTGGGAGGTTTGAGTAGATCTATCCAAGTGTTTATCAAGTACACAATTAAAATTGCCTCCTAAAATTACATGAGTATCAGCGAGACTAGGTAATAAATAAAATATTTGTTGAAAGAAAGCTGGGCTATCAAAATTAGGACCATATAAATTCAATAAAGTAACATGGGTTGCATGAATATGGCCCATCACCAGAACAAATCGACCATTCTGATCACTAACCGTGGACTCATGTCTAAATGGGACTGTTCTTCGGATCAATATAGCCACTTGGGCTAATCAGATTTTTCAGTTGACATTCTCCAGAATGCCGACTGAAAAATCTGATTAGCCCAGGAGCACCTGAACCTCTCTTTAGTCAGTTTCATTTGCGTTTGAAGAATTTTTAAAGCATTTTTATCTAATAATGGCAGAAATAATGTAACTCTTTATTAGCATTACTATTATTGTTGGAATTACTGAAATAATGAAATGGGCATAAACAGACTTGAGGGCAGATCCACTCTGTAGTCTATTGTCATGGGTAACTAATCTCACAGGTACATCAGTGATCTGTCACATTACAGTTTAATTATTTGATTTAAAACCAGATGTAAAGTTAGGATTCACGCTCATCTAATAAAACCTCAAGTTGTTAAGGTCAAATTAATGAACAAGAACATTATAATAAAATTATATATTTTATAACCAACTTTGTTCCACTGATATGATGAGAGTTGCCCAAACTGATTAAAATGACCCTTTTTTCCCCATCCCGTTTTTATAAATAAATATGAGTCAGCACTGACACATGTTCAAATTCCTTTGTCTGCTGGACTGAAATAGCAGCTCTGCTCTCTATTTATCCTTTACCATAGTGAATCATTTGAGGGATTCATTGATGATGGCTGTTTCTACTCACACACATGCGTAACTCAAGAGTCGGCATAGCCAGTTGTTAATGGACTCTGATCAAGTTCTGAAAATGAAACTCAGAATGTATTTTTAAACTCAGAGTTTGCCGAACCTGCTTCCTGGAACAGGCCCAGATCAGTAAAGTACTGATTTGTTTTACTGTCTGAGGATGGGTTAAGGTTTTGTGAAGGACATCATCAGGGTGAAGTTTATCACCAGACATTATTCTCTCATTCTCCACCGAGGCACTTCCTTCTTCTTTATGTCATTAACCGTCTTTATTTCTAAATTTCTAAAGGCCTTTAAAACCGACTGCGCTGAGAAAAAAAAAAATGACAAAAATAATTTTTTGGATTTGAATTTCTCATGTGACACATGTACACACTTAAGGTGTTGCGTTTTTTGGAAAAGTTTTCCCTTTAAAAGAATGGACTATGAAAGAAATGAAGTGGACATGAAGCATGGTTTATCTGAATTTCAGGAGCAGACAGCAACACTTCTAGTTTGATCCAGCTATAATAGCAGTGGTTTCCAAATAGTCTGATTGGTCAGAACCATTTATTTACATTAAAAAAAGAGGGTAAAAAAAAAAAAGTACGAGTCCAAACAATATTTTCAACAAGCAAAATATTCACATGGATTTGCGTTTGGTGTGCAAAAGCCTTAGGTCACTGAAACGTGCTCATACTGGGTTATAGATCTGTGTATAAGGGTCAGTAGTGGTCTGATTTCTCAGGTGAGAGAGGTTACCTGATCCTCTGGGTCCGGGTACGGTCGGCCGCAGGTGCAGTAAACTCCAAAGAAATTCTGACTGTATTTATTCAGACTGTTTACCTCATCTTTGTCCTGGAACACACACACACACACACAGAATCAGACACGCTCCCAACCAAGTGATCAGCATCAGTTATCATGGTGATCTGTCAGGTAAACACAAATGTCTGTGCTCTGAGGTACCTCCTGCTAGTGACTCAGGTCAACGAGGACTCACCGGATGGAGTTTACACTGCAGCTCCGAGAACTTCCCGTTTCCACAGTCACAGCGGAAGTTCCTGCACCAGAATAAGAGACAGTTGTATTGACCACCTCACCGTGTGAACTGATAACTGCAGAAACTGACCAGTAGTTTCTGGTCAGTCACTAACTTATCAATAAAAGCATTGATCACCTCTTAGTGTACAGTTCAAAGAGGTCATGACCTTCGTGACATTTGTAGGAGCACGCCAAACAGATGCCGGCCGCCTCGCTGCCCTTTGGCGTGCAGGTGTTACAGGCATACAGAGCCTGCCGCTTCACATAGCCCTGAGAGAGAGAGAGATGTCTGGTCACATGGTCACCTGAGGTCTGCACTACAAGGAAGGATTTATTCCAGTCCAGGTAACTTCAGAGATAACCCTGAATCTTCTGTACTATAAAGATGGTTCACTTATTCTTAAGTTGAACCAACTTTTACTTTTTTCTTTTTTTTTAAATTTACGTATTTACAGATGCTAATTTACAGATTAGAGATTAACAGCTATGACATCACCACTTACTGACCGATTGGATCTCTGGAAAATAGCATCACTATTGCTAGAAGATTCCTAAGCTTTTTATATATTATGTAACGTCCATCCATCCATCTTCATCCGCTTTGTCCGGGGCCGGGTCGCGGGGGCAGCAGCCTAAGCAAAGAGGCCCAGACCTCCCTCTCCCCAGCCACCTCCTCCAGCTTATCCGGGGGAATACCAAGGCGTTCCCAGGCCAGCCGAGAGATATAATCTCTCCAGCGTGTCCTGGGTCTGCCCCGGGGCCTCCTCCCGGTGGGACATGCCTGGAACACCTCACCCAGGAGGCGCCCAGGGGGCATCCTTGTCAGATGCCCGAACCACCTCAGCTGGCTCCTTTCGATGTGGAGCAGCAGCTGCTCTACTCTGAGCCCCTCCCGGATGGCCGAACTTCTCACCCTATCTCTAACGGTGTGTTCACACCGAACGCGATGGACGCGAATAGAGCGTCAGGTTTACATGTAAAGTCAATGGAAAGGTGCGATGACGCGCGATTGCGGGTCCCGCGAAAATTCGGAAGCAGATTTGCGTCGCGAAAACGCCAAAACGCGTGAAACGCGCGTCAGTGTAGCGCGTCTGGCGCGTTTGACTCGCGAATAAAACCACGCGCGTGAGTTTTTGTGTTGCATTTTGTGCATACGCGCGTTTCGCGTCTACCGCTCGAGTTGGAAAAATCTGAACTCCAGCGTCAAATCGCGCCGCGACAACCAATCAGGAGCCTGGTGACGTGGCTGTTACCTAGGTCAAAGGGGCAGATCCAGCCAAAGCCTTTCATACTTCAATGGAGGGGAAGGCTAATCAATGCGGTAGCAAACAACTCGGAGCTGTACAACACCAGCTGCTTTCTGTACCGAGACAGGAATAAAAAGGACCGAGCTTGGAGGAAGATATGTGAAGAGATCGGGCAACCTGGTAAGTTCATTCATTTCTCTTTTGAAAGTTTTCACTGACCCGGGGAAGCCGCACAAAAGCTAGCAAGCCACCGCTATTTTCCCACTGACGTACAAATACCGTTCTGCTTTTATGCATGTTGTCATTTAGGAATATATTTTATTGTTTATTAATAAACAGCACACAGTGGTCCCGCTGTTCATCCGTCACTGCTTTGCTTTTTCGCTGATTTTTTATTGCACAGTACAGCATTGCATTCTGCAGCCTGATTGACAAATCTGCTCCGTGTCGTGTCTCCTGCGCTTGCCAAATTTATCACGTTTGGTTTTGATAACCATCGCGTCCTAATAGAAAAAACAGCACAAAAACACCCATAACTATGAGCCTCATTCGGAAATAGACACCTGCACCGTGAGGGAAAAAGGCGCACGAAAGTGGCGGGCAGATGAAGACAAACCGCGGCATAATAATACTTTTACGTTTTGCAATCTACAAAGGTTTGCACTTTGAGAATCAATTGTGAGAACTGTGACCAGGGGCTAGTTATTCTGAGAACCCCTGCAATAAATGAGGGACCACTGTCTACTCTACGATTATTATATCGAACCTGTTAACATTTAATACTGTATTGATAGAACCAACTGATTCTGCAGCAGAGCATCCCCAGTCCCTGAGCTCCTGCTGCTGCACCCACAGATATGTACAGCAAGCACTGATACCTTTTTAGTCGGTGGGATTCCCTTGTGATCACCTTTACTAAATATCTACAACCAATCTGATTATATCCTGTTATTGTTTTTTTGTTTTTTTTCAATGTTGAAATTAAAATCTAGTAGCAGCCTTCTCATTTCTTTGTGTTTTGTGCTGTTTTACAGGCCCACAGAGGAGGACGGCTCCGAGGCAGATGAGGGACGGGTCCCAGGACGGTCCATCGGCGGTGGAGCTGGCCATCCTGGAGTCCCTGAAGAGTCCACACCAGTCTCCAATGGAGCATTTCCTCCTCAGCCTTGTTCCTGCTCTGGAGAGCAGCTGGTCCTTTTTATTCCTGTCTCTCTGTAAATTCTTATATTTTATATATTTATGTTTAATGTTTTTCTGTTTGAGACTTTTAATATTATTTCAAATAAATGTTTATAATGACTAATGTCTCAGTTCTACTACACAGCAAATGTTGGCACACGACTTGACACATGTAGAATTTATTTCATATTATACTAATGACAAAATATACTGATACAGTGGGATGCAGAAGTTTGGGCAACCTTGTTAATAGACATTATTTTCCTGTATAAATCGTTGGTTGTTACAATAAAAAATGTCAGTTAAATATCATACAGGAGACACACACAGTGATATTTGAGAAGTGAAAAGAAGTTTACTGGATTTACAGAAAGTGTGCAATAATTGTTTAAACAAAATCAAGCAGGTGCATAAATTTGGGCACCACAAAAAAGAAATGAAATAAATATTTAGTGTATATCAATGTGTGTGTCTCCTATATGATATATGGGGTGCCTTTGTCTGGATGTGCTTCCCATCCAGAGCTGCACAGCACAGAGGAAAGTTCCAGCGCTCCTGGAATCCCTCTGTGATGGACCGCCAGTCTCCAGGTGAAGGCACAGCCATGAAGTCGTCCACTAGACAGTCCCAGATGGACGTCGCTGCCTGGGGGGTGATCTGGCTCACCGTGGACACACCGACTCTGAAACTGAACGCGATGGTCCTGAAGGAGTCCCCGGTGACAAGGAACCTGGACAAAATTGTTCAAAATCAGTATTATGTGTACTGCAGTTACAAAATACATTATTCAAATTCCAAAATACTTTTGTGATGTCAGATTTAAATCACAAAACATGAATCTTACATAAAACCTTTTGTAATTATAAGGATAATTACAAAATGTATATTAGATAATATCTAAAACAGTTGTGTTTTGTTTTAACTTTAACATATCATAATTTGATTGGTAGCAACTTTTGCCACTACAGTGAGCCAATCACTCATAATTCCTAAACATGTCAATCAGGTAGGAATTAAGTAAGACATTAATAGAAATAAAGAGTTGTGTGTTGACATTTAGCCCTTTCCTTGCTTAAATCATTAATATTTTTGAAAAATTAATCTGTGATAAGACAGCTTATCAAGATAGAACCACGTAACTAGAGATGAACCAAACTGTTCACAGTTTTATCTAACTCTGTTTTAATAAAGGCTGTGACCCCTGCTATAGAGTCTGACAGCTGCAGGGATTATATACAAATATTCAACTATCCCAGAATTAAACCAGGTCTAAATAAAAAGGAGTGAGTATCACTACAAAGGTTAACTCAGTGGTCCTAATGCTACAGTTTGATATCAGCAAACACCGAGCGCATACATTGATGTGACACCACAGCCATGCTATCATGCAAACACTGATAACAGCATAAATCGAATTAAATCGGGACTTGATGAGACCTTCTGAGTATCACTAGAAATATTATAAAGAGTCGTCTCTGTACCACAGTTTGCTTTCAGTAAACACCGACAGCATTCACTGTTAGCATAGCACATCCATGTTAGCAGTGTATAACTGGATGGATTAGCATATTAGCACAGATATCAATAAAGGACTACCGTATTAAATAGTTTTACTAACCTCAGGCAGACGGACAGGCGCTCTGCAGGTGGGATTGAGCGCCTGTAGTTGGTGTCTAGGCGGGCGATGCTGGGACCGACGAGGGAAAGCAGGTCCTCAAACTGGCCGAGTGAATGACGGTGATAGCGCTGGAATCGGCCGTCATCCAGGCGCAGCTCCTGGAGCAAGTGGTGAAACTCACCAAACTGCTCATGCCTCTGGAGGACCTGATGGACCCAGGTACGGCGAGGATGTCCTTTACGCCGCTACTCTGCTCTCCACAGTACATAGAGAAGGGAGACTCTCTCTTCAAGCGCTAGCTCGATAGCTGCCATCTTGCAAAAATACCGGTCTGGCACAACTCCCTCCCACATTCCTCCCACATTTCCGGTTCACGCGCGTCAAAATATGATATTTTGACGCGCGATGGATTTTTCTTGGACACGCGTTGAGACGCGAATGTACACGCGTCAAATTAGGGGCGTTTGGGGCGTTTTATTCGCGTCCATCGCGTTCGGTGTGAACACACCGTAAGGGAGAGGCCAGCCACCCTTCGGAGGAAGCTCATTTCTGCCGCTTGTATCCGCGATCTCGTTCTTTCGGTCACTACCCACAGCTCGTGGCCATAGATCTGGGTAGGGACGTAGACCGACCGGTAAATTGAGAGCTTCGCTTTTACACTCAGCTCCCTCTTCACCACGACGGACCGGTGCAGCGTCCGCATTACTGCAGCTGCAGCCCCAATCCGTCTGTCGATCTCCGGCTCCCTTCTCCCATCACTCGCGAACAAGACCCCGAGATACTTGAACTCCTCCACTTGTGGCAGGAACTCATCCCCGACCCAGAGTGGGCACTCCACCCTTTTCCGGCTGAGAACCATGGCCTCAGATTTGGAGGTGCTGATCCTCATTCCCGCTGCTTCACACTCGGCTGCGAACCATTCCAGTGCGAGCTGGAGGCCTTCACCCGATGAGGCCAACAGAACCACATCATCTGCAAAAATCAGAGATGAGATTCTGAGGCCACCAAAGCGAAAGCCCTCCGCCACTTGGCTGCGCCTAGAAATCCTGTCCATAAAAATTATGAACAGAACCGGAGACAAAGGGCAGCCCTGGCGAAGCCCATCACCCACCGGGAACGAGTCCGACTTATTGCCGGCAATGCGAACCAAGCTCTTGCAACGGTTGTATAGGGATCGAATGGCCCGTAGCAATGGGCCAGACACCCCATATTCCCGCAACACCTCCCACAGGACACCCCGAGGGACACGGTTGAATGCCTTCTCCAAGTCCACAAAACACATGTAGACTGGTTGGGCAAACTCCCATGCACCCTCAAGTATCCTGGAGAGGATAAAGAGCTGGTCCAGTGTTCCGCGACCAGGACGAAAACCGCATTGTTCCTCCTGTATCCGAGGTTCGACTAACGGACGAACTCTCCTTTCCAGCACCCTGGCATAGACTTTCCCAGGGAGGCTGAGGAGTATGATCCCCCTGTAGTTGGAACACACCCGCCGGTCCCCTTTCTTAAAGATGGGGACCACCACCCCGGTCTGCCAGTCCACAGGTACTGCCCCTGATCTCCACGCAACATTGCAGAGGCGTGTCAACCAGGACAGCCCTACAACATCCAGAGCCTTCAGGAACTCGGGGCGGACCTCATCAACACCAGGGGCTCTGCCACCAAGGAGTTGTTTAACTGCCTCAGTGACCTCGCCCCCGGAAATTGGCGGGTCATTCCCCTCATCCCCAGACTCTGCTTCCTCCTCGGAAGACGTGTCAGTGGGATTAAGGAGGTCCTCGAAGTATTCCTTCCACCGCCTGACAATTTTCTCAGTCGACGTCAGCAGCGCTCCGCCAGCACTATACACAGTGCAGGTAGAGCAACGCTTTCCCCTCCTGAGACGTCTGACGGTTTGCCAGAATCTCTTCGAGGCAGTCCGAAAGTCTTTTTCCATGGCCTCTCCGAACTCCTCCCACACCCGAGTTTTTGCTTCAGCCACTGCCCGAGCCGCATTCCGCTTGGCCTGTTGATACCTGTCGGCTGCCTCCGGACGTATTATGTAACGTCTTTGTGTTTTTCTAATGAGCATCAGTAAATAGATAATAAATAATAGATGGAACTCTATTTTTTATTTTAATTTTCTCTGTTAGCAGCAAACAATTTTCGAACAGTTTCATTGTTCATTAATTAATTTATATCTGATCCTAAAACAGAACACCTACACTGTACCTGCTGACTTCAAATCAGATCTGTACACAGGCTATGTTTGAATTCTATTTAACCTTTACCCTCTTCAAAAGTTGATTCTGTTCATCTGGACGCTACGTCCAGATGAACAGAATCAACTTTTGGAGATTTACTTACCTGGATGATTGAGAATGCATCAAACCTTTACCCTCAAACCCATAATCAGCAGTAGATGATAGACTGACCCTATCATCGATCATTTTTACAAGAGAGATTTATTTATTTATTTGCCCAAGAGTAAGTGTGACAAAG
The DNA here is from genome assembly GCF_057382275.1 of Copadichromis virginalis. Taxonomy (NCBI): domain Eukaryota; kingdom Metazoa; phylum Chordata; class Actinopteri; order Cichliformes; family Cichlidae; genus Copadichromis; species Copadichromis virginalis. Next base: position 27,939,469 of record NC_140632.1, on the reverse strand, counting down.
TGGGTGAGAAGACCATTTGTCTATATTCTTAGTCAACATTATTGTTTTGATTTAACCATATTTCATATATAGTCTGCAATAGGCAAACATCTACTATCCCGGGTTTGTTTATGTTTTGCACTTTTACAGATTATATAATATAACATCTTGGTTTAAATCAATTCCTACAAGTTTGTTAAGTTAACATGTTCTTTATTTCAACTGTTAATTTGTATTGTTTAGAACTTACCTTACCTACCTGTCTTCCAGAAACAAAAGGAGGAAATGTAGTTTTAATTCCTCCTTTATACCTTCTGGGTTCATCTGAGGTCACAGGAAGAGACCAAGTGCAGACGGGGAAGAACTCTTATAATTTAATAAAGTTGATTTTAGAGGGTTTATGAAGAAATAGATTTATTGTTGTAATATGTATTGATTACACCACTGAGTTCATGTTGCCAGTAAAGAGGAGTAGTAGAGGTTTGAATATAATCATGTTGATCTTATCTACCTACTGAATGGAATAGTCCAGAGGACAAATTGTTTGGTTATGTGGAGTATTTAAGCAGAAGAACTCAGGTGTTTCAAAAGAAAGGTTCAGGTCAGTGTAGCTGTATGCAGTTTGACCTTAATTTCCATTGATTTAAGTTCAGTTATGTTTATTTGAACTGAGTTAATTATAGAGTTGAGTTTCTTATTTGTTTCTTTGTAAATATTGTTTGGGTCACAAAATGGTGAATAAATCACTTGCTACACTGGACAGCATCATCTCCTGCACTTCTTTGACCGCTTAAGTCGAGTCCTCCCACAGTAAGTTTGCTAATAATATTGGTTGAAGCTAAGAGAAGCAGTTAACTGAAAAATAATAGCTGTTTTTAACAGCACCCTCTTCCAGCTGCGCCAAAATGCAACAATTCATTTACTGAAACTCATAACAGAAAGAAAGAAAGGCAAGTAGCCTATGTTCAGAAAAAAGCCCCAAACACTTTATTTACATAAAAAAACAAACAAACAAAAAAAAAAAAACAGTGATGGGGAGGGAAACAAGGAGAAACTATAACCATGTTTACAGGTTATTTAATAGTCGAGGCGTCGTTTGAAGCTTGGCAATATCCTGAAAGACGCAGGAATAAGTAGTAGGATTTAAGAGTGTAATAACGGACAGAAGATGGCAGCAGTCCATCTACAAGGATGCCAGCTGCCATTAAACGCCAAAGAAGAAGAAGAAGCAGCAGTCTTCGGTATCGTATGTCCAAATTCCGGTATTTGTGTCCAAATTCAGGGGCCACATCCTTCGGAGGTAGCACTTATAGAGGCTGACAGACCACGTGACTTTCGCGCATTGCATGCCGGGAACTCGTGGCAAAACAATCCAAGTACCGCATCAAATGCAAGCATTTGCAGCACCGCGAAACGTTCATTCTCCGGTTCCAATACATTCTTGCTTTTTCTTTGGCCCCCAAAAAGGTATGTACAAAACGAAGGAGAACAATGCCGGTCCGTACAAAGACAGACTTGATGAAAAGTCAAAAAAAGATACGAGGAAAAAAATCAAAGGAGTGAAAGGGTTAGACCCTTATGAGCACACAGAGTGGACAAAAGACGTTAGCGTGCTGCCCAACTTTCACCATGCTCAGATTTATAATTATACAGTTCTTGGAGTGAGTGCATACACTCATGAAGTTTTTAGTAACTTCAGGTCACTGCAACAAGCCCAGGTACAGTTTACCGAAGGATGGGTACAGGACCTTGAAATGCACCGTGTAGAACGAAAGACCATCGTACATATCATAAGTTTACCAGTCTCACAAATCGTCTTCATAAATACACATTTGTTAACAGTTTATTAATAGGACCTTTGAGCCCAACGGTAATTAATTAGTAGTGGAAATAATTTCTGGTATACGTTACGGAAATGTAGCAGTGACAATAATATTGTATACTGTAATGCAGTGACTAGTTGATTATCAAAATAATCATTTGTGGCAGCCCTACTGTGAATGATTATATTGCACCACCCAGCAAAAAGTCTCCGCAAATATATCACCTATTGGACTGAAGATTGTCGGCTGGAAAATTTTTACATATGCCCAACCTTAGTGGAGATAGGTTTATCAGTCTGTGGGGATGTTTTGCCAGACGTTTTACTCACCTGAGGATAGGAGCAGTGGTCAGAGTCACTTCCTGCCAGCACAGCTGAAGCTTCTTCCTCTAGCTCCTCATCTTCCTCCAGAACATCAACCAGAGACACCGTCTGTTCCTCACACATCCTCCTCTGCTCAGGTACACAAATAGGTCACCATGGTGAGGGGCAGAGCAGTAAGAATTACTGGCTAGACACAGATCAATATACAGTCAGTAATATATCCACAAACACAACTAGCTGAAAGTCAGTGAATGCTGCTTGGTTTGCAGTCCTGAATGTCACGGCACAAACAGGATTCACTGCACTGTTAATGTTAGCTATGTTATATTGCTGCCTCTGTACGTAGTCAGCGAAGTGCGCGTACTACGAAGCGTACGGTGTTCCAGATCTACTGGCGTTTAGATCAACTGGCGTTGGTCGAACAGATGTGTGGCAGTCTTGCGTTTCAGGAGCTGCTACCGACAAACCAGCAAAAAAAACGCCAAATGTGTCACCTGTGACACTTGTGAGGTTATCTCAAACACACTCCGTCAGTCTTGATGCTGTTGAACAACAAAATGTTTAAAAATGTGGCGAGTTTACCTGGTGATATCCTCACGCGCGGCGCGACGCGATCGCGAAAACAGCAAACAAGTAACACCACGCCGATGTTGTTCACAGGACAGCAAGAGTAAACGATCGGGAGACTCTTGTCGTCATTATCGTTCTCCTGGCACGGTTTATTTCTCCGAATTCAGCGTTTTTGCTTCATAACTACAGCGTGCAGTTTACTTTGTGCACTAACATGGAGTCGAGTCAACCAGCGCCACCTCTGGCCAAGTGCCACAGCCTACAGCCAGATCAACTGGTGACACACATCTGCAGCACGTTTGAATTCGTGTCATGCACATTTGTACCTTTCAATTGTGTCTGTTTGTGCGTCATGCAAATAAACCTTTGAAATTAATGAAATGATATCATGTATTTATTATCAGCCTACATTTGTACAAAATGCCAAATGACATACACATAGTCATAAGAATCACCATCCTGATATCAATACTTTGGCCCATAAGAAAAATGTGGTGAACAAATATATGACACACTAACATTTCACCAGTGTTGTAACATCACATGTCGTTAGCATAGTCTGCCTGTGTCTTCCCTCTGCAAACGAACATGTAAGAGTTGGTTGTGATATACAGTCTGCATAAGTGTGGTCAATCTAATAAACATTTGTAAGGAGATGGCAGTTACTGTGAATGTACAGCAGGTGATTAGTAATAAACAGTCAGACAATGACTCTGACAATCTCATTCAGTCTTGCAGAATGAATGCACCTTCTGTGGAAAGTGGTACCACACAGTGTGTGTGGACTTCCCCTGTGCAGAAGGCGACTACAAATGTTGTGGGTGCTAAATAAACAGAAAAAAATGATCCCTGTTGTCTTTGCTTACTGATTGTTTTCAGTGTTGACAATCCACATTGCTGGCATTGCATCTTTCAACATGTTTGTTGGTAGATTTGGATGTACCAGGGGTTAGTGCAGCCACTCAGCCTCTACTCAATGTGATCATAGCAGCAGGTGCAGATGTGTCACAAGTTAATCTAGTAGTAGGCTATGGCAGTAGTGGACTGAGCTCCATTTGAAACTGCTCCAGCTGCTGCGTGATAGTGGATCTGCTACAAATTGAAGATCATAAGCAAGTTTTGGAAATTAACCCTTGTATTATGTTGAAGAACAAACAATTGACATTGATTTTATTGCGGGTCATTTAGATCCGTACTGTGTAAATCCACTCAGAATTATCCAAAAACTGCAATAAAACAATAGCAACTTTATTTCCCATCAGATAAACATGTAGAACACAGACATACAACATAACTATTTTAGGAACAATTTGGTTTTTCGTTCTTACAAACACGTATTTTGAACTTGCCCAACGTTCTCAGTTTTTCAATGCTCAACATTTTCGATTTTGTCCACATGATGGACAGAATGTAACTGTGTGCTTTCTGCAGATGTACTTCTTGCATTTCTCACAAAAAGTGCTTGTTTTAAAACAGGAATCTTCCCAACTAAGATTTAAAACAAAAGATTTCTACGTCTCCTCCAGTCTCACAAACAGATGACAAACCAAGCGACACACCTGAGTCACTGACTTTATATATAACTACCAACTCTCCAGCCATGTTGATGAATTGCGTATATTGGCTGGAAATATTAATTTCCAGGGAAAGGACACAGGCAGACGATGCTTACATGATGTGATGTGACAACACTAATGAAATATTGATGTGTCATATTTGTCCAAGGTGTATTTCATTGTTATGGGAAAAGAGAATATCAAAATCATGATGCCCAATTGGAGTGGTGATTTCTATGACTTTGTGTATATAATTTGGAATTTTGTACAAATGTAGGCCAATAAGGAATATATGATATCATTTCATTCATTTCAAAGGTTTATTTGCATGACGCACAAACAGACACAATTGAAAGGTACAAATGTGTTGTGCAAGAAACGAAATCAAACGTGGTGCAGATGTGTGTCACAGGTTGATCTGGCTGTAGGCTGTGGCACTTGGCCAGAGGTGGCGCTGGTTGACTCGACTCCATGTTAGTGCACAAAGTAAACTGCTCGCTTTAGTTGTGAAGCAAAAACGCTGAAACCGGAGAAATAAAACGTGCGAGGGGAACGATAACGACGACAAGAGTCTCCCGATCGTTTACTCTTGCTGTCCTGTGAACAACATCGGCGTGGTATTAATTGTTTGCTGTTTTCGCGATCGTGTCGCGAATGAGGATATCACCAGATAAACTCGCCACATTTTTAAACATTTTGTTGTTCAACAGCATCAAGACTGACGGAGTGTGTTTGAGATAACCTCACAAGTGTCACAGGTGACACATTTGGCGTTTTTTTGCTGGTTTGTCGGTAGCAGCTCCTGAAACGCAAGACTGCCACACATCTGTTCGACCAACGCCAGTTGATCTAAACGCCAGTAGATCTGGAACACCGGCGACAATCAATAAGCATGTTAACGGTTAGCGCCAGTTAGCACCAGCCCGCATCCTCGGTAAATACGAACGGGCAGCGTGCTTAATGCTAAGGCTGCTCGCTCTGAGAACAAAAACACTCACCGATCTAGGGTCAGATTGCTCCGCTTGACTGTGAACTAGTCGATGAAGCACCAAGAATAAATAATCAAGTCCGATGTTCTGATGTGTGTCATCGAGCTGCTAGCTACCATTAACCAATGACAACTTCCGGTTCACTTCTTCAGATCGTATTTGGCGGGACGGTGAGGCGAGACGTCACCGGAACAAAAACACAAATAAAATTCGTAAACAGGTCAAGCTCCACTGTACGGAAGCGTATGCTGCCACCCAGGCAAAAGAAAAATACAAGTGTATCACGTTATAACGTGAAAGGTTTATTGTTCTAACAAGATACTTTTCCTGTTTGTACAATATACTATCATGTTTGTACAATATACTTTTCACGTTTGAACAACATAATATCACGTTATTACAATATACATAATTATCACGTTCGTAAAATATAGGATCACGTTCGTACAATATAAATATTATATACTGAGTCTGAATATTAATAACGTTTATAATAATTACCTGATAAATAAAATAAAAAATAAGCTAAGCGCTGTGTCGCGTTCACGTGTTTAACGAATGTCCTCCTACAACTGATTAAAGCGCAGCTTTCATTCCAAACATGACTCATCAGCAAAGTTTGACCCCTGAAACTTTAAAGCCCGTTATTGTAAACTATTACTCAGTTCCACATGACGAGGATTTTTTGATAAATAAATCATAAAGCGAACCTGAAAGTAGTAGATGTCCGCGATGACGTCATCGAGGAAGATGGCGTCGCTGCGGACAGAGCTGAGACTCAGAGATGGGCAGAGGCAGACGGTCAGCGTGCAGGTAGAAACAGACCTTAGCTCTTTGATACGCGGAATCTCCGAGCTGAACCAGAACGTGTCGCAGCTGCTCAGCGAGCTTGTTGAGCGTGAAAAAGTATGCGCACAAGGTGAGCTACAAAAAACTACCTGTGAACAGGCGTAACAGAAAGATAGCTAGATGTGCTGAACGAGCTTCTAGGCCTCTGTTTTATTACCTGCTAAACAAATCTAGCAGAGGGTATCAAAGGCACTGAGCCTGACTCGGAGTGATGCCGTGAGTACTTAGAGCAGGGGTGGGGAACTCCAGGCTTCAATTCCCCGTGAAGCGGGAGTAATGAAATACATGTACCGGGGTTACATATTTAACATACAAAATATGAGTAACTGTATTCCGTTGCAGTTTAAATAGGTGGTAATCAGAATACAGTTGCTTTGTTGGAATAAATGGAATACACGGCGGTCATTTCCTGTTTCATATGTTAGGCTATCCCCTCTCCTTCCCCAATTTTGGTGATTAATGTGGTCGGGCGTAAGTTTAGCTTAGTTGGGTGAGCATGTAGTAGTGGTGGGTAGAACTTTGTGCCACCAGAAACTGAATTTGAATAAGTTAAATTCGAATTTGAATTGCTCAGATTGAATCTGAATTGTAACTTGAATAAATGCTTTTTAAAACTAAATTTGAATTAGCCTAATTTGAAATTTAATATATTGGTTTGAAAATGATTGTCACTAAATTGAAATTGAATTTTATATTTAGAAAATGAATTCATTTGCTTTGAAACTGTATTTTATCCTTTAAAAATGTAGCTTTCAAATAATTTCAGTTTCACTTCTCACCATTCAGTTTCATTTCTAAAATTCAATTTCAGTTCCAAAATTCAGTTTTTTTGGGACTTACATCTGGTTCCGGTGTTGTGCCAAAAACTGATTGCTCGTATTTAAACTGCTAAAGCTGCAATCAGTTTTTGGCAGTGACTTTTGTATATATTTTATTTATGCAGTTAAAAGAATGTCTCGTTGACATTAAAAATGTCTTTTGTGAGAGTAAACTGGCCAAGAAGAAAGCAGAAATTGCAACAAATATTACAATCATTCTGTAAATATATTTTAAGTGGACAAAAAGGACCGGATTGGTTATAATGTAAGTACAATAACAGAGTTATAAAGATAGTTGAAAAACAGGTCATTTTTAAATTTTATATATAACCCCTTTGTAAACCATGTTCACCGAAGTCATCTTTACGTATGTTGGTAAATAATTAAAAAGACATAAAAACACATGGAAACATTAGAAATCAGTTTTTGGCAGGCGATCACTTTTTGACACAACACCTGTTCCAGAGCAATCGAGCACAGGTTAATAGAACTACGTTTTACCAGTGGACCGAACGTGTTACTGTCAGGAATCTATAGCATCTTGAGCTGGAGCTGGATTAAGACTTCAGAATTCATTTGTCTTTTTTTTCTTCTTTTTTCCTTTCCTTGATGATCCAGGTGTCTTGAACCTTTTCCAGAAAGCATCCAGACATGAATCGACTTGTCAGGGCAAAAAGATTCAACTGTTTCCCCATTAATGGAGACTTGCATGCAGTCATTCAGTGTTTCAGGGTGTAGAGATGTGTTTTCTTCACTCGGTTCATGCAAGAAAGTCCTCTCTCACAGATGGCTGTTGATGGACTAAGTGTCAGCATTAATTTCAACAGCAACAAGATATGAGAGAGGTGTTCTGGATTCTCAGAAAGGAGATCTCTGTACAAGCAATATACTTTGCTACCCCGGTGTTCTGCAAGCCACATTTTTAGATCCATCTGCTCTTGTGGAATTTTCTCTTTCTATTCTGCATCTAGCAAACAGGCAAAATGTGTGACAAGATAATCCACCTCTTCATCCCCATAATTCGCCAACTCTTTTCTAGGGTAGGGAAGAGTGGGAGGGTCAAAAACCTTGAAACTAGAGAGAGGTTTTTCCACGCAGATTTTTAAATCTGTTGTCCATGTACTTGACTGTGTTGTCAATAATCTTCTGAATCTCTGCACCAAAGGTGTCTCTGTCTGTGCCCTCACCTCTTCTAGTAGGTCGCTGACTTTTTGTTAGCTGAGTTCCACAGTAGCAAATGCTACCATCCTGGTTCGCTGTGAACTTTGTGTCCAAGGGTTTCTGATATTCTCCTGGTTTTGTTTTCAGGCTGAGTAAGCGTGATGTGGTGCTCTCAACTAACTGATTTGTTTAGGTGTAATGTTTAGGTTTTTGTTTTTTTTGTTTTGGGGGGGGGGGGGGGTGTTAGGTTTTCATGCTGAAAATCAGTACAGCACTTGGATAAGATGGTACTGTAGTCCAACATGAAATGCAGGAATGCAGAATGCAGAAACAAATTTCTCAGTCTTCATTTTCTGCACCACCCCCTTAGCCTTGGCTGCATCCTCGGCTTTGACATCACTTCCTTCTGCCATGTTCTCCATATGAACAACAGTGGGAGTGTAATTTTTTTTCCACAGCCTTCAGGCATCTCAGCCAGCTTGGAACCCACTGTGTGCTCTTCAGGCCATTGAAATGTGGCAGCTTCTCATTTAGCAGTTCACTTATTTCTGTCAGCTCTCTTCGCTTCTTTGGGGAATAGTAGTACACCTTTAAGATGGTTTTCAGTGTAACTTCAAATTTTACCAGACAGTCACAGCTTTTCACGCTACCCAGCACAGCTAGCTCTAGTTTGTGTGCCACACAGTGGATTGTTATGATGTGGGGTATCCTCTGTTTCAGTCTCCCAGCTACTCCTGTTTTCTCACCCATCATCACTGCAGCACCATCAACATTTGCACACACTACTTTCTTTTTCCACGTGTCTTCTGTGATACCCATGGTGTTCACTGCTTCTCAATAGCCTCTAAAATACCTGCAGCATTTGTACTCTTGACTGGCTGAAATTTGATCATGTATGTAGCTATGTCACTATTATCTCTCACATACCTGACATGAACCAACTCCTGTTCTATTATACCAGTGTCTGTACTGCCATCTGCAAGAATGGATAAGAACCTGCTTTCTTGAATTTCCTTTTTATTCTAGTCTCTTGAAGTTTGTGCTACTGCTCCAATAAACTCTCTGCAAGCATGGTCATTGTGGAACCAAGATCTAGGCCATTTGCTATTTGAAGTTTGCAAAGACTGCTAAATTTTGCCAATGGTAGTTCACTCTTTACCACATAGTACGCAGTTCTAAACAGCTTTTTCAGGACTTCTTGTTGTGCTTGGTTTATTTTTAGCATGTTTTTTGCAATGGGTGTTTGTTCTGGGAAAGATGCTGCAGACTGAGCACCAATGCATTTCTTGTGATGCAGAAATTTCTCATGGGTTCTGATGGGGTCTTTCCTAAAATTACTGGTCCCAACACACCCGGCAGAACATCATGTTATTCACCTTGTCATATTCCAGCCACAGAAATTCTTTTGTCCATGAAACCAAAAAACTGCGCTTTCTTTTTGCCTCGTAGTCTGATTTGTCGTAACTTTTCCGCTTTGTGGTAGGCCTTTCTTTGCCTGTCCCTTCTTCATCCTGACCTGTCTTTTTTGGCTCAGCAGAACTAAAATACCTGCGTAAATCCATTTGTTTTTACACATTGTCAAGAAATATACTCTAAAACACTTCTTCAGTAAAGACTCAGAGAAGAGAAACACACAGAACTTCTTGCTAGCAAGGGCAGCCTCCAGAACTGAGACTCGCGCTGAGAAACTGCCCCGGTCTTTATTTATACTTCAGTAAGCATTTGTTCCTTACATTGGAATGTGGAGGTGTACGTGTGTGTGTGTGTGTGGGGGGGGGGGGGTCAGAGTGTGGCCCCATAAACGACTTCCCTTAACCTGCTGGTCTGGAAAATCCAACAGTTCATCCATATGTAAAGAAGGCACTTAAACTAAAACTGACATAGCTACGTTAATCCTACCGTAAAACAATAAGACAAGCTACGACCTCTCTCATGCTCCTATATGTGGGGGTGAACACCCTAGAATGTTACAGACCTCCTAGGATGAGACATTCTTTCAATATGCACAAAGTTCTACCCATAATGTAGTCATATATTGCTTGGCTGAGAGCGGGCCACGTTCGAGTACTGTTTTTGTTTTTTTTTAATTTTTTTTTTACTCAATTTCTATCTGGGATTAATGCAGTTTCTCTGATTCTAATTGCTGGAAACCCAAACAAAACACGTAATTAGAGTCTGTAATGTAAGGGTCCTGTTAATGCTGGTGGCGTCATTTACATAATGGACCCAGAGCCAGCAGTCCACAGGCAGGAATGCATTTCCGACACCACTTCATAAGAAGAATGTAATGTGCGAAACTTCAGTATGTACTATTGCTGTGTGATTTTTATTACTATTAATGAAGGATACTCTCCACCGAGCTAACATTGTTAGCTGGTGTTAGGTGTGGTTAGTTCACTGCAGACTGTTAGGCCGTTTCTCGATACAGTGGTCCCTCGTATTTCGCGAAAGTTACATTCTAAAAATAACCTGAGACAGGTGAAATCCGTGAAGTAGCCAACTTCATTTTTTACAATTATTATAGATGTCTTAAGGCAGGGGTGTCAAACTCAAATACACAGTGGGCCAAAATTCAAAACTGGAACAAAGTCGTGGGCTAACATTAATATTTATTGAAAAAAAATCTTCCTCCAGATATAAGAATGAATCTTTTCTTATGGACTCAAACAAGTTTTGCTGAAAACTCAATGTAGAACAAGTAAAGCTTAATACTAAACTATATATAACTTATATAAACATATATATAACTTAATATTGCACACATGTAAAACCGAAATTCCACTTAAATTTCTCCCGTACCCTGCCCACCAGTCCACTCCTTTGACTCCACATCAGTGGAATTCATTTCTTAAATAAAAATTGTATTTGCAGCCTTCTGAATTAAATTTTAACAGTAAACTTTTTCCACAGGCTAATAGTAAATATAAAAAAAAAATTTTTAAAAAGCAATTAAATAATAAAAGTATCATTGAACGTGAAACCATTCAAGCCCATGTCTGGGAGTAGTAAGAAAATGTGCACAAAACATGTTAATTATAGCTGGGTTTGCTGCACACTGATCTACTCTGATGTGTCTAAGCCAGGTATCTGGCTTAGACACATCCTCAATTTCTGGGCTCAGGCTCTGAGCTGAGGAAATCATCAGGATCGAGTGAAGGTGTTCATCGGTCAGACACTGTGTCAGGGATCATACTTTGACTTCAGCGTGTGAAGTTCAATCAGCTCCATTTGGAAGTTTGTTGGTGCGTTTGCAACCATCTTGATGCATGCAAAAGGATTACTGAGCAGTTCAAATTGACATTTCTGGGCATCAGAGTCGGCAAATCGCTGGGTAAACTCAGCACTGAGTACACAGAGTTTTTCAGCAAACTGTGCACATGGGAGCACAGCAGATCTGCATGTTCATCGTGTGGCAGCAGGGAAAATGGTCCAGGTTTCCTTGTAGCATCGGATTCTGCCACAGGCACAATTTAGTTTTAAAAGCCCTCACTGCAGTGTACACGTGATGATACGCCCCCGTCCCTGAAGCTGTAGGTTCAGCGCATCGAGATGGTTTGTGATGTCACACATAAAGGCCAGCTCACACAGAAACTCTTGCTTCCTGAGCTCAGCGGTGTCTTGCCCTTTGCTTTCCAGAAACTGAAATATTTCCTCACGTAGCTCGAAATACCTGTTCAGTACTTTTCCTCGACTTAACCATCTCACCTCTGTGTGATACGGCACATCTGCGTATTCCAAACCACACTCCTCAAAAAAAGATTTGAACTGGTGCTGATTCAGACCTTTGGCTCTCATAAAGTTAACTACTCGTGTTACTGGGGTCATAACATAATCCATCTTTAGGGCTGTGCCACAATGCGATTCTTGATGTTTGATGCAGTTAGTGCTGGGTGATATGGAAAAAATATTTATCACGATATGAATTATTTTATATCACGATAACGATATATATAACGATATACCACCTGACCTGTGGTCATCTGGAAAGTACGCTGTCTGTGAACAGCAAGCGCAGCGGGTGGAGTCTTTGTTAATGAAATGGATGGTTACACTCATGTAGGGCTGCGTATCTCCGCTCGTCCATAGGTCAGTCGTCAAGGCATAGTGCACAACACTGCAAACATCCTTCTCTACTTTGGTCTGGCATGCGTCATATAAGCGAGGCAACTCAACTTTCCTGAAGTGCTTACGATTGGGCATAACGTACCTCGGATCAAGGACTTTGACGAGGTCACGAAAGCTGTCCTTCTCAACTACATAAACAGGGGCCATGCCTTTACAAATGTAACGCGAGATGGCTCGCTGTGGTTTGTTTATGGCGCTGGGACGTTTTCTCATAAGAGCCTTGTATGAAAGACTGCTGTATCTTCGGCTGGCTATAGTTTTTCTTTTCCCAACTTGCTGCAAAGAAACAGCATGTGCATCAAAATAAACTATTTCCAACAGTGTAATTTGAGTTCTAAGCATCCCAGAAATGATACAGAAAAGCATAAAGTCAAACATAACTTTTAAAAACACCAGCATAGGCTTATAAGGCCCTGAAGGTAAAAAACGAAATTTTCTGCAAAAATGACGTCACTTCTGGTTTCGGGCAGGTAATGGCGGACAAGGAATAGTTCACGCTGACCAACAACAACACTTCCAACATAGGAAGTGTTATGAATAGCTGATCGGATCGGCAAAGCGTGATTCTGGAATATTATGTTTTTGTTGCTGCAAGTGCTTTTTATGCAATTTTTGCAAAGCTATATGTGGAAAGAAACCGTGACCTAGGACAAGCTGATGGCATGAGATGTAAGTACAACTCCTCCAGTTTCCTATGCAAAAAATAATAATTATTGCGCTAGCTTACATGGTTCCAGTTCTACAGGGATTTAAAAATAATTAGGCAAAACGGAGCATGCCCGCTCCGACCGGTTTTAAAGGGTTAATGATATATTTTATGTCATAATTTATAAAATTAGGTTAGAAACGATAGAAGACAAATGGCACGATAGACACTTTTCTATCGTCCAAACGATATATATCGTCATATCGCCCAGCACTAGATGCAGTGATAAACATTTAGCTCACCTGCACAGTTCTCCGCTCGCATCTTCTCCCGTACCCTGCCCACCAGTCCACTCCGTTGACTCCACATCGCTGGTGCACCATCTGTCATTAGCCCCACAAGGTTTTCCCATGGCAACTTAATTTCAGTTACACATTTGGAAACCTCTTCAAATATTTCCTTCCCTGTGGTTGTGCAATGCATTGATTTTAATCCTAGAAGTTCCTCCATAACACAGAGATTTGAGTCCACCCCACGGATGAAGACTGAAAGCTGGGCAGTATCAGAGGCGTCACTGCTCTCATCCACAGCGAGAGAGAATGCAACGAAATGGTTTCCCTTCTCCATCAGCTGGTTATATAGATTGGTGGCAAGTTCACGTGTGCAATCAGCTACTATGTTTTTGCTCAGGCTCACATTTGAAAATGTTTGCTTTTTTCTCTGGGCACACAAGGTCACAAACTTTGATCATTCGCCTTTTCACAAACTCTCCCTCATTGAAGGGCCGGGCTGATTTTGCGATCTCTGCTACCACAATAAAACTAGCCTTTACAGCAGCCTCACTTTGTGATATGGCTTTTTTGAACATAGTCTGTTTTCAAACAAAACTTCTTTTCATCTCTTCTGTTTTCCGACGCCTTTGAATCATGTCCAGGTTCAAGAACCTGGACATTGTCCAGGTTCTTGTCTTGGTGTGTCGTTTCATAGTGTCGTCTAATGTACTCCTTGGTTATAGCCACATTAGCTCCACATACAAGACAAATAGGTCAGTCTTTCACATAGGTAAACAGTAGGGGTGCAACGATACACAAAATTCACGGTTCGGTTCGATACTTTGGTGTCACGGTTCGATATTTTTTCGATACAAAAATTTTTTTCATGCCTTTTTAATTTGTCATTTATTAAAATTATAAATATATATTTTAACTCAAAAGTACAGTTTTTAAATTTAACCCTAACCCTTTTTGCGTGTTTTTTATTTTGACAGCGAATGCGCACCTGCAGACCACTTATGTGCAGCCCTGGTTATTTAGCTCGTCATATTGCAGCCACAGAAATTCTTTTATCCATGAAACCATAAAGCTGCACTTTCTTTTTGCCTTATAGTCTGATTTGTCATAACTTCTCCGTTTTGTGGTAAGCTTTTCTGACCTGTCTTATTTGGCTCAGCAGAACTAAAATATATATCCTGCTGCTTTTACACACGCACTCACATAAGCTCAGAGATTCTCTGCGCGATCAACCTCTCACATGTTTAAGCTTGCTGCGGGAGATTTCACTTGTCATGTTTGCATAGTAAGCTAACGATTAATAAGACGATGTCAGAGGAATTGGTGCACAAATGATCATCACTCACAGATCAGTGCTGTCGCTCTCTATACACAGTTCGCACGATTGCAAAGTGAAAGCAAAAAAACAAGCGCAAATTCAAACGCGATTTCAATGTCACATATTGACAGTGGCTCACCGATGCAAATGACATAATTACCCAGCTACATTTCTGAAAGAATGCAAAAGCATTGACATATATTTTTCCTTCCTACAATAGGCCGACGGGCAGGGCAGAGATAGATTTTGGTAGCCCGACTGAAAAAAATCTCTAGCACCGGGACGTCGGGCTAGAGATATTGTGAGCCCTGTATCTGATTGAGGAATCACTCATCTTTGGAAAAGAGAGTTTATTACAGAGAAATGTCTCTTTCCAAAATAAAAGCTATACTATCCGCTTCTTCTGGGCTATATTCTCAGCAGCATAAGGAGAATCATGTGCTAAATGACTCGGCTAAAGTTAGTAGCATGCTTGCTGTTTTTGTCTTTGCACTAGGATGTAAATGTGCAGTCATATTCGTTGTGTTCCCACTAGTGCTTTCAGGTTAATCTCGTTGAAATGACCTTAACGCCACAACACGGCAAATCTCCGTTAACGAGCTACCGCCGATCGCCCCGTGCATGGGGCTAGACAGCCAACACATTAACGAGCTAACTGCGCTAACACACTAGTTCCCACCCATGTAATTGAGCATTGCATGGCACATCCAACATACTGTTTTACTTTAGTCCATGACTCGCTTACCTTCAGGGTCATACGTCACATGAAAACCAAAATAATTCCAAACGCCAGATCTGAATGAGGGTGGGGGAGGTCCATGTTGCAAGGAGAGCTTAACTTCTGTCTCGCTAGCTTGCCCTGCGCTCTTCCTTCTGACTATGCTGTCTGTGTTGAGCGCTCAGTGGATCTGCGCTCGACAGTGCAGCCTAGGCGGAGTAGTCGAACGCAGATTCACTGAGCGCTCAACACAGACAGCATTGTCAGAAGGAAAGTTGATAAAATAAATTACAAATGTTGTATTGTTCGATACATATGCGTACCGAACCGAAAGCACTGTATCGAACGGTTCAATATCGATACGAATATCGTTGCACCCCTACGGGGCGATCGTGGCTCAAGAGTTGGGAGGTCGCCTTGTAATCGGAAGGTTGCCGGTTCGAGCCCCGGCTTGGACAGTCTCGGTCGTTGTGTCCTTGGGCAAGACACTTCACCCGTTGCCTACTGGTGGTGGTCAGAGGGCCCAGTGGCGCCAGTGTCAGGCAGCCTCGCCTCTGTCAGTGCGCCCCAGGGTGGCTGTGGCTACAATGTAGCTTGCCATCACCAGTGTGTGAATGTGTGTGTGAATGGGTGGATGACTGGATATGTAAAGCGCTTTGGGGTCCTTAGGGACTAGTAAAGCGCTATATAAATACAGGCCATTTACCATTTATTTTACCCTAGTAAACAGATATTCTGTCTCCCACCTGTTCAGAAAGCTCCTGTTTTCTGCCTTTCTTTTTGCCATTTTGGGAGAGGTAGCACGGAAGTATTTGCACAGTTGCTATGGCTACAGTCAACATGTCTCAAGGCTTTTAAACCCCTCACTACACACTTTGTGAACATTTTCACACTTTTCTCTCTTGTTTAAACACTCTCAAAGTTCAAAGCTTCGTAGAAAAATAAGTCCAGTATTACAGAATGAAACCAAAGACCAAGCCCTGTTTTCAGGTCCAGAACATGGGAATAGAACACCTGCGAGAGAATTCACCATTAATGAATCAATGTATGGAAGTGGAGGCAGTGGAAGCAAGAAGAATGAGTTGAGTAAAGTACTTATCTGACGTCTACCTGGATGATTGAGCATGCATCAAGATACTTATCTGACGGTTTTGTTTCGCTTAATAAGCCTTATAATTCAGTGGAGAGGGTGCGCCTCATGGTCCAAAAAATACGGCAACTTCTACCTTCCTTTAGAAGTCCAACTTTTTGTGCAGTGGTTTCTTCCCCTGCCTTTTGGGTGCTACGCAGGTGACTTTGCAAAATGTTTCCTCGACAAACACAATGCGCTGTTAAACCCCCCCCCCCCCCCCCAAAAAAAAAAACATGCAAAATTGCATACAAAAAAAAGCCTCAAAACAGCGAGGCTGCGAAAAGTGAACAGAGTTATAGCAAGGGACCACTGTACTGAGGTACGCGAGTCCGGACTCACAAGGAAGCCCAAACTTCCCAAGAACACAGCGTGATTGTTCTATGGCATTGTATGGCAATGTACATGATGGCATCACTGCTCTGGAGTTTTTACTGCCATTCCCTCTTAATTTAAGTTTGAGTAATATTTGCAATGGAAATTACACATGACATAAAAAAAAATTGCACACAATGTAGTAGATTTCTTTAAGAATTTTTTTTTTTTAAATTATCTTAAGCACTTTGCAAAATTTGCTTTTAAATATCATCTGTTTCACAATGTCTAATAAGCTTCATACAGTTAACCACACTACATGACTAAAACACAAGCTTAATCTCCCTGAATAAACATAGTACACATGTATGCCTGAATAAAAACAAACAAGTGAGATGTTAGAACGCTTTTATTTTTATTTTAGTAAATATTCAAACTTAAAATAAACAGCTGGAGTTTGGAAGAGACTTGAATAAATATTTAAAATATAATCTGATCATTTTTGGAGCAGCCTTCAGGATCTCCACATATTAACATGCTTTTTTTAGACTTGATGGATAGCTTTAACAACCTGCTAGCTACAAATATTCATTTGCAATTCCACATGATTATTAACAGACAAAAAGAAAACATATTAATGATACAGAAATAGTTTTCTATACAAGATCACTGCAAAAAAGTGCAGCCTTACCTGATGTCCACCATACTGTTACTCATTTTATATTAAGATTTAAAAATCTAGTTGGTATTGCTATAGCAAGTAGCCTTCAGTAATAGTAATGTAACACAGCAATACTACATTCATGTAGCTGTAAAACCCATGACAATATATTAAGTATTCCAAAGTATTCAGAATACATTACTGTCATTGAGTAATTTAACAGATTATGTTACAAAATACATTTTGGGTAGGGGTGGGTTTTGATCATTGCTTTCTCGATTAAAATCGATTGTAGCTTGGATAACGTGATATCGATTCATTAAAATCCTGAATCGATTTTTAAATATACATTAATTTTGCCTGAAACGCCAGAATCTCAGTTTAAACCTCACAAAATTTCAACAACCACCAAACAGCTAAAACAGTAAATGAGGGCAGGTAAACAGATTCTGCACAAAGATGTAAACATGCACTGTCGGCTGCTGTTTTCTTTCCTTTTACATACTTCCGACAAGAAATACCAATTTCTGTGTTCAATAGGCTACTGAACTTTGTAAAAATTATGCAAAATTGCAATACGCTTAGCTGTGTCTCTAATAAAACCTCTGTAACTTTGCTCTGCTTCACTTCAGCAGTATCAGGTAATGTTCATAGGTTAATTAATGGTATTCTTTCATTTTTGATCTACTGCAGAATAGTTAAGGTCATCTGCTATAAAATCCCAGGCAAGGAAAATCACCTTCATGTTTTTCTGTGTTTTATCCTCAGTTACTTTGACACAAAGGCATCTGCTGTGATGCTTACACCTTTGATAAAGTCTCACAAGTGTCAGCTTTCTTTTTATAGATATAAAAATATGGAAATGTACTGATACGTGATAAGAATTATAATATTTCTGATTGTCTGATGCAAAATTTCCCCAATTCAAATCAAATCGTGGATCGATTCAATTCAAGACCTTGTGAATCGGAATCGAATCAATTCTAGAAATCTGTGACGATACCCAGCCCTAATTTTCGGCCATGTATTCTGTAATGTGTAGTGGAATACATTTTAAAAATAACCTTCCTAACACTCCCTGCAGGTTTTCGACATCACCCTGGGTTAACACACCTGAATCACATGATTATTTCATTACCAGCCCTCTGGAGAACTTCAAGAGATTTTGAGTACCTCATACCTCCTATTCCAAATCTCTTTGCCTACCAATATAAAGGGAAGGTTAAATAGGAGAATTGCTAAGGACTTAAGATAAGAAAAGAGAAGAGAGACCCCTGAGAATTGGTAACTTCATACAATTGGAATGGCTTTACACTCATCTCTCATTAACGATATGACGTAAGATGTTTGCCATGTTGAAACTACAATGTGCTGGAGAAGGACTACAAAACACATCTTAGTTCATAACGTGTTCTAACCCTGTTGTTGAACAGACTGTTAAAATATCCTTCATTACAGAGGCTGGAGTTTTAAAGGAGGAGGAACATTTAGGGTCAGATTTACTGATGTCTGCGGAGCGCAAAGTCTTCTTTCTGTTAAAAATCTGCTGTATGTATTAAAGATGCTCATAGTCAGATTGTGATTGAAAGTTGTGAACAGTAGGATCTTTGGACTTGTGCATATGTATTTGTAAGCCTTTCACTTTCAACAGAAGAGTATTTAAACAATTCTGAGCACATTGTTTACTGCAAATTGCACAACCTTAACACGGAAAAAATTGCCCTGCGAGACACTTCCAAAAATTGAAGCATCTCGCCATTTTCAGAGACAAACATTGAACCTGAGCTCACACTGGCTTATTTTGGTTAGCACTACAAAGGAGAGCCAACACTTCAGACAGTGGTGCTTAGACAACAACCTCATCCTGAACATCCACAATCTGATCCGGAGTTTGTGCTGATGATTAATGACACAAACACGGTTCTACGTACAGCTGGTTTGTTTTATTCTCAGAAGAAAAAAAAATACAAAAAAACAATGTTTAAAACATAATCGTACCAGTGCACACCTGAGCACTGACCTCTGCCTGTGTCCTTTTGTCAATGTTTGTTTTCACTTCATAAAGGTTTCATTTAAAATAAATAAATAAATATGAGCACTGATGAATGTCAGTGCTAAACACCTGTAGCACCTGTCTCACCTGATCAAACAATCAGAATCACTAACTGTGATATTGTCACTGAAGACCTATTGTTGGTGGATTGAGCGCTTTGATTGGTGAATTGGCAGGATGCTGGTTACTGCAGGTGTCTGATGCTCCAGGTTCAATGTAGAATCATCACCTGTCTGTTTCACCTGTCACAGATGAGGACGAAGAAGACAGCAGTGAAGAGGACGAGAAAGCTGAGGAAGAAGAGAACTGTGAAGTGCATCCTCCCTCAAAAAGATCACGAACCTGAAACACCTGAGAACACTTTCACATTGATTTTTCTTTTTTTAAATTGACGACACAATAAAGATGTCAAGGTAAACAGTGTTTCATGTGACTCATTAAATAGAGAAAAGTACCACATTTCGGAGGAATCCTGCTCACCGATTGGCTGTGAGGTTTTCAGTTAACCTTAACCTAAATAATGTATCAGGTAACCATGGCAACATCACTGCATTGTCAGTAAACAAATAACTAATGCAAATAAAGTGACTCACAGCCAAGCAACAAATCACAACACATTACTGATGTCACAACAGAAAAAAAAAAAAAAAAAAAAAACAGAGGGGAAAAAGACTGGTTGCCACTGGTGGGAGGGGCTTTTTTCACAGGGTGCTGTGAGTCTGTACTGAGAGCGGCAGAACTTCCTGTCAGGCCGCAATCAGGGCAAAACTTGTAGGAGTGTTTAAAAGGCACACAGGAAATGACATCACAAACTAGTCCTGCTGTCATCCCACCCCTCATCACGTGGGAGGCTCTCTGATTGGTCGTCCCCTACGTGTCAATGAGCGATCCTGCTGCCCTGTGATTGGCCAATTTGGCGGCATGGCGGCGGCTGTACAGAAGGGCGATACAGACAGGAAGCACACAGTATCCAACAGCGCGGGGGTCCGCCCTTGTGCACGAGAACAAGAAGAGAAAGAGCTGCAAGTATGGCAGCAGGAAGATCAATGCCCACATCCACACAGGAAGTAGTGATCCATGGACAGTGATAGCAGGAGGTGGAGCCGATGGGCTGGTACCTGCTCTCTGCACACGTTCCAAACTAAAGCTGTGGACCTCAAAGATGTAGTACGCCGCCATGACGCTGAGCAGCAAGTAGAAAGCCACACCCACCCATCCCATCCTCTGACGGAAGTTCATCATCCTCCATACTGCGGAAGAAACAGATTAAAAATCAAAACAAGATCAACATTCATCAGTGCTCTTATATCCAGTAACAGGTCAGAGGTCATTACATCATCCAAAAGAGCAAATCAACAATCAATGTTAGGATCAATGAAATAACTACTCCATCAGTGCTGAGATAAACAATCTCTGCCCCTGTCAATTTCAATTCCATCTGATTTAAATCTAAGAAACAGTTTGTCACTGGAGACTGCAGGTTTTAATGTTCAGTTAATAATAATAATAATAATAATAATAATAATGGATTGGATTTATATAGCGCTTTTCAAGGCACCCAAAGGCACACAATGCCACTATTCATTCACTCTCGCATTCACACACTGGTGGAGGCAAGCTACGGTTGTAGCCACAGCTGCCCTGGGGCAGACTGACAGAAGCCAGGCTGCCATATCGCGCCATCGGCCCCTCTGGCCAACACCAGTAGGCGGTAGGGTAAAGTGTCTTGCCCAAGGACACAACGACCAGGACAGAGAGCCCGGGAATCGAACCGGCAACCTTCCGGTTACAGATATGCTTCCCAACCCCCTGAGCCACGGTTCCCACCTTAGTCAATTCACTTTTCATCTAATCCAGGTGTGGAGAACTCCAGCCTCAAGAGCCCTCGAGGACTGGAGTTCCCCCACCCCCGATCCAATTCAAAGTATGCCAACATGTAGCTCCGTGCACTAATTTACTTTAACAGAGAGCTGTGGTTTCTGCACCAGACTATTCATTTTTCTCTAATCCAAACTGTGCTAGCATGTAGCTCTGCGTCTTTGTTCTGATTTATTTCAACTTAGCGCTGTGAGCTTTGTACCAGACTCCATTCATTTTTTATCTGATTTAACGCCTGCTAATAGCTGTGTGTCTTTGGCCCTCTTTCCTGCTGCCATAGATGCTCGCACGGCTTCCCTGTAGATGACACACTGAGCTGCTTCCTGCCGGCCTCCATCTTCCTCTCTGCCTGTTAGCTCATGTTTTCTTACCTTCCTTCGCGCTGATATTTCAAATTAAAATCCAGCTGCAGGATCGTGTTTTGAACGCTGTTGTTCCCGTGAAGTCTCGTCTCTCTCTTCCGGGTAAGTCACCTGATGCCAAAGGATTACGTCATGTGTTACACAGTGCCGCCTGCTGTTTAAACAGCGTCATTACACATCAGCGCGTTAATACTACAAGTCAGTATGAAATCAAATATAACTGCATACAAACTGATTTTAATCATTTTCATGTTCGTTTGTCTTTGTTCACTTTTACTTGTTTCTGTGGCAGTTTGGATCCTTCATTGAATAATCTTATAGTTGAGAGTCTCAGATGATAAAATTCAGCTGATAATTTAATGAAATTTCATTAATTTAATGAAATCATCAAATATAAGCCATCAAGTTCTTCAGTGTCCTAATCATAAAGCTGTGATATTGATCAGTCTGTTCTCTCACACAGTTGGATTTTAAGACAGTTTTTCTTTGCCTTCAAACAGCCTAAACTTTATTAATATAGCAGCTCATTTCCAGTCTGACAGACCCAAACATTTAAAACACAAACACTTTCATATAGGGTGTTTCCTCTCACACTGATTTACCTATAGCAGCCATTACTTTCATTATGTGTGTAACCTCTTCCATCACCAGGCAGTGAAAATTGGCTGGTAATGGAAGAGTTGACTTTGAGGTGAAGCAGCATCTGATGAGGAGCTGGGACCGGGTTAGGACTGCTTCAATGTGGACCTTAAAGTTGCTCACCTGGAGTGGGACTGAAGTCGATTCAGGATGATGCTGGTTGTTTTCCTGGTAAAGTAATATTTTGTTTCTTCCAGGCTAGATTTAAGGCCCTTTCACAATAAAACAGAATCGATTTACATCAAAACATCAGTAAACAGTCAAATCAATTAACTAATCAACAGTCTTTGTTAGTGAGGTACAGAGACTTAAACACAGAGATGAGAGGTTGCTGTGCTGTCAGCTCAGTAACAATTTATCAAAAACAGCTGACAAAACATCTGTTCACCATCACCACTGCTTCTCAGACTAACAGCAAATCTTTGTAACAGTTCACAAATCTGTCTAGTAACAGACTGAAAATGCTCTCACTGTACACTAATGATGCAATTCTGTTCATCTGAACATTACACTAGAGCACTGCTAAATTATGAGCTTATCAAGATATTTCAGAATATTCACTCAAACAAGGTGAAAATGAATGAAGAAACCAGATTCCAGTTTAACGTGGAATAATTTAAATATTCAGGGACAAAAGTATGATTAAGAACCTACAACTCAATAATGGATGGATGTATCTTCCTTTTAAAATGCTTGGTGAAGTCAGATTTGTTTTATCAATTTATGAACAATTAATGATAAAAAAAACAGTTACTTTGGGAAAAAAAGCTTCTAGAATCATTTAAAGAAAATTAAACAAATAATTTCAAACCTTGCAAAAAGCAGTTTAGATAAAGTGAAGTCAGGAAAGCTTTGGACATCTTGTCTGCTTCTTCGGGATATTAACCCTGAGCAAATCAGAATATGTTTGTTTTTGTATTTTTTTTTAATCATTTCCCCGTCAAGTTGATTTTTTTTTTGTCCTTCCACAATGTCATGAGTTGAAAATGAGGATCACAGTCTTTCTCCTTGTTTCTTTTGTCATTAAAAAAATAATTATTTCTATTCTTTCAGATTATTCAGAACAAGAAACCTTCAGATCCTCAAATGATTCCTGGGTAAATATGCAGGCCTTGCATTGCTTGATCAGAAAGACCCTCTCAGTCTCCATTTAGGTGGGAGTCATTAGTGAAGACCTTCAGGAGTCTCCCCAGATGATCAGTCTCAGTGCTCAGTGGTAACTTTATTGTCCCCAATGGGAAATTGATTTGCAGTATGTCAACACATCAAACAACACAAACACACACACACACACACACACACACACACACACACACACACACACACACACAACCCCCCCCCCCCCCCCCCCCCCCCAAAAAAAAACAAAAACCTTTGAGTCTGGACTTTGAATCACTCAAAATCGGTCAGAGACAGTTCAGAGTCATCTTGGCTGTTTAGGCCAAGTCTTTGTGCCCCCTGGGGTTTGACTTGTGGCATTTATTTATTCAAAATCCAAACTAAAAAAAAAAAAAGGTTCGTGCAGCATTAAGAGTGGATTACCACTGCTGTCTCCAGCACCATCAGGGTACCAACTTAAAAAAAATAAAAATAAAAATCAGAGCTAATCAATAACTCTCAGTCAAACCATCCAGATTATAAACATCAGTCAATCTACATCAACTCCTGATGCTGCAGGAAACGGATCAGACCCCCAGGGAGTGGCAACTTCTTCAACCAACGGCGACCAACCAGGTGAAGAATCTGCAGCCTGCAGAGCTGCAGCAGTGGGCGCGGTGGAGCTGAAACAAACAGACTGGTTAGCCTGGAAACACACTAGAATAACTATTAACACTGAAATCAGTAAAATTGCAGAAGAATCAATTATCACTTTTTGATTTACCCGCTTTCTCCTTTATGCAGGTCCATTCAGAGTAACTGTCCAGGTGTTCCATCAGTCTGGAGCAAAGAGTCACATGGCCGACGTAATCCAACAAGACATCAATAATTGGCCCCGCCCATCGACAGATACTGGGGACGGATATCATCTCACAGAACTGTCAGTCCGTGAGTGTATCAAACAATTAGTTACACCTTAACTTTATCGTGAGGTCACCTGAAGGCCGTACTGTGATTAGGCAGTAAGGTTTTGCCAGGTACTTTCAGGTATTACCCAAGCATACAGCCCAACTGCATGCACTCAGAGCTAGATTCAGATAACCTGGCTTATGTACAATGTTAATGATCACTGTTAGATAATAAAAAGTTATCCTGGATATGTCTTTAAATGTCCCCTTTTCACACACATTAACAAAGTTTTTAAATACCCCGTTTCAAACAAGGCCACCTGAGTAGCTATGGTAATGGTTTTGTTGTTTTGATTTTTACCTGGATTTGTTTCATTTTACCAGATAAACATAAAATTAAAAGGAAAAATAGAGGTCACCTGAATGGCTCTTCTTGGGACAGCTTGGTCGATATCATGGAGTTCATCCCTCTCTGTTCGACTGGTTTTGATTGGTGGGTGAGGACGACTGCCATACACACAATTGAAGCAGGAAAGGGCATTGCCTCCATGGTCTAGCAGGTACTTGAACATAGGCAGGTACTTCATTGAGAACATGTACACGGCAGGGAAAGTAGTGGGGTGGGTGGGGATGGTAGCATTGATCTCAGCGCCGTGTTCTACAAGCAGTGTGATGGTCTGGATGCAGCCCTGCCTTGCTGCTACCATCACAGGCTTGAACACATCCAAGTTTGGGTTAGCGCCAGCAGTCAGGAGCATTTGCACAGCATCGATGTTGTCGTTGATAACAGCAAAGTAGAGTGCCGTACTACGGCGGTCCTCGTACAACCTAGACCACTCCTCTGATAGTTGGGTGTTGACATCGAACCCTGCCCCGATTAGAGTCTCCAGGACATCATCACGGTTACGCTCTGCTGCCATGTGCAGAGGGCTAATGCCAGTCCGCCGGACTCTGGCCTTACTGGTGGCTGGGATCAACATGGAGACTATGCTGGGAACAGGAAACACCTAGCAATTAGCCTAAACTGATACACCTTAGTCACGCTTACGGACAGAAACACTTGGTCACTTACGATCAGAAACAGCTGGGGCATTTACAGTCAGAACAACAATGGCAACTCACAGCCAGAAACATTTTATCCACTTACAACCGGAAACACCTCGGCCCTGTACAAGCAGTAAAACCTAGTGCCCTTACAATCAGAAACACTTCGCCACTTATGGCCAGAAACATTTTGGCTACTTAGCACCAGAAAAACCTGGGTCACCTATGACCAGAAACACCATGGCCAGAAAGAATGCCACTTGTGCCCAGGAACATCTGGGCCACTTGTGGCCGAAACCCCATCGCTACTTTGGTCTAGAAACACTGGGAACACTTAAAGTTAATGCTGTTGCTCCCTAAAATTGCTCCAGATACCTAATACCTGGATGAGTCAAGGTAGCCACACTTAACACAATGCCACTATTAAATACCAAATTAACTCCAGTGAGTCTGCACAACTCGGTAAACATTTCATAGTGTACCTACGTGTCACTTCCTCTCTGGGCGGCAACATGAAGAGGTAGCAGTCCCCTCTTTCCTGGTTTGTTGGCATCAGCATTCTGGGAAATGAGAAGCTCAACGACTTGTTCATGTCCATTTTTAGTGGCTTCATACAGAGCTGTCGCGCCATCAGCTGCCTGGCTGTTGATGTCAGCACCTGCAAAATGGGAGATGGGGTGGGGTCAAAGGTGGAGTTAATTCAGTGGCAACAGAGGTGTTCAGTGTGCAACAAGTTCATTAACCACGTTATTTACCATGTTTGAGCAGAAAACGCAGCGTGGCGAGCTGCCCACTCTGAGCAGCGGTGAAGAGTGGTGTGATGCCATACATGTTGCTGATGCTGTGTTTGGCACCGGCCTTCAGGAGCATCTCACAGATGTCCAGGTTGTTTCGGCTAACAGCTTCCTGTAGTGCTGTCCACCCTTGAATGCAGCGAGTGTTCACCACTACTCCGTGGTTCAGCAACACTGCCACAATTGCTGGGTTGCTCCTCTCACAGGCTACAGATTGGAAAACACATAAAAGGGACATCTTGATACATTCTCAATTATCCAGGTAAGTAAATCTCCAAAAGTAAATCTCCAAAAGTTGATTCTGTTGATCTGAACATAGTGTTTTCGGTCTTCCACTGAAAACGCTACGTCCAGATGAACAGAATCAACTTTTGGAGACATAAAAGGGACATTTCACCCAAACAAGAATCAGATGCAGTTGATTCAAGCTGGGACTCATGCTGGTATGACTGCTCGGTCTATGTTTATAAATTGGCAATCTCCAAAATATAGTCCACGTAGATTAAAATTTCATGCAGAGCTGGTCAAATTGGTTGTTTTTAGTGGCTTGGTGAAGCTGTTCCTACTGGATGTCAAAGAGAGTCTAATCTCCTAATTAAAACTTATGAAGATGGGATAAAAATCCTACATTTAAAAAAGGTTAGGACCCTTTCATCCATTTGCATCATCATTTCTGTTTTTCTTTGGGGGGGTTTCTCTTCTCCATGTGTGTCCTGTCTCTTTTACCTTTGTACAGTGGTGTCTCTTTGTCATAGTTTGGGATGTCAGGATCAGCTCCTCTTCCCAGGAGCACCTCAACGCATCCCAGATGCTCTCTACTGACGGCAACCAGCAGTGCTGTCTCGCCATGTTCTGTCCTCTTGTTGATCATCCCAGGCTGAGCTGCTCAAACCAAAGACGGTATTGCAGGTGTGCTCAGTTGTTCTCTGTAATTTTGAATAGGTGAACCTACCTGACAGCAGCATGCGCAGAGAGGTTTCCTTGCCGAACCACGCTGCCTGGTGAACTGCCAGCCAGCCCGGTTTACTCGGCAACATCAAGTTTGTTCCTGGGCACATTGCAAGTGCTTTCACTCTGCTTGCATCACCTTCACGGATTGCTTTGAACAAAGGTTCCTCCTCCCTGCAGTGACAAGACCAATCAGCCAACTGGAACACCTTGTTCAGAGGTGAGTCAAATGGATGTACATGTTAGGAGCAGAACTAAACTCACTCTTCAGGTTCGGGACAGATGTGGACCAGACTGCCATCATGTCTGCGATATGCCACCATCCTCTTCCCAGAACCCGTGACAAACAGACTGATTGTCCCATCAAATGTCTTCCTGACGAGACAGCAGCCAATTAGGACACAGTTCCAAAAAGAGAAAGCAATCAGAGCACAGTCACAAAGACAACAGCCAATCAAACTACAGACAAGGAAACTACAGTCAATGAGAACACGAAGACAGGATTTGCAGCCAATCAGGACACAGACACAGAACCTGCAGCTAATGAGAACAAGGACACAGGGTCTGCATCCAATCAGAACACATTCAATAACAATCAATCAATCACTCTACATGCAAACTCATCAATGATCCGAAGCTCTAAATATATTCAACTATCCACATACTTGGTCAGAAGAGACTAAGAATAAAAATGGAGGCTACTCACGGATCAGGAGGCTTTTGAGGTGGTGGGTTTGGTGAGCTGTAGTGTGCTGTGGTCTGTGCTTGAAATGAATTTTGAGCTCTGTAGCTGGGCTGGTTTGTGTTTATGGCTGGGTTCAGTTTGTCAGGACAATGAGAAGGCTGGACACAGCTGGGGGTACTGGCACTGATGGTGTTGTTGGCACTGATGGTGTTGGATTCGGTGGTGTTGCCATGTGTGTCAGTTAGGCTGCGCTCAATTGCAAGCTGCAGCAGCTCTTCTTCACTCAGATTACTATAGAGAGAATAATCGTCAGAAGTCAGACTGGAAGCAGATGATGTGGAGCGAGAGATCCTGGGTCCTGCCATGATGTCACTGTAACAAATGGGAAGTGACACCAATCAGATATTTATTGTTTCTAACTTAATCATTTTATCACGAAAAGAAGCTGCAAAGTCTTTCTGAACATACTTTGTACAAACTCAGTGTTTGATGATTTAAAAAAAAATAAAAATAACTACAACAAGGTTTACCTGCAAGCTTAAAAGCATGGAAACTCAAGCGCCCCCATGTTCACTACCAACAAATACTGGACAAACAGCTGCTAAAGACATGCTGGTAACACTTGGAGGCAGAAAGTGTAATATAGTTCAAAGTTCAAGTTCACCAGTTTAACCAGTTTGTGAAGCATTAATCTCTCAGATTATTTTACTGTTAAAGTTTTGTGTTTTTTACAGATCTTATCATCATCTGAGAACAGCTCTGATTGAAGTTGGTGGCACACTCACAGCGATCATTTTCATCAGGAGAAGAGTGGAATTACCCACAAAAAGCACCTTTTAATGTGTGCACTCAGAGCCTAAAGCAGACAGCCCAGCTTAATGGACAAAATTAATAACAACCATCTTGATGGCCAGATAAACAAAAAGAAGGAAACTGAGATAAACAATGAGCCAGAAAAACTGAATGTCAGATTTCAGTCTAACAGCTTCAGTCACTGAAGTTGTTTACCACTGTCAGAAATCCAGTGTTTCCCTTGAGTTTCAGCTTCGTCCTTTCCTCCGTCTGTTCTCCAGCTGTCTGTCTGTAATCTAGTCTGACCCCAGCGTGGGGGTGGGGGTGTTACTTAAGTTTTATTTTAGGAAGCTGCTATCAGAGCTTGTTGACCGGTCCACCTCTTCACTGCTCTAATGTTGCAGGTGGAGTCACATGAAGCTGTATCACACAAACAAATGCTGAAGAGCTGTTTCACAAACTGGATCACCCCCAAAATAATCCCAGACCTGCTCAGAGCTACAGATTAACTTCAGTTTTAACTCTTTTTTTTTTTTTCAGGATTTTGAAGTTGCTTCATTTACTAAGGTACATCACAATGTAGCAGACCTAACTTGCTCCAGGGCATCTTATTTTCCTAATTAGAGACTCAATGGCAGGAAAATTCCACTTACTGACCAATCAGACCTCAGGAAAAAAAAATCACTATTCCTAGATGATCCCTTAGAGTGCAGATTGCAGCAGGGACTAGAGGTTTTTAGGAGCGTCTAAAGATTCTTAGTGAAACTTTATTTCTGTTTTTTTCCTAATGGCCAAAAATGTCATTTAAAAAAAGATTTAATAACTCTATAAGCCTGACCCAAAAAGAACTAAGTATAAATCTCCACCAGGACTGCAAGTGAAAGAATAAAAACTGTTAGAAACCAATCAGAAACATTACTTACAAGAACAAACAGCTGCCATTATCCTCACGATGGAGTGTCATAGTAATAGGTCTGCACAAGGCAAGAAAAACATAACCTTCACCTGTCAAGGATTGTTAAAGAATAATTCTCTATATGCAAGTGTATATTTAACACAAGTATGTACGTTTTTCTGTGCCTCAGTGCTTTCTATGTAATATTTATGCTCTGTTGAACACATCAGATTGCAACCTCTGGGGTTAGTATCATGTCCATACTCTGACCTGCAGACTGGAGCAGCCAGGGATCAAGCCACCAACCCTCTAATTAATACATGGCCTTTTCTATCTCTTGTGCTACAGCCACTACTAGACCATATTTAATGCAAATGTTTACGTTTTAAAAAAATTTGTGTTTATATCAGTGAAATTTTAGAGCTGCCATGACTGAAATCCAAAAACTTTCCAGAATGAATCCCAGATCTGTCTCAAGTTACACCAGAGTTTTAACTTCAGCTCAGTCATAACTTTGTTTATTCAAAAGTCTCCACACAAATCCATGGATTGTTATCACGGCACGCATGTGCGATTGTGTTATTTTTAGACTGAGCTACTGAGAGTAGTAATACGATGGCACCTGTCCAAGATGGCGGCCAACCAAACCGGTTTGACAACCGGTTTGACGGGTTTCGTGCGTGTGCGCATGCGCGTTCAGTAATACGATGGCACCTGTCCAATATGGCGGCCAACCAAACCGGTTTGACAACCGGTTTGACCGGTTTCGTGCGTGTGCGCATGCGCGTTCAGTAATACGATGGCACCTGTCCAAGATGGCGGCCAACCAAACCGGTTTTACAACCGGTTTGACCGGTTTCGTGCGTGTGCGTGTGCGCATGCGCGTTCAGTAATACGATGGCACCTGTCCAATATGGCGGCCAACCAAACCGGTTTGACAACCGGTTTTACCGGTTTCGTGCGTGTGCGCATGCGCGTTCAGTAATACGATGGCACTAGTCCAAGATGGCGGCCAACCAAACCGATTTGACCAGTTTCGTGTGTGTGTGTGCGCATGCGTGTTCAGGTGTGGAAATACCACAGGGGATCAGAGGGGTTATATGAGTTTGTGTTTTTAACGGGGTTTTAATTTAATCAAACCATAGGGTTTTTAATTAAACTATTTTTATCACTTAGGTGTATCGCAACATTCAGTTATGCATGTGTTCTTAAAAGCAATTCTTTGTTTCTTGTTTCATTCTTGGCGGAGTGGAAGCTGTTTTGGTTCACAGTGCGCCTTAACAAAGAGGGTGTGCTCTAGTCAAAAGTGTTGGTAATAGTGTTTTAATCACACTAATTTTCTAAATCTGACAATGTCTCAGCTTGCAGTGAGGCATGCATTTTATTTTATAAATGGCGCAAATGGGAATTTCTTCTGAATGGGTGATGTCAGCATGTTCACAAGCGTTTCATTTAATCAAACCCCTAGTTTTAATTTAACTAGTTTTTACACATCTACTGGGGTTTCTTTCCAGGGTTGATGCGATCATTTTATTTAAAAGTCGGGATTTCGGAATGTTGAACTAAGAGTGAGACAAAGCCAGCTAGTTTTTTAACACAGTAAATGTCACAAATAGCATTCAGTCCTTTAGAAAATAAATGCTATAAGCAGCCAGTATCGCTCTTTTCAAACTAATCGTCTTTTAAATACACTCATTTTGTGATTCCGGTGTCAACACCTTGCACCGATGCAAGCATTTTATTTATTTAAAAACGGATCAAACGGGCCATTTCTTCTGTAAGGGGTTTCATGGTTTCAGAGTAGTTTTTAACACAACAGATAGTCGCAAATAACATTCAGCAAACGCTACAGTGATACTTCTAAAACGCTGCACACAATGTCGTCTTTTCCCCCAAAGCAACCAGTATCGCTCTTTTCAAACTAATCGTCTTTTAAATACACTCATTTTGTGATTCTGGTGTCAACACCTTGCACCGATGCAAGCATTTTATTTATTTAAAAACGGATCAAACGGGCCATTTCTTCTGTAAGGGGTTTCATGGTTTCAGAGTAGTTTTTAACACAACAGATAGTCACAAATAACATTCAGCCCTTTAGAAAATAAACGCTACAGTGATACTTCTAAAACCAGTCGCCCAGACCCGCTCCAACTTTTCAACAGCTGGCTAATTGTTTGAATTTGTTCAGGATTGTAAAAGCCCACCGCGGGTATCACTAGTTGAGAGTACCATGCGAACAAGGGCCCAGCCTATTGTTTAAAGTTGCCGGTATTGGCTCTTTTTGTAATTCCTCGACAAGGTAAATGGGGCAGGTGTACCAGTCGGGTGGCGACCCCGCCTATTGTCTGAAGTATCGGCTCCTTTGTAATTCCTTGAGAAGACAAAAGCCCTGAAGGGTCTCATTTAAATTGATTGGCGACATACCTTTTCTTTTTGGAAACACCCACCCTATATAAAAAAAACACGCTCAGAGCCCGAAACCCTGAGCCATTTACGCCTCAAGATTCGCTGCAGAGCACACCATTTTCTTTGCGATCATCAACACTAACATCGTTCTTTATAACATGGCCATCGTAAACGGTAAGTAAAACAAAACCTATTATTGGATTTTTAAAAAGTGTTATGTTAACATATTATAGGATATTCAAACTATTTTTTTTCCCTAAAACAAAAGCTTAATTTTTAGGAGTTCGGGAGAACGGCCCAGGGCCCTTTTCTTTAGAAACGGGCGCTTTTACAGCTGGAACTAGTCCTCTAACAGGCACAAGGTGTGTACAGCATTACTGGATTTTAAAACGTATGTATGTTTTAAACTAGCGATTGTTTTAAATTATGTAATAACGTTTTTGTTTGTTCCAGGGTTAACAAACTGAGCAGGAAAACATTCAGACACCGCGACCACAGAGCCCAACCTTACATCAGGTGTGTATACAACGGGATGTATAGTTGTGTATTATTTTTTCAAAAGAAAAAAAAATTTAAAAGAGGTTTAAACAATTACAAATGTTCTAAACTGACCGTTTTACACCTACAGAGC
This sequence comes from Copadichromis virginalis, assembly GCF_057382275.1. Lineage (NCBI taxonomy): Eukaryota > Metazoa > Chordata > Actinopteri > Cichliformes > Cichlidae > Copadichromis > Copadichromis virginalis. Next base: position 27,907,066 of record NC_140632.1, on the reverse strand, counting down.
CACGCCAGAGAACCGGGTGTGTGGAGAAGCAGGACCATCCCGAATAACGCACACTACAAGGTAAGCATAGGCATATATAAATTAGATAAAAAGAGATAGAGAGGGAGACACGCTTATTCAGTTTGAAATGGGTACATGTATAAAATGTTTTAACACATGTCTATCTATCTTCACAGACTGCAGAACAGCACCCCTCCTCATAATGATCAGGACACCGTACGATTCCAGACGTTTTTGGAATGTTTAAGCAGTATCGACCTCCCAGAACAACAAAAACCTGGAGCTTTGTGCAACAGTGGAGAGTCAGAACAGATCTTCATCAGCGAACCTGCAACACCCCCGAGTGAGTGGCTACCTCGCGATTTCTCTGATGTTTTTGAGTACAGTATATCAGATTTTGATCTAGTTCATATACCCACCACCCCAGAATGTGACAGAAATAGCATTGATTCACGCATAGATTTCGAAGAAGGCGGCATAACAGACTCTCAAATATCACCGGCGTATGATGCTTACATGAAGCTTCCAGACGCTCAGCCTGCTGAACAGAGTCATATAGCTTCAATAGCTGATAAATTATGTTTGATTGAAGCTAGACTCAATCAATACCACCAAGAAGCACAGGTACAAAGGCAACAGTTTACCAAATTCATAAACAAAGTGTGTAGTACATTAGACAACATCTGCTATGTTCTATTTAAACCCAGATTCCTTTTATAGTTTGCAGTGAAATTTCTTAAACCATTGTTTAATGGGACAGAAGTACAAGTCACTCTTTACTAACACACTGTAGATAAGTTTATTGCTGAACGACACAGCTAGCAGTCCCACACACTCTTTAGATTTTTGAAGTTTTGTGTGTGATGGTTTTGCCTCTCACACCTTACCCCTTTCTCCCAGTATCACAACAGTATGACTCCCAAAGTACGACAAACAAGGACTCTAAACTCAGAACAGAAAGATACAGTTGAAAGATTAGTGATATCTTTTATGATGCGTAATAAACTACACCCTCTTCTTCTCTGTATTTATGTTGTTTGTGTGCGTGCGTGCGTGCGTGTGTGTGTGTGTGAATGCCTTAGAAGTCAAAGTATACATTAGCCATACTTACAAAAACATTTTTAATTTCATTTAGAACTGAGATTCTAAGTTGTAAGCAGAAATCGTATGCTCAACCAGGAGTATGTTTCCCCACTTTCACAATGCTGAGGCATCAAATCCATGATCCAACAGATGGTTTGTCACACGTGGGCGAGAAGGGCAAGCCAACCCTTACTTACACAACCTCACACACTATAGATTTTTAAAGCTCTTGTGTACAACGGTTTAGCTAAAGATATAACTTCTACTTTTGATAAAGATCACTCCCTCTGCATATTTCTTAAGAAATGAAGTGTCTTTACTGGGATATTTATTGTCAAACTATGCGATTTTCCAAATGTGTGTGGAGTAAAATGTTGTGACCAAGAATCATTCAGGATTAACAACACAAACTGTTTTGATAACAGAAACAGTCTGTCTTATAGTTCCCATACTTTACCACTAGTTTTACAAACACATTCTTCTTCATATCGGTTTAATTGGTTTTTTATGAAACTGATTTTTAATAGTACAACCAAGGTCTAACTTTTCCTAGCTCCCCAGTATAAATGCAAGAATTTTGCAGACTTTATTGAAACTGTCACAATTTAACACTCAATGCCATAAACAGAGTTGATCCATGTTTCTATGGACAGTGTTTCATACATCAACAGCTCTGAAAATCACTTTTAAAGTAATGTAGAACATGATCTCTCTCACTCTCAGCGTCTCTAAAAAACCCAGCAAACTGACAATCACCTCTAAACAAGGGGTCAGTTTATAGGCTTTTTGTTTGTTTGTTTGTTTTGTTTTTTATCAGCCGCAACACCATGTAATGCATGGATGTTAGACTCTTTCACCAGACCATGTTGCTAGCCCAACCACCAGGCTCAGGGTCTCTGAACTCTAACCCTGGCTCTGGCTGCCAAATGTGCCTCTGACCCTCTTGTGCCTGTTCACCACCAGACTAAGTTTGTACTCTCACCTACTAATATTATTTTATTACAGGGCAATATTCAGCTAGGTTACTACTTTGACTTTCTTACTTTGAGCACATTTCCGAGCCCATACATTATCAAACTTTTACTTGAGTATTTCTGACACCAGCTATACTTTTACTTAAGTAAAAAAAAAAATGCCTGCACTATCGGTGTAAAGCTGTCTTTAATTCTTTAACAGTTCATGCAACAATTATAAATTAAACCTGCACCACAGCTAACTCTTTTTAATAACCAATAACAGGTGTATTTCTTAGATCTACAGAAACAGCCAAAACACTCTGCTTGTATAATGCCATATTCTCTCCCAGCGTACCCTTGTCTCACAACAGGGTGATTCCCAAAGTACGACTCAATAAACAGAGACTCTAAAACCAGAACAGAAAGATAAAATTGGAGGATCAAAGATTAAGGTTTGTGTTTTTATAGCACAAAGTAAACTGTCCCCTTGTCTTCTAGGCCTTTGCGTGCGTACCTTAGAAGTCAGATTATACGTTAGTCATACTTCCAAAAACATTTTGAATTCCATTTATAACTGAGATGTCAAGCTGATATCAGACATCTTGTGCTCACCAGGAGCATGTATCCCCAACTTCAAAACCTTAAGGTGTCAAATTCACAAACCCAACATGGGCTCATTCAACACAGGGGCCAGAAGTGCATGTCACCCTTTACTGACAAACTGTAAATAAGTTCAATACAGGGCAACGCGGCTAACAGCCTTGGAAACGCTTTACATGAAATAAAACTTTTTAGAAAACCCTTTACAAGAATAAATGTGATGATCTGTTTTACCTGAATCAAATGTATTAGTTTGTTTACTTGAAATAAAATTTATTTTGGAAACCCTGTACATGAAGTAAAAAGTATCATGTTGCAAGTTCTGGCTTTAATATTTCCAGCTGATAAGGAGACGTTTTGCATTTCAAACGCTACATATCCTACCCGCCCTTTAAGATCATCCCACTTCAGGATCACGCCCCACCTTCTGTTATTTTAAAACAAGACCGCCGTCTCATTCCTCCAAAAACCTTTTTTTTTTTAATCTCAAAACAGCGAGAAGGATGGACTCTGCACCCCTGCGTCACACTGAGGAGGAGGACAGTTCCTCGGACGAGGGCTCATTAGTACCTGACACGCCCGGTTACTATAGCCCCTTGGAGAAGCAGCAGCAGCAAGCCGTCGAGCTTGACGGTCGGGCATCTTCTTTATTTATCGATACCGTGAAAACAGCTGTGTATCACCTAGTCAACCTAGTAATCAACAAGTACCTCACTGACAAATGCAACGGCTGCAAGTTTGATCACCCCAGCCAGAGACAGCATGAGTGTCTGCAAGTGTTGGTGGATGACTTTTACGCTGAAAATTATTACAGCATCAGAAAAAGACTCCTCACCCCTCGCTTCATTCCTTCCATTCAACATCTGCTGATTGCCCGCAACATCAAAATGGACGACGTCAAAGTCCGCATGGTGGCGGAAACTCTCTTGCACGAACTGAAATCGGTAAGGAAAGTCTTTGACGCCATCGCCGAGGCATACCACAATCTGGTGGGGTTGGACGTGGTGAAAATCGGGCAGCTACGGTTGGTCACAGAGTGTTACAAAGGAGGCTGCTAATGTTTTCTCTGAAAGACTGATTCTTTCCAAAAAAACAAAAAACGTATTGTACCGTATCTTTCAAACAGCTACCCTGCTTATTTTTTCAAACATGCATCCAGATTTTTTCTTTCTTAAAACATGTAACCTGCATTTACCACATTTTTAAAAGCATGTATAATTTTTCAAACATGTATCCTACATTTAGCGCATTTTTAAAACATGTATCCTGATATGGCCACCCTTCCAAGGCCCTGACAAATTACCCGAATCACTATGGGATAAGGATGGCAGCCACTATATGACCAGCTTCTTAAGATAAGAAACATAAACTTTGTTAACGGTATACCCGAATCTCTTGCTGATGACACCCTTCTGCCTACAGAAAAGAACAATTTGTTAATTATAGACGATGTAATGAACGACGCAGCTAACAATTTAGAAGTACAAAATGTGTTTACAAAGTATGTGCATCATAGGAATTTGAGTTGTATATATCTAGTTCAGAATTTGTTTATTCAAGGAAAATCCAGTAGAACCATTTCCTTGAACACTAATTACCTAATATTGTTTAAAAATCCGAGAGATAAATATCAGGTTATGCTTTTAGGTAGGCAAATGTTTCCGGGTAATACTAAATATTTTATAGAAGCGTTTAATGATGCCACATCCACAACATACGGGTATCTTTTAATAGTCTATAAAGCTAAGACCCCGGACTATTTAAGACTCAGAACAAATTTACTATCAGACCGTCTGGTTGTTTACATTCCAAAACAAAAATCAGCAAAGAGGTGAAAGGATGTCATCACGCATGCGGAGGAATCTGTCTCTGTTGGAGATGATATACAGGGCTCCTCCTACTCTACGCAGAGTTATTATTAGTAATTCAAATTTAGATTTTATCAATGCATTGTGTGAGATAGCCTTTAATGTATTGCATGGTAACATTCCACTGACCAATCAGCAGTACAAACAGCTAAAAAAGAAAAAAACAATAATCAGACTGATTGCAGACAAAAAAATAAAAACTTTGAAAAAGAGAAAGACAATCAACCAATCTGGAGGGTTTTTACTGCCGTTATTAGGGGCTGCAATCCCTTTCATAACCAGTCTGATAGCAAACAGGTGAAAATGGAACATGTGCAAAAGATGTTTTTGGTACCCCAACATCAGTTGGACTTAATAAAGCAACAGCAGCAGCAGCAGCAGCAAACAGGCAGCATCAGACAACAGTCTCAGCACGAGTTGGATAAGGAGATGTTACAAGTGTTACAAGATTCTGACATAGATGCGTATGAGAAGGCTAAAAAATACAGCGATATTCTCCAAAGATACCTTACCCTTGTGAGACAAGGTGCCCGTGAAAAGAATGTACTGTCTTTATCATTACCTGAACAATTTAACAGGGATGTGCAACCCCAGTCACTGGACACATCGCCTGTTCATGGTGATGCCGGGGTGAGGGATCTTGTTGCGGAGAATGTTTTAACACACATACCTAAAAGGAGTAGGAGGAATGCAGAACTTATTCTATCAGCGGTGAACCGTTCGCCACACTTGATCTCTTACAATGACAAAGGCGAAATTGTTGTTGATAAACACACCATCCCTGGTTCACACATTTATGATCTAATTAAAGCCGTCACAACCACACACACACCTTCTGAGGGTTTGAGACCTATCGGCTGGACAGAGTTTTTAAAAGCTTTCTCAGATTTAAACATACCGTTATCAGCCATATCTAACACAGGCATACGTAAGACCGTCGCCTTGTATAAAACCGATCACACACTGTCTGAAGACCGTGGTTTTTTAAAACACACACCAAAAAAGAACACCCCCGGTGGACCGCTGCGACATAGTACACTAAAAAAAATAAAGAATAAAAAAAACAAATTAAAGGGGGGTCCTGTAGAGTGGTTGGATTTTTGAATTCAGGTTTTTTTTTCTTATTGCAGAAATTGTTTTTCTGCTAAAAATATTTGCTGTTTGGTGTTTTTCTACTGTTATGTTTTTTTTTTTTTCACTTATTGCTGCTAAATTGTTTTGTTTTATTTTCTTTTATTACTGTTAAATATTTTATGTCTTTTATTACTGGTTAATGTTTGATTTCTTTTATGTTTAAACAAAGTATGTTATGAATCTATATATCTATATATACGAGATTTGATAATAAATACCATTGACTCGATTAAATCATGCTCTCATGTTGTTTTTATTATTATTCTCATTAGTACATATCAGTATCCATATTGCACACACACATAATCACTGCATACAGCAACAGGTTGTATGTTGTTGACAAATCGACACACCATAGCATCATTACAAATTAAATCAGACCCATACATGTTAAGCAGGCGGGCATAAGATACACCATTTTGCATATGATATAAAAAAAACACACAATGTTGACCACATGTGATGGAGAAGTCGTTCTGCACTTGTTTTCCTGAACATAAAACAGTGGAACAGTTTTTTAGAAGAAACATCTTTATTGCTGGGGGAAAACTGTCTAACGAGTGTCCAAAACTATCAAAAAAATAACCGCGTCTGTCTCTCGAAATATAAACAGCAAGCCAATGTTCCCCTGGCATCGTAGAAGGGTGGGTGTTTACAATACCCATAGCGGGGAGTCTTTGAAGCCGTTCTGTGGTTAGCTGATCATAGGCTAACACGCCTAGGAAATGTGTGTTTTTATTGATAATGCCGCCGACCACGGCTGATAGTTCTATAGTGTTCATGACCGTTTTTGTCTCAATAGTGGTCCAAGAGCACCTGTCTCATGTTAGATATTTCAATGACTGAATCAAATACAGAATAACACAAGAGGTTCACTGTACGGGGTAGTGGATTTCTGAAACGGGTTTCCAATCTCACGTTCCCAGTTTTAATTAACGACACATTCCCTGAATGTCCTTCGTCAGCTTCCAGATTGAAACAGAATAAAGTGTAGCCGTTACCAAAGTCGTCACGTGTTATGGCCAAGGATCTGTCCTTTAAATGTCTTCCTGTGGTTTGTATCAGCTGGTAAAATTCTCTGATATAGTGTTTTCTCTGGAAATTTGGTTGGAATGGTTTAGCAGGATAAGCCTGACAATGCCATGGTGCAATGCCTTGCTGTGTGCAAGTCTGACGCTTGGTGATACACTAACTTTCTTGACAAAGAGACTGGCTGAGACAATTTTAACTCTGTATGCATTGGCATCCGCTGTCATGAGAGCAAATTCGTCTTTAGAGCGCACAAATTTCAGCGACAGGTCGATTCCATTAAGTAACAGTTTTTCTTGAAAAAACAGGTCTGCATGTACTGGTGCAATCAATTCAACAATACTGCTATTTGCTGTGTAGCCACCTCTGGTCACCAGACCCTGGTTCTCTCCTTCTATAGATGTGTCATTCATGTGTGATGATGTATCCTTACAGAATAACCCGGTGCTGAACTGTGTGTCTAAAGTGTCCTTATTATAATTGATAAGACATTCTATCACACCTCTGTATGGATATGTATTGGATGATTGACTAATGAGCCGGTCTCCCAAATTAATATCGACTTGACTAAATATGCTGCATCCAGGATAATTAATAAATCCTACATTAGCATCCCTAGCCAGGTTTGAGCCATCAGCGTTTGTGATTCTCACCCGTGTGTAGATATATGAGTCATTTAGATCCAGGTAATCTTCACCCGACGATGAGATGTAAAACTCGATCGGCCCTCCATCAGTGATTGCAGATACAGGTGGGATTTCAATAAATGTACTTTTCTCAATGCTAGTCTGTGTGTATGGGACAGTAAAAAGATCGAGCTCTGTTTTTACACATTCTCCCGAATGACTGTGTAACAGTGCCATTTAGAATATGTCAAACGCTGCAGTTTTTGAACGACTGGTTCTGGGTCTTTTCACTCTGCGTGACGGTGTCCGTTTGGTGGCTCTCCTGCTAGGTTTTGTGGTTTTACGCTTTTTAGACAACGGCTGCCCTGGGGGTGGGGTCTTAGATGGTTTGGGCGTATACACATACAAGCCGTTACCGTCCTGCTTAGTGGTTGAGGGTCTGGTTATGTTGGTTATGACATCAGACACTATGCCCGATGCGGCTGTTTTTAGGTGTGGTTTGACTATGCTGACTCCTTTTTTAAACAGCGGTACTGCAAATCTAAACAAGCTACGGAACAACCCACCCAGACCTGTCCCATATTGTGTACTGGTCCCAACATACCCTCCGAGCTCTCCACCAGCCTGTGATAAGTAGTATTTTACATATTTTGAGTCATCAGTGTTGTAGACGGCCATCCTTTTTTTTTTTTTTCAAAAATGCTGGGTTATCGGTCGGAAGTGTAACTTGACAAACACTTTGCCATATAAAAAGGGTATGTGTTGATTTCGATCGTCTTTCAAATCAATTTCTATGTCGTCGATTAATGTCTTTGACACAGGTGTGTAGTGTGGGCTGTCAAATTGTAGAATAGGCAAGCGGCGGTCATCGTCTGTAATATTTATAGCTCTTAATAACCTCGCGTGGGCGTCACCCACAAGCTGGTAATCAACGATATCTGCATAAATAAAGATGTTATATTTTCCCCCGTATATGTCTGCGGGGTGTGGGGCATATGTGTTTTTATAATGAAGTACAAACGGGTCTCCTGTTTTGAATCCTAGGATTTCCGCCAGTCTCCCTTTAAATGTGAGAATAGTCCCCCTAGGCCCCATAACACAGGCATGGTTACTAACTGCGTTGTACTGCATTTTAATGTCTCCAGTGGCTTGGTGCTGCTGACATTTAAAATTAAATTCTTTTATTATCTGTTCCACAGATGCATAATGGCCCACAGACAGTTCGATCGTGGTTACGGCTAAGGTTCCATCTTTGACTGGGTCCTGAATTTCCACTTCCGAATCTGATTGTGGAAAAGTCCGCCATATGCGTGGGTACTGTATCTCTATAACAGCGACCTCATACGGCTGATCCAAAACAATAGGTTTTGCTAGCTTTGTTCTAAAATTAGATATCTTATTACCCGGGTAAACATGTGCTGAAGCATTCGAGAAGAGGCTTACATAGAAGCCTGCATTGTTGTTCTTTTTATTCATGCTTTCTCAGTCTATGCTCAGTGTTGAATGAATGTATGTAGAGCTGCGTCATCTGAGTTAATTACGCCTCAACGATGTCTTTTTCTGGAATCCACGAATTAAAGCTGTTGGGCCATCCTAGCCATTTCACTAGCACCTGCTTTTTCCGACCCACTTTTTTTCTAGCCAATATGTTTTCAATTTTAAATGTTTTGTTTTCATCAACAACCACACGTTGTATCTCAGGCTCATAAAATGACCCTTTCAATACCTCTCCTGCTAGATCCACTAGTCTGTACACTGGGGGCTGTCTCCCTATACGTTCCTTGACTGTGAAAATCTCATCGGTGTAGGTCTGCTCGTATCCTTTTCGAAACTTTCCTCTCAGTTTTGATATTCGTACAGTGTCACCGATATTAAATTTAAAGCGCAGTTCCCTCTGAGGTCTCGTTTTGTACAGCGCGTTAAAGACCGACTTCTCATTATGCTTATTCACCTCTGCCGGAGCCATTTGGATAGATCTGTGATAAGCATTGTTATATGCTTGTGTGAGATCTGGTATGACATCTACATATCTCCGGGAGTTGGCTGATGTTAAGTACTTCCACATTCTACCCTTGAAGCTACGATTGAATCTCTCGACAATACTGCATTTAACCTCGCTAGCTGTTGAGAAATGCTTGATATTATATCGCTTCATTAGCTGTTTAAAGGTTGCATTATAAAACTCTTTGCCTTCATCTATTTGTAGTTTCACAGGGATCCTACCCTCACTAAGTATATCCTCAAAAGCAGCTGATACAACAGTCCCTGTGTCATGGTCCCTGTGCCTCCCCGGCCAGCCCAGTGTGGCCACAAGTGTTTGTTGTTTTTCTCTCACTCTGTCTCTCCTACCTGTCTGCCTGGGCGGAGCTCTGATTGGGCTCCTGCCCTTGGCCCACGCACCTGCAGCTGATCTCGAGCGGATTGCAGTTCTCTGGCTCTTAAGGCTGGGGCTCTGAGCTGTTCGTCGCTGGAATATTGAGTAACTCTCGTTAGTATTGCCTGGCTTCCTTGCGATTCTACTGTTCCCGTGTTTGCCTTCGACTTACCCTCGTCTGTGTAAACAGGTTTACCTGGATCAGCCCTTTTGTGACCCCTGGACCCCGTGAGTAGGAGAGTGAGCTGAGCTGCTTGTGTGGAGACTGTTTGGACGAGGAGCAGAGCGAGTGCGAAGAAGTGTGTCTCCCCAGCCAAGTGATCCCCGGGACCCTGGTGTTCCCCCCCCCTTCACGTGTATATAGTGCACCAGTGTGATTAATAAAGTGTTGTTGAACTGTGCTACCTCAGTCTGCGCCTGAGTCCGTTCCACTCCCGTGACACCCTGTCTTGTTTGTTAGACATCTAACCCATGCGTATTTTGAGAATACATCTATACATGTTAGCAGATATCTCACATTATCATTATCTGCCACATATTCACACATGTCAACCAGATCGGCTTGAAACTGTTTGTCGACCCCTGTCACCAATACTCTATTTCTGGGGAAATGGATCCTCGCAGGTTTGTGGAGTGTGTAAGTGTCGTCTTGTTCTAAATAATGTTTGACCTGAGATAGTGGAGGTGTTACATCTGATGCCTCCCCTGCTGCTATACGTAGCTTATTTAAACTGGCCAACCGCGCAGGATGGGCTGGATCATGATATATTTTATGCAATGTGCTTTCCATGATTTACAAACTACAAATGACTAAGATGTTGATGTTAACAAGTCTTTTTATTTAATTTTCACAAAGACACAATCACAGACAATGGATACTTGAACAGCACACAATAATAGGTTTTGTTTTACTTACCGTTTACGATGGCCATGTTATAAAGAACGATGTTAGTGTTGATGATCGCAAAGAAAATGGTGTACTCTGCAGCGACTCTTGAGGCGTAAATGGCTCAGGGTTTCGGGCTCTGAACGTGTTTTTTATATAGGGTGAGTGTTTCCAAAAAGAAAAGGTATGTCTCCAATCAATTTAAATGAGACCCTACAGGGCTTTTGTCTTCTCAAGGAATTACAAAGGAGCCGATACTTTAAACAATAGGCGGGGCCCTTGTTCGCATGGTACTCTCAACTAGTGATACCCGCGGTGGGCTTTTACAATCCTGAACAAATTCAAACAATTAGCCAGCTGTTGAAAAGTTGGAGCGGGTCTGGGCGACTGGTTTTAGAAGTATCACTGTAGCGTTTATTTTCTAAAGGGCTGAATGTTATTTGCGACTATCTGTTGTGTTAAAAACTACTCTGAAACCATGAAACCCCTTACAGAAGAAATGGCCCGTTTGATCCATTTTTAAACAAATAAAATGCTTGCATCGGTGCAAGGTGTTGACACCGGAATCACAAAATGAGTGTATTTAAAAGACGATTAGTTTGAAAAGAGCGATACTGGCTGCTTATAGCATTTATTTTCTAAAGGACTGAATGCTATTTGTAACATTTACTGTGTTAAAAACTAGCTGGCTGGCTTTGTCAACAAAATGAGTGTATTTAAAAGACGATTAGTTTGAAAAGAGCGATACTGGCTGCTTATAGCATTTATTTTCTAAAGGACTGAATGCTATTTGTGACATTTACTGTGTTAAAAAACTAGCTGGCTTTGTCTCACTCTTAGTTCAACATTCCGAAATCCCGACTTTTAAATAAAATGATCGCATCAACCCTGGAAAGAAACCAAAACAGCTTCCACTCCGCCAAGAATGAAACAAGAAACAAAGAATTGCTTTTAAGAACACATGCATAACTGAATGTTGCGATACACCTAAGTGATAAAAATAGTTTAATTAAAAACCCTATGGTTTGATTAAATTAAAACCCCGTTAAAAACACAAACTCATATAACCCCTCTGATCCCCTGTGGTATTTCCACACCTGAACATGCATGCGCACACACACACGAAACTGGTCAAACCGGTTGTCAAACCGGTTTGGTTGGCCGCCATATTGGACAGGTGCCATCGTATTACTACTACTGAGGAAAGTAAGATCAGGCCAAAGACAACATGTAAGCGTTCAGACATTAACAGCGCGAATGTCGGCCTGGGGCTCGGTCACTCAGGCGCAGCTGGCTGCCGGCGGAGCTCACGGGCGCGTCACTGCAACTCCCCCTGGCTTCTGCTCCGCGGCTGCTGAGTGAGCCCTCATCTGGGACTCTCCTCAGCTCTTTCCGGGACAGTGGCGCAGCTGCCCCTCTGTTGGTCTTCCTTGGTCTCTTGTGTTCTGGGGGCCTCTGGATGTCTGGAGTTTTGATCTCCTCCACACCTGCTTCACGCCCTGGAGGACGGGGCTGTGGCCCCCCCACACCCTCTAGCAGATTATTACATGAAGGAACCTTTTAAAAAAACAAAAAACAAGCGCGTCCATGCTCACAGGTGTACACACGGGTGATCACACCCACAAACTACACCCTTTTTGGCTCCTACCTCAAAGCACACTGTGTTCTGTTGATCTTATGTGCTGCACAATAATGTTTAACATTTAGTATTTACTGTCATATTCCCATATATCATTGTGATGTTGTTTATTCTATTACTTTTGTTCTCTTCTGCTTGCTTTCTTTTTTCTTTCTCAGCAGGTGATCCAGGTGATTGATATATGCATTTTTTTTTCTCTGCCCGTTCTGTTGGTTTTTGTCTTTTGCCCTTCTCCCCCGTCCCTCTTCTCAGCTGTTTCTCTTTCCCTCTTTCTTTCTCCCCTTCTTTCCCCCAGTCAAGTCTGTCCCGTATTCAGTAAGTGAAAATAAAATAAACAATAAAAGGTGAATCAAATGGACCATTACGGCAAGGCTGGGATGGTCAGTTTGGTAAAGTAAATCCGTTGGGCATCTTTCTTTGCCTTTAGACAACAATTCTGATGGCAAAAGAGCCAAACGGGACAGGCCCCAAAAAAAAAACAAAAAAAAAACAGCGCGAATGCTGTTTACCAATCCTGGCTCAGTCTGACCTCTGCTGTCCTCTGATGTCCTTCCATGACCCTTTCTCTTCTCTTCACCTCCAACCAGTTTGAGGCAGTCTGAGGTTTTTTATGTTAAAAGGGAGTTTTTCCTTTCCACTGTCACCAAGTACTGTTTATAGCATATCATCAGATAGTTGGGGGTTTCCCTCTAATAGAAACCATTCTGTGACAACTGTTGAAAAAGAAAAGTTTATTTGAACTCTTTCTGATTTCAAACTTTGAATATGGTCAAAGGTGAATATCTTCCAGAGCAGCACACAGTAAACTCAACACACTAAGAGTCAGCACATACAGAGGAGCTTAACAAAGGATGCTTGTGTCTTTAAAAAATAGAAAGTGTCACATTTCTGTGTCCTAAACAGTCTCAGATGTACCAGGTGACTTTAGATGGGTATGACTAGCAGTAAAGTTCAACATATCCAGGCTGTGTTAGCTGTTTCAATCAAACTTAAAACCCCAGTCAGAGGTTCTCAACACATTCACATTACAAGGGACATTTTGCAGGTCATTTGACTCTTCTCCTGCACAAAACGACCATTTGAATTCCAACTTCTCCCAACAGAGATGTTATCAGATAATAATGACGATAAAATCCATAATGAGCATAAAGATCTAAAAAATAAATAAATAAATCAGAAACTGGTTAAGCTCTTATTTGTGGCATAGAGCTGTAAAATAAAGATTTGAACTGCAGTTAATGATTTTCTGTCTGAGTGTGATCATTACTGCTATTTATTTCTAAGCTGATGGCTGCACATTAGAGCTTTGAGACTTTAATCTGGATCCATGGAAAAATGTCCTGCCCGGCAGGAGATCAGAGTAAATGAATGTGATTGGTTGAACACCTATTCTTGCTGTGCGTTCTGTGTTTCCAGCAGTGCGAAAGAGACTCAGGAGCAGATTCAAATTAGGTTGAAGAACATTTATATATTTTCTGCATTACCACATGAACTCAAACTCTGAACGTAACCTGCTCCAAACCAGATGATCTGTTAAGTACCAGTTACCATGATGATTTAGTGAGGCAAAAAGCAACATCTTCATGACACTAATACATTAATTTCACACTCCTAGGGTGAGTGAACACTTGACGTCGTATTGCAGGAAGCGAATAAGTCTGACAGGAAGTGGCAGAGTGTGAAGCAGTTTGAGTCGTTGGACTCCAACCAAGCATCGGATCTTCAGTCTGCAAAGCTGCATCAGAGGATGAGGAGGTACTGAAGCCAGAACACAGAAAGAAGGATGGTATCAAGATTTCAACCAAACTGAGGATTAACAAGGATTAACAAACTTTGCACTGAGAGTGCAGAGGGATGTTTTAAATGAACTCTGGAAACTGTTCTTTATTTTCTAAATACTTAGGAAATTAAATATAAATTTTATTTGACTTTCAGAACACTCAAAGACACTGTACACAGCAGAAAAATAGAAAACAAGCATAAAAACAGGCAATTTACAGAATCATAAAACAGAAAAGAGATTAAAGTAGCAGAATAGAAAAGATTATGTGGGATAAGCTATTTTGAATTTTGAGTTCATTTTGAGTTTTGAGAATTTTGAGTTTTGAGTGTAGAATTCCAAAGTCAAGGAGCAGAGAAGTTGAAAGCCCTGCTCCCCATGGTGGCAAGATGGGGGAAGGGGACAGAGAGAGAAATGGAAGAAGAGGATCTAAGACACCCTGATGAACCAAATCAGAGCGATATGGAGGGGAGAGATGATGACTAGCCTTAAATGTATACAAAAGTATTTTAAAATTGCTGCGATATTTGACTGGAAGCCAATGAAGCTGCTACAGGACAGGGGTGATGTGGTGAATAGAAGGGGTCCTGGTGATAATACGGGCAGCAGAGTTCTGGACACGTTGAAGCTTATGGATGGATTTTTGATTAAGACCAAAAAGAAGTGAATTGCAGTAGTCAATCCGAGAAGTAACAAGGCTATGAACAAGAATGGCAGTGTCCAAATTAGAAACTCCTTTAGTAACCAAGGAGCCATAACCATTAAGGAAAATAAAGATAAAGGAGGGTGCAGAAAGCTTATTATTCAACCAAAAGACTCGTACACCCTAACAATAAAACACAAAAGCTTAGTTTGTATTTGTCTATCATCCTCCTGACCCTTACTCTGATTTCTCAGACTTTTTGTCTGACTTAGTGCTCAGTTCAGATAGAATAATTACCTGAATTTAGCATCTACATGATAATGTAGATTATCATGTAGATAATCTACATTATTATCTAGCAACTTTAAACTCAAAAGGCATCTCCTAAATGGAAGTGACCACGCTCACCTTTTTAATAGCTCTTTGCTAGCTAAACGTCCCTTCTTATTTTAACAGTGCAGAAGACCATATTATAATATGCATTTGGGGACTTCAGATACTCAAGTAAGGGTTTCCATTCCATATGTCTTCAAATTCTGCTATTTTCCTTTGACTATAGTAAGTCAGTTTCTCCATTGTAATATCAGTGGCCATTTATTTCATTCATACATGAACTGAAGGCACCTGCATTTTTCTCCATGATAAGACTATCATCCCCCTGGCCTACAGGAATCCACAGTCAATTAGAGTTTACTCGAGTTGTATTGTATTGGTATATACAAGAGCACACATTTTTGCTTCACAGGATAGCTACATACCAACAATATCAGATATAGTCTAACAACAGTCTTCCAGCATTTCTTCAGTTTTGAGGAGGCCAATAGACAACAAAACGGAGTGCCTATTTCTTCTAAACATTTCCAGTATGTCAATGAAAGGAGAAAGATTTTGGAGTCACTCTGTTAATTAGAATGATCAAAATCTTTGATAAAAAAAATATTGTAAATTATGAAATTGTTGGAGTAATACAACAAGCAAAAATTACATACACGTATCAACTAAAAAGTCTTCATCAGGGATGAGAGATGTGTCTGGGATATCAGGAGACCAACTAGTCAGGGGTGACATAAGTTCACATTAACTACTTGTGTTGTAATAGCGTCATTCTCATATTCACTGACTGTGTTTGAAACTTTAAACAAACCATATTCCATTCAGCTTCTTGTAAGTTTTTTTAAATGACCAATCTCCATGCCTCCAACCATGGCAGACCTTTATCATAAGACATCAAAGTTGTAAAGAACATGGAACTATGACCTTTCTTGTTTAGATGTTCAAGTGTGAGACTCTGAAGTTGAATAAATGAAGTTTCTTAATTATGGCTATTTATAATTATAGATATTAAGGAATGTCTTAAAGACAGAAAGATCTGGATGGCCTCTAATTTTCTGCTTCTAAATTCAAATAAAACTGAGGGTATTGCACCCAGCCCTAAAAATCTTAGAAATATGGCATCTAACCAGATTCTTACTCTGGATGGCATTACCTTGGCCTCCAGTAACACTGTGAGGAACCTTGGAGCCATTTTTGACCAGGATGTGTCCTTCAATACACGCATTAAACAAATATGTAGGACTGCTTTATCTCTAAAATTAGTATTATCCTGTCTCAGAGAGACGCTGAAAAACTAGTTCATGCATTTATTACTTCCAGGCTGGACTGTAATTCATTATTATCAGGATGTCCTAAAAACTCGCTGAAAAGCCTTCAGTTAATCCAAAATGCCGGAGCAAGAGTACTGACAGGGACTGGTGAGAGAGAGAGCAGATTTCTCCTATATTGGCTTCTCTTCATTGGCTCCCTGTTAAATCCAGAATCCTGCCCTCACATTCAAGGTCTTGAATAATCAGGCCCCATCTTATCTTATAGTACCATATCACCCCATTAGAGCACTTCACTCTCGCACTGCAGGCTTGTTCCTAGAGTATTTAAAAGCAGAATAGGAGGCAGAGCCTTCATTTTTCAGGCCCCTCTTCTGTGGAACCAGCTTCCAGTTTGGATTAAGGAGACAGATACTATCTCTACGTTTAAGATTAGGCTTCAAATTTTCCTTTTTCCAAAAGCATATAGTTGCTGGATCAGATGACCCTGAATCCTCCCTTAGTTATGATGCAATGGGTGTAGGCTGCTGGGGGATTCCCATGATGCACTGGGTGTTTCTTCTTCACTCACTTTGTGTCAATAGACCTCGCTGCACTGAATCATACTTGTTATTAATCTCTGGCTCTCTTCCACAGCATGTCTTTTTCTTTGTCTCTCTTGTCTCACCCCAATCAGTCGTGGCAGATGGCCGCTCCTCCCTGGACAGGGTTCTCCTGTTAAAAGGAAGTTTTTCCTCTCCAAGTGCTTGATCATAGGGGGTCATATGATTGTTGGGTTTTTCTCTTTATGTATTATTGTAGGGTCTACCTTTAAATATAAAGCACATAGAGTTGGCCTTTGTTGCAATTTAGCACTGTATAAATAAAACTGAATTGAATTGAACTGAAGTGAATTGAAGTGAATTGAATTGAATTGAAGTTAACTATAAGAAATGCAAAAAGGTGTGATAGTCAAGTCAAGTTTATTTATAGAGCACATTTAAAAACAACCAAGGCTGACCAAAGTGCTGTACAGTAAATACAGATAAAAATACAATAGAACACAATTTCGTAATAACACCTCGCTGATAAAAATAAAATAAAAATATATAAAACAAATAAATTAAACCTTTCTAAAAGCCAATGAAAAGAGGTGAGTTTTAAGAGCGGTTTTAAAAGTTTCTAGGCTTTTGGAGAGTCTGACGTGAGGAGGTAAACTGTTCCACAGTCTGGGTGCAGCCACAGCAAACGCCCTCTCTCCCTTTGTCTTTAATTTATACCTGGGAACATCTAAAAGCATCAGGTCGGCTGACCTCAAAGATCTCCTGGGGCGATAAGTTCTAAGGAGTTCTGACAGGTAAGAAGGTAAGAAGGTGCAGTGCCATTTAAAACCTTAAAAGCCAGCAATAAGATTTTAAAATCAATCCTAAAGGCAACTGGGAGCCAGTGGAGAGAGCAGAGAACCGGAGTGATGTGGTCTCTTTTTTTTGAACCGGTCAACAGGCGAGCGGCAGCGTTCTGCACCAGTTGAAGGCGATGTAGACAGGAACGATCTAGGCCAGCATAGAGGGAATTGCAGTAGTCTAGCCGTGAAGTAATAAAAGCATGGACCACTCTTTCTAGATCGTTCCTGCAAAGGTAAGACTTGACTTTGGCTAAAATCCGCAAATGATAAAAAGATCCCTTAACTACAGAGCTGATTTGTTTATCAAGTTTAAAAGCATTGTCAAAAATAACACCAAGACTCTTAATGGAAGAAGTGCAATCGGAGGTTAGGGGTCCCAAAAAGTCAAGAGAGAAGTTGGGATCTTTAGGAAGCCCAAACACAATGACTTCAGTTTTGCTTTCATTAAGGTGTAAGAAGTTAAGAGTCATCCAAGTCTTAATGTCAGACAAGCAGGAGAGTAGCGGCTGCAAAGAAACATTGCAGTTCAACCTCAGAGGGAGGTAGATCTGAATATCATCGGCAAAGATGTGGAAGGACACATTATGTTTACGGAGCACATCGCCCAGAGGGAGCAAGTACAGAATAAACAACAGGGGGCCTAGTATGGACCCCTGAGGTACGCCACAGGTTAAAGGAGCTCTGGGAGATGACAGTTCACCAAGGTGAACAGAAAAACTCCTATTATTCAAATAGGACTGGAAAAACTTTAAGACAGTGCCCTTTAAACCGACACAATGTTGAAGGCGGGATAGCAGTATGTTGTGATCAACAGTGTCGAAGGCTGCTGTCAGGTCCAGGGTTACTAAGACAGCAGCACAACCAGAGTCAACAGTTAAAAGCAAATCATTAAAAACTCTCAGAAGGGCGGTTTCTGTGCTATGCCGAGCTCTAAAACCAGACTGGAACTGATAAAGAAATGGATGCCGAAGAAATACAGCAAACCATAACAACAATGCTCAGTGGGTAGTGGATCTAAGAGCAGACCACAGCAGCTTCCCTTAACAGGATCCAGTAACCATTATAGTGGCAGACTAAGAAAGAAAGGATATCAAACATGAAGAGGAGGACATCACCAGGCCCTGAAATGGTTCAGAGCTACTGAAGAGACCAGTACCATGCAACCGCTAGACAATAACCTGCCTCAGTACCATAGGGAAGCTCCTGGCAGGCATCATAGTGGCCAGAATGAACAGGCGCAAGGCTCAATACATGTCCAGGGCACAGAAAAGAATTGCCAGGAACACTAGAGGGGCAAAACACCAGCTACTGGTAGATAGTGCAGTCACCCAAGACTGTAAGATCAGACTGACCAACCTGTGCACTGCCTGGATTGAGTACTGTACAAGAAAAGCCTCGTTTGGAGAGGCCATGGAAAAAGAATTTTGGACTGCCTCGAAGAGATTCTGGCAAACCGTCAGGCGTCTCAGGAGGGGAAAGCGGTGCTCTACCTGCACTGTGTATAGTGCTAGCGGAGCGCTGCTGACGTCGACTGAGAAAATTGTCAGGCGGTGGAAGGAATACTTTGAGGACCTCCTTAATCCCACTGACACGTCTTCCGAGGAGGAAGCAGAGTCTGGGGATGAGGGGAATGACCCACCAATTTCCGGGGGCGAGGTCACTGAGGCAGTTAAACAACTCCTTGGTGGCAGAGCCCCTGGTGTTGATGAGGTCCGCCCCGAGTTCCTGAAGGCTCTGGACGTTGTAGGGCTGTCCTGGTTGACACGCCTCTGCAATGTTGCGTGGAGATCAGGGGCAGTACCCCTGGACTGGCAGACCGGGGTGGTGGTCCCCATCTTTAAGAAAGGGGACCGGAGGGTGTGTTCCAACTACAGGGGGATCATACTCCTCAGCCTCCCTGGGAAAGTCTATGCCAGGGTGCTGGAAAGGAGCGTTTGTCCGCTAGTCGAACCTCGAATCTAGTTTAGTTTCAGTCATAATTTGGGAACCTAAATTCTTTTAGTTTTAGTAAACTAAATACCCTAAGATTATCGTAGATTAAATCTAAAGTTGTTTCAGTTAACTAAAATATATATAAGGTTTAGAGATCATTTTTGATTGGATCACTTCCACTATAAAGAAAGCAGTGAAATGCTTCCATAACACAGATGTAGACTAGTTGGGCAAACACCCATGTATCCTAAAATATTCTTCAGAGAATAGACCTGGTCCAGCGTTCCATGACCAGGACAAAAACTGCATTGCTTTTCCTGTATCTGGGTTCAACTAACAGACCAAGTCTCTATTACAGCACCCTGCCATATATTTTCCGAGGGAGGCTGAGGAGCGTGATTGCCCTATAGTTGGATCATACACTTTGGTCCCCCTTCTTAAAGTTGGGAACTACCGGTAATAACGGTATATGGTATTAACCAATTTATGTGTGTTATCTGGCTTCATGGATAGATAAAGTTGGGTGTCATCTACAGTACATAGCAATGAATGTATATGGGTTTAGGGTATATGTTGTAATAATATATAATGTTGGATTGGACCTAGCACAGAACCTTGTAGAACTCCATTATTAACCTTCTTGTGTGAAGAGGCAGACCGTTCTCATTCCCGATGCATAACATACCCATGATTTGTCACGTCCCGAGGTGTCCCATAGGAAAGCAAAAGGTACCCTTGCATGTACCTATGATATGCGCCGGATTGTGGATGGAATCGGGCTAATTTAGTGACTTCAGGGAATAGAATGATGCTCCCGGTGGTAATACACATTCCAGCCGTGTATTCCAGCCCCAACCGTAAATCTTATTCCTTACCATAGCCTTATCTCTAACCTTAAACTGTCATGGTCCTGGGCCGTGTTGGCCCAGTATTCTTAGTTCTCTTGTATTTTTGTATTCAGTTCCCTGTTTAGACAGCTATCCTACACCAGACTCACCCACACACTGCTACCAGCATTGTAGCCCCACAGAACTGTTTTAACCAGCCTGTACACTCTGGGGTTTTCCAGTCTGAACTCAGCCACACACCACCACCATCATCAGCCAAACCATCTGAGACTGAGTGTTCTGTAACTGATGCTCCTTCTAGTAACTGTTTCATGTGCCAACCCGTTCTGTCTTTTGACATGTCCAGTGGTGCCCAGTCAGGTCCACAACCAGTGTTTAATCATTCAGTTTCTCGAGTGAGCGGTAACAAGATGGTCGCTTCCTTTGCTAAGCTAACTGAAAGACTAGGGTTAAGCGTTAAAGAGTTGCTTGATCAGGTCAAGTTTTGTGACCCACGGCAACGCATGCTTGATCCTGTTCGCTACTCCTCTGAACCTGTTGCTGTGAAAACTGTTGTGGGTGTTACTTCGTCCCTGGACTGTGTGGCTCCCCATCCAGTTCGATCTGAGTCAGCCTGCCGAGTTGGTTCACCTATGGACTATATGAAAATTGACTTTGTTTCTCAACCTGTGTTTGTCCTTCCAGCCTCGATTCTGAAAAGAACTGTCTCTGGCGTTCTTCCTTCTCTGACCTGTGTTAGACAGCACACCGTTCCTCAAGAGACAGTTGTTGATGTTGTCTGTTTTGAAACTGCTTCGGTGACTGTCCCTGAGCTAACCTCCTCCAGGACTGCTAGCGCTAACCTGGAGAGTGTTATAGCAGTGGATTTCCTAGGACCTGCTTGCTTTAAACCTAGATCTCCTAAAACTGAGTTTGGCGTCAATAACTTGGTTTTCCCAGTGTCTGTTGCTGCTCCTGAACTCTGCTCTCAAACTCCAGTTCCTGTAACCAGGGCAGCGCGGGCCCAGCTTTCCCTTGCTCCCATATCAGTTCCTCGGGAGAGGGTGGCTGAGGTCCAGCCGGTCCCTGCTTCTATCCCCAGCCTGGCAGAGGCTCCGTTCATCCCGGCACCCGTACCTGCTCCTCAGGTGGGGTTGATGGACACCCAGCCGTCGCCTGTGCCTGTTCCGGTTCCCCGGGTGAGGTCAGCCGTGACCCTGCCGACTACTGCACCCGTCTCAGTTACTCGGGTGGGAGCGACAGAGGTCCAGCTAGCTCCTGCACCTACACCGGCCCCCAGGGTAAAGGCAGCCAGAGCCCAGCTCGTCCCTGCACCCGTATCTGTTACTCGGGTGGGGATGACTAGTGTTCGGCCAGGCCTAGCACCTGTTCCTGTTCCCAGAAGGAGAGCAGCTAAGAGTCAGACACCTGCTCAACCACAAGCGCAACTACCACTACAACTGGCATTTCTGTCCATAACGCAGTCAGTAGCTCAGTTATTAGCACAGTTTCTTATTTTGTCACCAGTTCAGTCTCTAGCACAGTTATCAGCTCCATTATCAGCTCAGTCATTAACTCTGTTACTAGCTCAGTTAGTAGTTCAGCAACTCGTTCAGTCACCGCCATCCTCTGCTGGAGGCTCTTGTGAGCTCACTCAGCCAGTTGAGGACAGCGTCGTGCTAACAAAGCTTGGACGGACTGTTTGTCCTGCACAGCCCCAGCGGTTGCATCCCAAGCCGACTGCGTGCCCTGTGCAGCTACAGTTAGCGTCCCCTCAGGCAGAAATCTCTGCACCTGCTGGCTCTGCTTCTGTTCCCGCTGGGGGTTCAGGAGAACCTCTCCAGCACCTCGTCTCCGCTGGTGGTTCAGGAGGACCCCTCCAGCAGCTCCTCATCTCCGCTGGGGGTTCAAGGGAACCTCTCCAGCACCTCGTCTCCGCTGGCGGCTCTGCTCAGCCCGGCCAGCACCTCCTCATCTCCGCTGGGGGTTCAGGGGAACCTCTCCAGCCGCTCCTCGTCTCCGCTGGGGGTTCAGGGGAACCTCTCCGAGGGGCCCGTTCAGCCACCAGCTGCTCCCCCAGCAGCCTCGTCCTCGTTTGCAGTGGACGTGTCTTCATCCACGCTAGCTGCGGCCTCCGTGTCTCCGTCCACGTCGCCGTCTGGTCCAGCCTCCGCCTCTGCCACACCTGGTCCAGCTCCAGCCTGTGCTTCGCCTGGTCCGGCCTCAGTCTCAGCTCCTGCTTCACCGTCGCCTGGTCCAGCTTCGACTCCGGCTTCAGCCTCATCTTCGCCTGGCCCAGCCTCAGAGTCTTCGTCCTCGTCTGGCCCAGCCTCAGAGTCTTCGTCCTCGTCTGGCCCAGCTTCGACTTTGGCTTCTGCTCCTCCTGGTCCAGCTTCAGCTTGTGCCTCGTCTGGTCCTGCCTCGTCTGGTCCTGTGGCCACCGGGCCATGGCCAGCACGCCTAACACTGGAGAGCCGCCGCTGCCTTCCGCGCGGCCGGCCTCCTGAACTGCTCCGTCATCTCCTTCGCCGCCGCCGCTGCCTTCCGCGCGGCTGGCCTCCTGAACTGCTCAGTCCCCTTCGCCGCCGCCGCCGCTGCCTTCCGCGCGGCCGGCCTCCTGAACTGCTCCGTCGTCTCCTTCGTCGCCGCCGTTGCCTTGCGCACGGCCGGCCCCCTGGACTGTTTCCACGTCGTCGCCGTTGCCTTGCGCACGGCCGGCCCCCTGAACTGTTTCCACGTCGTCGCCGTTGCCTTGTGCACGGCCGGCCCCCTGAACTGAGCTGTGCTTTCCTTTTTGTTTTCTGTTCCGCGTCTGCGTCTCCCTCAGTTCTGTGTTGTAGTCTCCCTCTTAGCTGCGTGGATTTCCCTGTGTCTCTCTGCAAGTGTTAGTTATTGTTCCCGGTTTAGGTTTTGTATTTCTTGTGATCTGCCTTCCAGCATTAAAGCTGTGATTTTGAGTTTATCCCCTGAGTCCGTGAGTTTGCATTTTGGGTCCTCATCCTGCCTGCCACACAGCTATCATGACATAAACACAGTCTTAATCGTATTAGATAGTGTTTTCCAAAGTGATTAATGATGAGAAAGTAAAACGAAATGTACATGTGTAGATTAATTCCAAACGGTACTCGTGTTTCCTGACATTTCCGTACACATAACATAGAGACGTTTTGGGTAGCCAGAAGTGTAACATACCGACAATTTGTCACATGGCGTAATATGTTACACTTTGGGATGAGAACGTGTTGAAAGAGGACTCCCCATTTACATGAACAAACTGGAGTCACTTAGACATGATTTGTCTGTGTTGGTTCTAACCCTATTGAGGGACAACTCCCACAAGGGTTTAAATACCTGGGATTCTCCACCATTTGGTGTTAGAGCTGAAGAAGCTTCTAGGATGAGAGGTGAAATGTGTTAGATTTGTATTGTTGATTGTCATTTATGCTTAGAAATATTTACTTATATATGCTTAGAGTTTTGTGATTAGTTGTAGATTGGTAGAGGTTTTGATCCTTGATAGTCTGCAAACTTTGTGTGTATTAGACAGCACTTTGGGAGCATGAGAGGTCATACCCTGTCTTATTGTTTTATGGTAGGATTAACGTAGTTGCGTCTGTTCTAGTCTAAGTGCTCTTTGTTTAGATGAACTGCAGGACTTCCTCACCGTGTTATCTAGGATGAACCATCCAGGGTGAGGGGGAGGCTACCCTCTTCCTGACCAAGGATGTTTGACCCTTTGATCAGCAGTCCACACACACACACACACACACACACACACACACACACACACACACACACACAGGCAAGGTACTCTTTGTGTGTATGTAGACGTCATATGTTAATGAACTTATGCATATTCATGTAACCTCAATAAAAGAACAGTGGTACGGGAGAACGGACGAGAGCAACTGGGGTCAAGCGAAGGAACGGTGCCTGTCCGGTTCTCTCCCGTGCACGAGAAACATGAAGAAGCTTGCCTACTTGTGTCTTGCTTTGCAGTGTAATTATATTGCCTTCAACGTTCCAGCGGATGGGTTCAAGCTACAAACCTATCATAAATTGGTCCTTCGAGAGCCGGAGCCCTGGAATCGCATTCACCGAGGGGAGGAGGGACACGCTGAAAGACTGACGTCAGCCAGGAAGTTCCTGTGGATTCGCTGTCTGTCTTTTCTCCTCGATGAATGGCGATCGGCGGGATTCGATGCTGATATTACACGCTAAGCAACGCCAAGTAAGTTTAAGTCTTTGCCACTGTGTGCGGCAGAGCACGCGGTCACTGTGTGAGACTGCGTTGTTAGTCTTTGCCACTGTGTGCGGAGGAGCACGCGGTCACTGTGTGAGACTGCGTTGTAAGTCTTTGCCACTGTGTGCGGCAGAGCATGCGGTCACTGTGTGAGACTGCGTTGAGACAATAGGCCTAATTTTTGTTGGTTGTGAGTGAGGATATTTGTTGTTGTTGTTGTTGTGTGAGTGTGTACGGAGTAGAACACGTGGTCTGTGACACCGACTGCTGTTGTTATCATGGTTTCCTAAGCAGCCAGGAGTGTGTGGACAGGGCCAGCCCACATCAGTAGCACTTGAGATATGCTCTGGTGGATGGCTTTCCCCCCACCCCTTGCTGACACAAAATGTTAACTCTTTAGCTTGCCCTGATCGACAACAGCCTGTGTGCCAGACCATAGATTTAATTGAGGTGGATAGTTGTTAAAAGTAATCTACATTAAGCTTGTGGTTGCTCAAATTTTGTAAAATGACATATGAGGTGAAGTGATATAGATAAATATTTAAACTAATGAAGTGCATATAGGCACTTGACCTGTGTGAAAGACTTATTATGAGCCATTGTTGAGATATACAGCACACCTGTGAAGACAACTAATATGCTGAACCCTGTATGAAACATCTAATAGTACATGATGGAGAAGCTGTATTGAATATGAAAGTGTAAGACTTTGCCGCTGT
The DNA here is from genome assembly GCF_057382275.1 of Copadichromis virginalis. Taxonomy (NCBI): domain Eukaryota; kingdom Metazoa; phylum Chordata; class Actinopteri; order Cichliformes; family Cichlidae; genus Copadichromis; species Copadichromis virginalis. The sequence goes on along the minus strand of NC_140632.1, from coordinate 27,881,742 downwards.
GGGCAGAGCATGCAACTACTGTGTGATGTTGCGTTGCGTTTTTTTTTTTTTTCTTTTTCTTCTGAGCTGATGAGCAAGCTACACATTATCAGATCAAGAGCTGTCTGAGAACTACTCAAAGAGAGGGGAACAGAGCTCTGATAACTGTGATAACTGGAGTGTGCAGCGTTCCCGTGAGCAGTTTTCCTGCACCTTGACTCGTGTGTGTGTGTAGCATCAGCATCATGTTTTTGTTTATTTGCCTTTATTTGCCTTGTTTGTTTGCCTTTATGGTGCCTTCAACACCATTCTTCCCTCGGTTCTAAAGGACAAGCTGGTGAACTCTGGAGTGGACCATCACCTCACTACCTGGATCCTGGACTACCTCACCGACCGACCACAGTATGTGAGGACTCAGGGCTGTGTGTCGGACAGGGTCATCTGCAGTACGGGGGCCCCACAGGGAACGGTTCTGGCTCCGTTCCTCTTCACCATCTACACTGCAGACTTCTCCCACAATTCCACCCAGTGCTTCCTGCAGAAGTTCTCTGATGACTCTGCAATAGTCGGCCTCATCACTGATGGGGACGACAAGGAGTACAGAGGTCTGACCCAAGACTTTGTGGACTGGTGCCAGCTGAACTACCTCCAGATCAACGCCAGTAAAACCAAGGAACTGGTGGTAGACTTCCGCAGGCACAAGCATTCTCCACTGCAACCACTGAACATCCAAGGTATGGACATTGAGGCTGTGGACAGCTACAGGTACCTTGGTGTTCATCTGAACAATAGACTGGACTGGACTCATAACTCAGACGCCCTCTACAGGAAAGGGCAGAGCAGGCTGTACCTGCTGCGGAGACTCAGGTCGTTTGGAGTGGAGGGCCCACTCCTGAAGACCTTCTATGACTCTGTTGTGGCTTCTGCTGTCTTTTATGGTGTGGTCTGCTGGGGCGGCAGCATCTCTGCTGGGGACAGGAAGAGACTGAACAGGGTGATCCGAAGGGCCAGCTCTGTTCTAGGATGCCCTCTGGACCCAGTGGAGGTGGTGAGTGACAGGAGAACGGCGGCTAAGCTGTCATCCCTGTTGGACAACATCTCCCACCCCATGCAGCAGACTGTGACAGCACTGAGCAGCTCCTTCAGTGGGAGACTGCGGCACCCACGGTGTGGGACGGAGAGATTTCGCAGGTCTTTCCTCCCCACTGCTGTCAGACTCCATAATAAAGACTTTAACTGATCAAGCACACACATCCATACATATGCAATAATACTAAGTGCAATAATCCTTTCTGTCATCGTTGTATTTTTACTCAGTTGTATATAGTATTTGTATTTGTATTCTATTTTTATCTTATTGTATATTTATTTTATTGTATTCTACTGTATATAGTATTTTATTCTATTCTGTACAGTTGTGTACTGTATTTATTCTTATTGTATTCTAATTTTTGCCTCATAACTTTTGCACTGTCCACTTCCTGCTGTGACAAAACAAATTTCCCACGTGTGGGACTAATAAAGGTTATCTTATCTTATCTTATCTTATTTGTTTTGTTGGGTTAAAAATAATTGAATAAACTGGTGATTATATTTATGGATCACCATGGTATCATCAGCCATGTGATTTATTTATGCAGATGAAAAAGAGGAAGAATTTATATTGTAGATGAAAAATAAATCATAGGGAAAAGGTTTTGTGTTGATCAGCCAAAAACAACCACGATTTTATTTTTTGCTTTTAAGAAAGGATTGTTCACAAAAACAGAGAGAGAGATGTGTGTTGATTAAGCAGTGATGATAATAATGAACATGTCTTAGTTTGTCACTTTCAGGTGAAAAGCAGACCTGAATCAATTTTCCACATGCAGCAGTCGGAAGAAAGTTATACTTTAACATCATTGGAAACATGCAGGCCAAGTTTCTGGCTAACTTATTTACAGTGCCATGTGTTTCTCAACCTCACAAGCGAGCTCACTCCTCCCTGAAGATAAGGAATGCAGCTCCAAAGCAATAACATGATAAAGAGACAGCAGCAAGTCCTGAGCACAAAAAGTCCCAGCAAAGCAGCAGCAATGTGGATAAACAGCAGCAGCAGAAGAAAGCAAACCCATCTTCCTGTCTGATTGGATGAATTCCACGGAGGGGCGAGCAAGATGGCGGTGGCAGCATGTTGAAATGCTCAGAAAGGACTGAGTGACTCGGGCAAGCCACATGCGGCTAGCATGCTGGCTAGCGACATGAAAGAAATGGACCCTTCATGATGCGTTCAACGTGCCAGTGCTGTGGTGGGAAAGGCTCCATCATAAACACGCCCTGCGCCCTGTGCAGAGGTTCAGGCCAAGAAGAAGAAGACAATGACTTCCAAGCCCAAGAAGGTCGGCCTCAGCGTGGGCGAGCTGATTGTGAAAGCCGTGGCCGCTTCCAAGGAGCGCAACGGCCTGTCCATGGCCGCTCTCAAGAAGGCTCTGGCTGCCGGAGGCTACGATGTGGACAAGAACAAGGCCCGTGTCAAGACCGCCATCAAGAGCCTGGTGGCAAAGGGCACTCTGGTGCAGACCAAGGGCACCGGGGCCTCCGGATCCTTCAAGATGAACAAGGCTACTGAGAGCAAAGCCAAGAAGCCCGCCGCGGCCAAAGCCAAGAAACCGGCAGCAGCTGCTAAGAAGTCGCCCAAGAAGGCAGCGGCAGCACTTCAGCCACTAGCACAAAGTCAACCGCATCAGAGGAGGGACAGGACAAAGCTGAAGGAGAAACTGCCTGCTATTGGACTATTGAAGTGGCAGAGGACAATAGTGAGAGTGGTGAGAACACAAATTTTGTTATTAAATGTGGGAAATCAAAATTTGGGTTAGCAAACCTGGGGAAAACAAAACTGACTGCTTAAGTTGGAAAATTGTGAAGGAGTCTGAAACACTGCGAAAATAGAAATATATACAGAATCACAACACACAAGCAGAACATGCATTAACCCTACTAACACAAACACAAGAGAGCTTATGAAGATTAGACAACATCTTAAGCGTGAGTCTGTTTATCATCTTGTCCAAGTCACCCCATGTGATGCAAAGACCAGTGGACTCACAGCACATTAGTTAAGAAATGATTAAATAATAGCAGAGAAGTGTGTAGGAAAGGCAGCTGTAAGAACATGCTCTGCTGGATATGCAGCTCCACAGACATGCATTAGACCTGCCTAATAACACAAACACCCATGCAATGAAAATTAGCTTGTTATCTTTCATCAGTGTTAAAATAGTGTCAATTTAGCAGACACTTGTTATCAAATGCTGAATTTATCCAATGCAAAAAATTGACTCTCTAGGTTGCAGGACAACAGTTTAACTTTTGTGGGGAAAAAAGATCCTGGTTTGACCAACCAGAGATCAGACAATAAATTTATTTGTTGATATAGTAAATTGGGAGAAGCTTCCTGCTTGATTGAGCAGCACAAGTAATTTACTGTATGAGGGAAATTGTCTTTTGTGATACTATTTTGAACATGCATTTCTGTTGTCCTGTCAACTTAGTGGGTTAATAGCCGATATGCAAATTATTTGATTGGTTTTTAGATTAATGAAAGGTGACTGAATTCTAGCACGAGTGAATGGGATGTGTTGGAGTTTGTTAGAGTGGAGACTCTAAAACACTGAGTTTCCTGTTTTGATGTGCGAGTGAATCCTGTATTTAGATACACAACTCTGAATACGTCAGAACAAACGTCTTTTGTGAAGTGCATGACAGCATGTCACATGTTTTATGATGAAGGGAAAAAGGAAAAATTGAATAAAATAGATCTGTGGCTTGAATGAGTGAAGAGCACAGACCTGGTGATTAAACTCATAGCTAATATGACATTAGGGTTATGTTGTGTGTTGTGCAGTTGATGGTTGGTTTGGAGTGAATCTAGCTGATAATTCTTCTCCTGTTGTGAAGTTGATGAGGAGTTTGTGTCATGACTTAACAAGGCCTTTTTATTTTGATACTTTCACAGTGCACTGAAAGTTTGGTTTGATAATCTCTGTTATTTTTTATTTTTCATTTTTGAACAAGCACTGATTTTTGCTTGTGAATTTCTTTTCTTTGAGCAGATCTGCAAGTCGGGAATTAAAAGCGTTACACGTCGTCAAGAAAATTGTTGCAAGTGAGTTTCTCCACATTTAAAATGGGCTCAGGAGAAAGCCACTTATTTGGGACAATTAGGAAATGAGAGTCCCCCCCAAAAAGGATTCAACGAGGAAATCCAGTCTAAATTATTTTTCTTTTTGAAATAACGTCGTTTTGCTGAGCATGGAAACGAATGCGATGATAATTTCCACAATTAGCAAAAGAAGGAACCACTGAGTGAATGAGTGAGAATTTTAAAATAACTGACTGACTGACTGAACATGATTGTGTGAAGTTAACCCCCACCTGACAAAGGTGCAGATGAACCCATGTGTTTCCTTTTACAGGAGCAGAAAGATGACAGCAACACTCAAGGTTGCATGATGATTTAACCTTTTAAATGCCATTTTCTGTGTCTGTGCATTTATCAGGTGTGTTATTCATAGGCTTGTGTTGCTCACAGAGATAACTGTGACAAAGTATGCATACGCCTGCGCAAGCGCTAATATTTGCATTTTCTTTTCTTACAGCATGCCAGTTCTTCATGTGGATTGATGATGCGATTTATACCAGGACAACTGGTTGATGTTTTTTCCTACTACAGGATTTCTGGGTTTATGTGTGAGGAAAACTGTGTTTACAGGTTATGAGTGGTGATGCTGTTGCATTGTGTTGATGGGAAAATGTGATGGCTACTTTGATAATGTGAATAACATGTGTGAAATTTCCTGTGTTGAGAACTGGTGTTACTTCTTTCCACAGCTATAGATGGCTAACTTTATGGTCTTTTTATGGCACCTCTGGAACCTGTCGACCTGCGTCTGACCACCAATGGTCACTGTGTTGCTAATGTTTGTTTTTCTATGACTGCGTGTAGAGGATTCGGCAGAAGCGGACAAGTGACATGAGAAAAACAAATAAGAGATACAGTGTTTCTGGGATAGTTTGATATGGGCTCATTAGCTGGCCACTTTTGAGCCCATAGTAATATATAAGTGGAGTGACTTTGCTTAAGAGCAGTCACCGATTACATTAATGTTGCCTGAGTACATGGGATGATCCATGTCTGAGGCGACTTATGAAAATAATTGTAGTTTACTGATTTGAGAAAACCTGCACATGACACTTGTCTTGCTGATGTTGAATGCTTCTTGTTCTTATGATACAATTGTTTACAGGTATGAAGTTTGATTTTACTTCCAGATTTTGCTTTCCAGGCCATGATGGTGTGTATGCAGGCTCCTGGGAGAACCAGGTGTTAAGCAAACTTAATATGCAAAACACACTAACATTTTTATTGCAGGATTATAGGTCCAGGGTGGTGCTGCTCCAGGGGAGGAGATGCCCTGATGTTGCCTGGGATATGATCTAGCTAATCTTTTTCTTTAAGACAGGAATCCAGGTTTGGTGAGTTGACGCATGGGTGTGTCCATGCGTCAAGAGGAGGGGTCCAAGGATTAACATTAAACAATGTTTTTTATTATTGTTGCAGTGATTTGTGTGATTAGCCGTTTTATTTACAAATATTAAACCTATGCAAGTGGTGTACCCATGAGCGTGGACAATTAAGGAGTCATATATCTATATATATATAGTCAAATATCCCCCTCACAGGACGAAGGCTTGAATGAGGTGATGGGGGTTGGTGGAGGCCATAAAACTAGAGTGCTGAGAGGTCTGCAGCTTGGAAATAGCTGAGACCCATGTTGACGAACAACAAAACCAACTGGTATGTTTGAATGTCTATTCTACATACATTTGGACTCTGGTCCTATGGACAGTGATGGAAACAACTGGAAGAGACATTCATGACGCTTTGCAGAGCTTAAACCACTCTGCAGAGAGACATGTGATGTGCACACCCGGAGGAAGCACCACCAAGCTGAGATGTTTTTGAAAATGTTATCTTCTTATTTTCACTATTAAATTAACAATTTCTTTGTTTGTTTGTGGGATGCAGTTTGCCATGAGATGAGATCAATGAGGAATGGGATAACTGCTAATACATTTGTTAAACTGTGTATCATTACAGTAATTTAGGGTGATTTGACATATGCTGAGTATAAAAATGTTTGCATTGAAACTGTCAGACATGAGGTATTCATACCTGGGAACTTTTCAAGCATAAAGGTCAAAAAGGGGGGAAATGTTAGATTTGTATTGTTGATTGTCATTTATGCTTAGAAATATTTACTTATATATGCTTAGAGTTTTGTGATTAGTTGTAGATTGGTAGAGGTTTTGATCCTTGATAGTCTGCAAACTTTGTGTGTATTAGACAGCACTTTGGGAGCATGAGAGGTCATACCGTGTCTTATTGTTTTATGGTAGGATTAACGTAGTTGCATCTGTTCTAGTCTAAGTGCTCTTTGTTTAGATGAACTGCAGGACTTCCTCACCGTGTTATCTAGGATGAACCATCCAGGGTGAGGGGGAGGCTACCCTCTTCCTGACCAAGGATGTTTGACCCTTTGATCAGCAGGCCACACACACACACACACACACACACACACACACACACACACACACACACACACACACACACACACAGACAAGGTACTCTTTGTGTGTATGTAGACGTCATATGTTAATGAACTTATGCATATTCATGTAACCTCAATAAAAGAACAGTGGTACGGGAGAACGGACGAGAGCAACTGGGGTCAAGCGAAGGAACGGTGCCTATCCGGTTCTCTCCCGTGCACGAGAAACATGAAGAAGCTTGCCTACTTGTGTCTTGCTTTGCAGTGTAATTATATTGCCTTCAACGTTCCAGCGGATGGGTTCAAGCTACAAACCTATCAAATGTCTTAAAGAAACATAAAGAAATCAAGTCGTTTTTCTTTCCAAGCTCCTTAAATATATATTATTCAAACCTCTGAAGGTAGTACTTATGACACCTTCACTAAAGCACTTTCTGTATTATGTCACTGTGATGTCACAATTCATCTGCAAACAGCGGTGTCTCCTGGGCCTTGTTGGTGATGTTTAGGTCAGCTCCATGCTTCAGAAGAAACTCGACACTGGAAACATTGCCTCGCTGACTGGCCAGCATCAGAGCGGTACCATGCTTTAAGGTACCCCTGTTCACTGAGTCAGGTGCAGCTTAGTGCAGAGAAAGGTAAAATGTCAGACTGTGCTTCATAGAACCCCTCTGCATTGTTTTTTTTTTTTTTTAAACCCTCCTTTGAGTAAACAAGCATACTGAGTGTGTTTGCTCATCCATCTGCTGAAGTCCCTTCTGACCTAAAGTCAGACATGTCCTATCATTCTAAACATGCAGAGAACATGCAGCAAACGCAAACGAAATCACATCACAGAAAGTGGAAACCATAAAAAATAAGATCCTATTCATTTGTACAGAGAGTCGTGTGCCTCATATTCAATTGAATTGAATTTTATTTATATTGAACTAAGTCACAACAGTCATCTAAGGCATTTCATATTGTAAGGTAAAGGCCCTACAATAATACATACAGAGAAAACCCCAACAATCAGAAGACCCCTGATGAGCAAGCACTTGGCAACAGTGGAAAGGAAAAAACTTCCTTTTAACAGGAAGAAGGTAGAACAAGGCTCAGGGGGGTGGAGCCATCTGCTGAATGACTGGGGTGAGGTGAGGAAGACAGAGTAGAATACATGCTGTGGAAAAGAGCAGGAGATTAATAATAATTCATGATTAAATACAGAGAGGTGTATAAACACAGTAAGGGGGGAAAAGGGTAAGTGAAGAAGAAAAACTCAATGCATCATGGGAAGCGTCCAGCAACCGATACCTATTGAAGAGTAACTAAGGGAGGATTTAGGGTCACCTGATCCAGCCCTAACTATATCATTGAGCAAAAAGGAAAGTTTGAAGCCTAATCTTAACAATAGAGATAGTGTCTGTCTTCTGAATCCAAACTGGAAGCTGGTTCCACTGAAGGGGGGCCTGAAAACTGAAGGCTCTGCCTCCCATTCTACTTTTAAATACTATAGGAAGAACAAGTAAGCCTGCAGTGCGAAAGTGAAGTGCTCTATTGGGGTGAAATGGTACTACAAGGTCGTTAAGATTAGATTGGGCATGATTATTCAAGACCTTGTGTGTGAGGAGGAGGATTTTAAATTCTGGATTTAACAGGGAGCTAATGAAGGGAAGCCAATATAGGAGAAATCTGCTCTCTCATCAATCCCTGACAGGATGTTGGATTAACTGAAGGCTTTTCAGGGAGTTTTTAAGACATCATGATAATAATGAATTGCAGTAGTCCAGCCTAGAAGTAATAAATGCATGAACTAGTTTTTCAGCGTTTCTCTGAGACAGGATATTTCCAATTTTAGAGATATTGCACATATCGAATAAAGCAGTCCTACATATTTGTTTAATATGTGCATTGAAGGACATATCCTGGTCATAAATGACTCCAAGGCTCCTCACAGTGTTACTGGAGGCCAAGATAATGCCATCCAGACTAAGACTTTGGTTAGATACCATATTTCTAAGATTTTTAGGACTGAGTGCAATAACCTCACTTTTATCTGAATTTAGAAACAGGACACCCTTATGAGAAAAAACATTGAGGGAATAGTTTACCCTGCCCGGGATAGGGTTACCTGGTGGGGAAGGAGCCTGAGTTAGTGCGTGAGGTTAAGAGGTACCGGCTAGATATAGTCGGGCTCACCTCTACGTATGGCTTGGGCTCTGGAACCAGTGTCCTGGAGAGGGGCTGGACTCTGTCTTAGTCTGGAGTTGCCCCTGGTGAGAGGCGGCGGGCTGGGGTGGGTATTCTAATATGCCCTCGGCTTGCTGCTGGTATGTTGGTGTTCTCCCCGGTGGATGAGAGGGTTTGTTCCCTGCGCTTTAGGGTCGGGGAACGGGTCCTGACTGTCATCTACGCTTATGCGCCGAGTAGCAGGTCAGAGTACCCAGCCTTCTTAGAGTCCCTGGGTGGGGTGCTGGAAGGTGCTCCACCTGGAGACTCTGTTATCCCACTGGGAGATTTCAATGCTCACGTGGGTAACGACAGTGAGACCTGGAGGGGCATGATTGGGAGGAACGGCCTCCCTGATGTGAATCTGAGCTGTGTTTTGTTATTGGACTTCTGTGCAAATCACAGTTTGGCCATAACGAACACCTTGTTCGAACATAAGAGTGTCCATAAGTGCACGTGGCACCAGGACGCTCTAGGCCGCAGGTCGATGATTGATTTTGTAATCGTATCACCAGACCTGCGACCATATGTTCTGGACACTCGTGTAAAGAGAGAGAGCTGTCAACTGATCACCATCTGGTGGTGAGTTGGATCAGGTGGCAGTGGAAGAAGCTGGACAGACCCAGTGCACCTAAACGCGTAGTGAGGGTGTGCTGGGAAGAATTTTGGACTGCCTCGAAGAGATTCTGGCAAACAGTCAGGCGTCTCAGGAGGGGAAAGCTGTGCTCTACCTACACTGTGTATAGACCTCCTTAATCCAACTGACTTCCGAGGAGGAAGGTGAGGTGAGGAAGTCAGAGTAGAATACATGCTGTGGAAAAGAGCCAGAGATTAATAATAATAATTCATGATTAAATACAGAGAGGTGTATAAACACCAGGGGCGAGGTTACTGAGCCAGTTAAACAACTCCTTGGTGGCAGAGCCCCTGGTGTGCATGAGTTCCGCCCCGAGTTCCTGAAGGTTCTGGACATTGTAGGGCTGTCCTGGTTGACACACCTCTACAATGTTGCGTGGAGATCAGGGGCAGTACCCCTGGACTGGCAGACCGGGGTGGTGGTCCCCATCTTTAAGAAAGGGGACCGGAGGGTGTGTTCCAACTACAGGGGGATCACACTCCTCAGCCTCCCTGGGAAAGTCTATGCCAGGGTGCTGGAAAGGAGAGTTTGTCCGCTAGTCGAACCTCAGATACAGGAGGAGCAATGCTGTTTTCGTCCTGGTCGCGGAATACTGGACCAGCTCTTCATCCTCTCAACGATACTTGAGGGTGCATAGGAGTTTGCACAACCAGTCTACATGTGTTTTGTGGACTTGGAAAAGGCATTCGACCGTGTCCCTCGGGGTGTCCTGTGGGAGGTGCTGGGGGAGTATGGGGTGTCTGGCCCATTGCTACGGGCCATTCGATCCCTATCCAGTGCGAACCGCTTGGTTTGCATTGCCGGCAATAAGTCGGACTCGTTTCCGGTGGGTGATGGGCTCCGCCAGGGCTGCCCTTTGTCTCCGGTTCTGTTCATAATTTTTATGGACAGGATTTCTAGGTGCAGCCAAGTGGCGGAGGGCTTTCACTTTGGTGGCCTCAGAATCTCATCTCTGCTTTTCGCAGATGATGTGGTTCTGTTGGCCTGATCAGGTGATGGCCTCCAGCTCACACTGGAATGGTTCGCAGCCGAGTATGAAGCAGCGGGAATGAGGATCAGCACCTCCAAATCTGAGGCCATGGTTCTCAGCCGGAAAAGGGTGGAGTGCCCACTCTGGGTCGGGGATGAGTACCTTCCCCAAGTGGAGGAGTTCAAGTATCTCGGGGTCTTGTTCGCGAGTGATGGGAGAAGGGAGCCGGAGATCAACAGACGGATTGGTGCTGCGGCCGCAGTGATGCGGACGCTGCACCAGTCCGTCGTGGTGAAGAGGGAGCTGAGTGTATAAGCTAAGCTCTAAGTTTACTGGTCGATCTACGTCCATACACTCACCTATGTCCACAAGCAGTGGGTAGTGACCAAAAGAACGAGATCGCGGATACAAGCGATGGAAATGAGCTTCCTCCGAAGGGTGGCTGGCCTCTCCCTTAGAAATAGGGTGAGAAGTTCACATTATCACATTATTTTATTGTATAATGCCTTGGTGCCACTGGATTTTAACAAGTCTGACACCCATACTGTAAGACAATTTGTGGGGGTGTAGTAAGGAAGTTGGGGGAAGCAGACCAGAGTCTTTAGTCTTCAGCAGGTACACTTGATCCGTGTCCTGGGGAAGACTAACCTGGACCAAAAGCTGCTGCTGGTCTTCTACAGCTCCTCAGTGGAGAGCATGCTTTCCTACTGCTTGTGTGATTGGTACACAGGGGCCACAACTGAAAACAGGAAGGCTGCACAGAGGGTAATTAACACCACCCAAAAAAATCACTGGCTGCCCTCTGCCAACCATGGAGGTCCCACACCTCCAGACACTAACTAACACTAACAGCTTCTTCCTCTGGGCCATTCCAACTGTAAACAAGCCCTATCCCCCCACTCTCAGGCTCTGTCCAATCATCTCACAAATCTGAGGCATGGTATGAGTAACCCACATTTTTGTTGTACATGTACAATGACAATATAGGGCTATTCTATTCTATTTCTGAAGTTTAACCATTTGGTGTGTGTTCTTTGGCTTCACAGATAGGTAGAGTTGGGTGTGATCTGCATAGCAGCGAAAATGTATGCTATGCCTTCTGATGATACTGCCTAAGGGAAGCATAATGTAAACAGAATTGGTCCTAGCACCCTGTGGAACTCTGTGGAAGAGGACTCTCCATTTACATGAACAAATTAGAGTCTATTAGATAGATATGATACAAATCACTGCATTGCAGCACCTGTAATACCTACATCATGCTCTAATCGCTCTAATAGGATATTATGGTCGACAGTATCGAACACTGCATTGAGGTCTAGCAGGACAAGCACAGAGATGAGTCCATTGTCAGAGGCCATAAGAAGGTCATTTGGAACCTTCACTAAAGCTGTTTCTGTACTGTGATGGGCTCTGAAACTCTTCGAATAAGCCATTCCTTTGCAGATGACCTGTTAGCTGTTTGACAACTGCTCGTTCAAGAATTTTTGGAATGAAAGGAAGGTTAGAGATTGGCCTTACTTAAAGGGTCAAATGATGCCTTTTAAAGTAATGGTTTATTTACTACCGGCTTGAAGGCCTGTGGTACATAGGAAATTATAAGAGAGAGGTTGATCATATTCAAGACTGAATCATTAACTAATGGTATTACTTCTTTTAGCAGTCTGTTCTACAAGACTTCCTTCGGTTATGACCTGCTCTCAGTAACAAGGTCTACAGATGTCTTTAATTTCTTAGCAAGTTTAGTCAAATGTTTTAATGTAAGCATCCTGTCCTATTATCACACGTGAAGCTGAAGCATCACTGACCTCCACATGACCTCTCCTGAAGAGTCTGTCTTGTGGTTTAGAGGTCAGATCTCACATTGACTGATCACTGGGTGAATGTGGTGAAAAACCATTGACCAGGCATGTCATCTCTGACCTCACTTATTGGTTCGCAGGGTTTGTTTTTTTTCTTTAAGTAAAAAGTGACCATATTTAAGTAAGAATGTTAAGCTGGTAGGGATTCCTGAAAACTGATTGGATAAACATACTCACCTAAGAGGCCTAGTATTTACATAAGGGCTGAGTTATTTTTTTTAAAAAGAGCTCTGCCACCTTGAGTACCATCATCAGTCAATACGATCATTCCTGGAATCCTGGCTGACAAACTGCAACAAAGACTCCACTTCCTTAGGACGCTGAGGAAAAACCATCTGGATAAGAACCTAATGGTAGCTTTTTACCACAGCACCACAGAGAGTGTCCTCACCTACTGAATCACAGTTTCGTATGTTAATTGCTTGGTAGCGAACAAGAAGAACCTGCAGAGAGTCATTAAGACAGCACAAAAGATCATCAGTTGTCCCTTACCCTCTCTAGAGGACATAGCCAGCACTTGGTGTTTCAGGAGAGCTATAAAGGAATGTTTATCTCGTCTTGTAACAAGTTAACTATTTTAACTACCTGTGCATGTGCATGGACCTGTACAAAGGGTCCATGTACAGGAAACAAAAATCTGGATTTCCCAGAAGGTTATGATCATGTCACCCTTACAGTAAATTAATAAAGAAGCCTAACATTGTGTTGCATATCAGCACATTTTTCCATCATGAATGAACAGTGTGGACATAAAAACATAAGCAGGTGAATGAAGCTGAAAATCTGAAGAAGAAACATTTGAAGTCAGATGTCATGTTACAGACATAAAACTGGAGGGTTTGCCCAACCGTAGCTCAAGGTTCGAGCAGAAGGTTTTTTGTTTTTTTAAATGTGAAACAAAAATGCCCTCCAGATCAAGATCAGCCAGACCCTGCAGGAACTGGAAATCCTTCTACCCTCTCCAATCTTAGAAGAGGTTTACAAGTTTGTGGACAAGGCTCAGCAGGCCCAACACTGTAAAGGAAAAGAAAGACAACGCAGGAAATTTCACACCTTGCTTTCAAAAACACACACTCCTCAGTCTGAACCTACACAACCCAGAGAAGAAAACACACCTGAAGTCAGTCAGGAGAAATGGGTTAAGAACTTTTCAGACAGGATTCTCACTGAACCTGAAAAGAGAGTATTAGCCAAAGGACTCAATTTTGCCATTTCTCCACAACAGTTGCCCATATTGGACCTCATCACAGCCACAGAATCTGCCATACGGATTAACAAATTATCACAGACAGAAGCAGAGCAAATCAGGATGAAAGTCTCAGCCACGCTCTCCAGTCCCTCCATCCAACCTCACAATACAGGAAAAGAAGGTCGTCGCTTCCCTGAGCAAAGACCACAACATCACTGTTTTACCAGCTGATAAGGGAAGATGCACCGTGGTCCTAAACACTACAGATTACCATACAAAGATCACTACTCTCCTCAGTGACAACAATACCTACGAAGCCCTAAAGCGAGACCCCACAAGCAGCTACAAAAAGAAAGTTATAGCTTGCCTTCAAGACTTTGAAAAGGACAAAATTATTGACCGCCTTACATATCACCGCCTTTACCCAGGGGATGCCATACCCTGCATCTATGGACTTCCTAAAATCCACAAGGAAGCTGTCCCACTCAGACCCATAGTCAGTAGCATAAACTCAGCCACTTATAACATTGCTAAACACCTTGCTACCATCCTTGCTCCTCTCGTGGGGAACACCCCACACCACATCAAGAACTCCACCGACTTCACCGACAAGGTCCAGAAACTTACCCTGGATCCAGATGAAACCATGGTGTCCTTTGATGTAGTCTCTCTCTTCACTTGCATACCCACCACGGAGGCCGTGGAGACTGTCAGAAAACGACTACAAGAAGACAGCTCCTTGGAGGACAGGACCAACTTCACACCCGATCAGATCTGCACACTGTTAGACCTCTGCCTCACCACTACATATTTCAAGTACAACGAAGGGGCTCCCCCGTGTCACCTATTGTAGCCAACCTTTACATGGAGGAAGTGGAAAGGAAGGCTCTTGGCTCTTTCAAAGGAAGAGTACCCAGCCACTGGTACAGATATGTGGATGACACCTGGGTCAAAATCAAGACACAAGAAGTGGAATCCTTCACTGCGCACATTAACGCTGTGGATAAAAACATCAAGTTCACCAGGGAAGACACAAAGGATAACTGTTTGCCTTTCCTGGACTGCGCTGTGCACATTGAAGAGAACGGCAAACTCAACATCGAAGTTTACCGGAAACCCACACACACGGACCAGTACCTCCTCTTTGACTCCCATCACCCTTTGGAACACAAACTTGGAGTAATTAGGACCCTACACCACCAGGCAGAACATGTTCCCTCTAAGCCTGAAGGAAAAAAGAAGGAACACACACATGTAAAGGAAGCACTCAAAACGTGCGGCTATCCTAAATGGGCGTTCTTAAAGTCAGCAAAGAGGCACAGAAAAGAAGACCAGACACCAGCGAGGGAGGATAAGAAGGACAGACGCAACAACATTGTCATCCCCTATGTAGCCGGTGTATCAGAGAAACTCAGGAGAGTTTTCTCCAAGCATGACATCCCGGTGCATTTCAGACCCAGCAACACGCTCAGACAGAAACTGGTTCACCCGAAAGACAAAACGCCAAAACACAAACTTAACAATGTGGTGTATGCTGTACAGTGCAGCGAGGAATGCTCAGACCTCTACATTGGAGAGACCCAACAGCCACTTCACAAGCGCATGGCACAACACAGAAGAGCCACCTCCACAGGAAAAGACTCAGCAGTCCATCTGCATCTTAAGGATAAAGGACACTCTTTCGAGGATGCCAATGTTCACATTTTGGACAGAGAGGACAGATGGTTTGAAAGAGGAGTGAAAGAAGCCATCTATGTCCACTGTGAGCGACCATCTTTGAACAGAGGCGGGGGTTTACGACACCAACTCTCTGCCATCTATAATCCAGTTTTGAGATCCCTTCCCAGACACCTTAACGCCCACTCACATCCTGGGCCATCTGATCTCAGGAATTCGCATGATAAGGTGGGGCCAGGTTTCACAGTGAACACACCCGAAACTCTGGCTGATTGGGACCCACACCCAGTTTCACACCTTGGCTCAGGCGATTAGAGGATCATCAGGGGGTCCTTTTGTCCCTCTGTGGGGGGTTACTCCCACTAGGTTTATATCTGGGACTCTCCACCATTTGACCTTAGAACTGAAGAAGCTTCTCGGATGAGAGGTGAAACGTCTTCAAGCAACGTAAAGAAGTCCAGACACTTTTCTTTGCAAGCTCCTTTGACTACGATGACCTGGATGACTGAGAACCTTCACAGACAAAAATGACAAATCAACCAAAACACAAAGTAAAGCTTTATTGGTGATTAACATCACATTTAACGGCTGAATCAGGTAAGAGGCGTTGTTAGAGGCTTAATGAGAAGCAGAAAGCAGTAGGTGTCCTGACCTCTGACCAGGATCCTAATGCACTGCAGCTGTCCATAATAAGCAGCTTCACGAAGAGCGATCCAGCCTTTATCATTTGGCTCCATAAGGCTGCTTAACCGCCTCTGGACCAATTCCATCAGAGCCTCTGCATCCCCATTCATGATGATGGACTGTAATGAACTGACCTCTCTGAGGAAACACACAAACCTTCAGAACCACAGACTTGGAGCCAGAGTCAGATCCAACACAGAGCCGCTGCACTGGAATAACACAGAGTTAAAACCACCATAACAGAACCAACAGATAGTCAGAACAAACACAGAACATGAGTAGAACGACAGAGTCACAAGCACAGAGCAAGTCAGAAACAACCCCACCCCCCACCCACCCACCCAACACACACACCCTGCAACCATCTCCAGACTGTCTGACACTCACTCTGAAACGTCTATTGATCTCTTGCTGCTTTCTGATGTTTGTGGATGTTTCCATCCTCTGAGCTCTATTTCATTGCAAACTGACTCACCTCTTGTAGACCTTGTAGAGCATGTCCACAGCATGTCTTTTATCCTGTCTTCCTTCTCTCACCCCAACCGGTCGCAGGAGATGGCCGCCCCTCCCTGAGCCTGGTTCTGCCGGAGGTTTCTTCCTGTTAAAAGGGAGTTTTTCCTTCCCACTGTGCTTGCTCATAGGGGGTCATATGATTGTTGGGTTTTTCTCTGTATCTATGAAGCTCCTTGAGGCGACTTATGTTGTGATTTGGCGCTATATAAATAAAACTGAATCGAATTGAATTGAATTGAATTGAATTGAATTGAAACTGTGACAGGGCTGTGGGAGGGTTTATACAATTTTGGATGTGGGGGGCAGGTTCAGGTGCAGGAACTGTCTGCACCCCTTTGGGTTAGGGTTTGTTTGGATGATGATGATGATGAAGCCTGTTTATCAGACAAGCTTCTCTCAACAGCGATCTGCAGCAGCTCCTCGTCTGCCAGGTGACTGTAGATACTGTAGTCATCCAGGTTCTGCTCAGAGACTGCCATGTCAGACAGGGGAACAGGAAACGGTTTGCTCTCTGTGTTTCTCGTTAATGCCAGCAGCGTGTGAACAGCAGCGGGTCATCCAAGATGATGGCGTTTTGGCCTCAGCTGCTGCTGAATGATGTCAAGACTGCGGGTCAGCGGTGTTTGTTTCCTCCAAGCTGAAGACAAAAATTCAAACACTGCGAGAGCTGCTGTCAGCAATATCTTCTGTCCTGCACCCGAAAAACAGCCTTCACCAACAACACAGATGGAAACAGGATCGATGCACATAACCAGACTCACAACAGCCCAGACAACTACTAACTGATTTGTGTATCAATCGTTTAAACCCGGTCAGTCAACAGCAGCCTGATAAAATTTCAAAGACTCAACTACTAACCCATCTCACACATTTAAATTCAATGATTTCAAACACACAAATGTAACCTAAATTAATTCAAAATCAGAATCATTAAAGAAAAAAATTGGTAAACACAGAACTGAGTGTTTGATTACAATCAAATTGGATGATAAAAACAAAACAACATTCAAGTGGATTCAAGTGTGGTTGGAAGTTCCACAAATTCAAACATATAAAAATAAAATAAAACAAACTGTTGACTGGGTACTACCTGTGAAACCATCCAATCAGGAAGCAGCACTCTCTGGTGTGCAGCAGAAGGTTCTGGTTCAGAGTCTGAGGGTCTGATCAACTCTGAGCTTTCATGAGCCGGACTGTCAGCCAACTCTGACACTGAGACTGCAGCTGAAGGTCAGCCCCTGTTCTTCTTCTCCTCCTCCTCCTTCTCCTCCTGTCTGTCTGGTCTCACCTGTCCCCATCTTTTTGCATTATGTGTTTTTTGTCTCGGTATGATAGTGTAACTTAAGTGGCTTACCTGCCTGCTCTGTCCCAACTACATGTCATTCAGAAACTCCAGGCATCTAACAAAGGGCCAACAGGGCTAACCTGTGATTACCTGCTCTAAAATGATGATTGAACACAGGAAACAATCTCAGAGCTTAACAGGTGAGGCATTCATCACATAAGCTGTGAGCTTCATGTTCACGTGGAAAAAGAAACATTTCAGAAAAAAAAGAAGAAAACCCTGAATGCAGGAAGTGACCCTGACCCTGCAAAATAAAACAAATCAATGCGGATTTTAAGCACGTGACGTGGATAGTTTTATTTGATGATTATTGAACTTTCAGGTGCGTTTACAGGTGATGGGACAGCTCAGAATGAGAGCGGGTTCTAGATCGAAGACACGTTCTGGACTTTATGAATTAGCACGGACAGTCGTTTCCATGGAGACGGATCAGCTGCTGCACTGCGCCTCCAGCTTAACGCCCTGCAGCTCATCTCTCGGTCCCGGTTCAGGTCGGGCTTGCATCCTCATGACTCCGTTTAGGTTCGCTCAGCCCGCTCTGCTGCTCACGGGTCACTCACGGTGATGAAGCCTCCTCCTCTTCGTCCTTTGGTGTGAAAATCAGTCTGATACCGTCTGTGAACTTTGACGCTGTCCGGTACCGGTCTGCGTATGACAGACCAGCACTGAACGTAGAGTGGGCGATTCGGTTCGGTTGTGCACTGTCGAGGATGACGGACTCAAAGGAGCACGGAGGAGCGCAGCCGCAGTTCTGCGTGACGCTCCCACCGCAGCCCTGAGGAGCTGAAGCAGGTGGAGAAGATCTGGACTTTGTCAGAATATTTGGAGATATGCGACGAACCGGAGAGGAGGTCCATCTGATTCATCCCGCGCCCGGTTTGTGCGGTTTCCTGCATTCAGTCTTTGGATTTACTCCGAATAAATTCCGTGTGCGGACTTTTGGACTGAGTGTGGTGTGAATGAAGAGTCCTCGGGGAATAAAAGAGTTAACTGGAGCTTTTTACACGCAGTCTGGCTGGCTTCTCTGCGCTGCACTGGATCTGCTTGGAAACGTGTGACACATCCCGGTAACGGTGTGACAGTTTGGGATGTTACGGGGGATTTTTCTGGAGGAATCGCAGTTCTGTGAGCGCCGAACCGCAGATCGTGCCGTGAGTGTGTGGACGGGTTTTGTTTGGGATCTCTGATAGCTGCATCGTGTGCAAATGAGCGCGTTCGTGAGACTTTGTCAGACTTTTGAACGGAGTCTGGAGTGACGTTCAGCTCGAGCCGGGATCTCCTTGGAAACGGTTAGTGACAGCCCCGCAACCCCCGCCCCCTCAACAGGGATGGTCGGAGCTGATACGACTGCCCCCCCTCTAACAGCCAGATGTTACCCGGCAGGATGGCCCTGAGCCCGGCCGGCGTGCTGTGCGGCCCGCTGGAGGAGCTGCAGGAACTCGCCTTCATCGAGAGGCCGATCCGCAGGAGCCTGAAGGTGGGTGTGTGTGTGTGAGAGAGAGAAACGTAAAGTAATGAGGAGGAGGGTGAGTTAGTGGGAGGAAGATCAGCAGCTTCAGTGGAGGAAGCAGAAGGGAGACCCGCAGCATGACGCAGTTTGTCCGCCTGTCTGTCTGTAGAGAGACAGACAGGTCTGAGGTGCATCGAGAAAAACGGCCAATAACTGATCGATTAACCAGTAATCATGAGAAACAGAGTGAAGCTGTCTCTGATCTAATTTAAGACAGTCGCTATTCATGACTGATCAGTAACTGAAAAGATAAACGCGCTGCCTGATTCTTACACCTGTAGCTGTGTGGGCGGGGTTTCACCATGATGACATTGAGAGAGGAGGCGGAGCTTGGGTGTTCTTACGGGAGAAAGCTGATGTGATGACGACAAACACACTTGCACTGTGTGCATGTGTATGTGTTGTTATGGTTGACAGTGGTCAGTCAGACTTCAGGTGAGCCTCTCCGTGTCCTCTTACGACCTTCCTGCACGTGTGAATGCTCAGGACAGTTCCTCATTGACAGACGTGACCCGGAAGTATCTGTGTTGCGCCCATAACAAGAGCTGTTCCATTTTTCCAAACACTAAGGAAAGGAGCTTCAGTGCTTCCTTTATTGCTTCCTTTAGCAGAGGAGACACTGGAACATCCTTTAGGAAAGGGAGCAGAAAACGCCAAATCTTAATTCATAGCATCTGATCGTTCATGAAAACAGGCAACATATTAAACAAAGTGAAGCAGATCATGAGAACATTCATCATAACTGCATTTTCCATTTCAGGGTCAGAATATTTTATTAATCCCTAGGGAAATGATGTGCTTTCATCCATAACCCGTTGATATATTTATAGTTTTTATAGCTGTTAAACTCACAGCTGATATCTGAACATCACACAGCTGGAATAAAACTACTTCCTGTTGAGTTGTTGCTGCATGAATGCAGAACGCTGTATGAGCTCAAGATTATGATCTATACCAGGGGTGGGGAAACTCCAGGCCTCAAGGGCTGGTGTGCTGTAGGTTTTAGATGTGTCCTTGATCCAACACAGTCGATTAAATGGCTAATAACCCCCTCAACATGTCTTGAAGAGGCCTTGTAATGAACTAATCATTTCATTCAGGTGTGCTGACCCAGGGTGAGATCTAAAACCTGCAGGTTCACCGGCCTTTCAGGCCTGGAGTTCCTCACCCTGATCTATATGAACAGATCAAAGTGTATGTAAGGTTTTGTATAATCAGTGATCATTAGTAATCATTAGTAATGTCCTTTGTTGTATTACAGGCTTTAGGAGTCATGTTTACTTCAGGTCAGGTGGGAACAGTGATGATGGAGACAAGCAAATAAATAAATACCATATACACAAGATAACTGCCAGAGGGCAGAAGCTTAAACACCTGGTGTCCTGTGTTTGTGCAGTCCTGCAAGATGTTGCGTGCCTTTTTGAGACAGCGGATGCTACAGAGGTCCTTCAGTGATTTTCTAGGCCATGTTAGCGACCCTTTTAAATCAGAATACTTTAATAATCCATAAGGAAATTGTGTGGGTTACAGTTGATCCAAGACAATAACAATAACAGACAGTAAATAATACTACATAATCCAAAGTTTACATAATATAAGAAATAGCTCTAATATTTACAAATAGCTCAATTATAAATATGCCTTAATGCCTTCTTGTGTGCCATGCTGCGGCTCAAGAACTACACAGAGATGCAATACATCACCACATCAAAGGCTAGTGATAAACCAGCTATCATCATGAGATTTGTAAACAGGAAACACAAGAATGCACTGCTGAAGCAGGGGAGGAAACTAAAAGGATCGAATGTCTACATGAATGACCATCTAACAAAATCCAACGCTGACATGGCGAAGAAAGCACGACACTTAAAGAAACTGGGAAAAATTCAGAATACCTGGACTGCAAACTGTAAAATATTTATTAAGCTTAACGGCACACCGGAGGAAGCTAAAGTGTTGGTCATCAAATGCATGCAGGATCTGGAAAACATTAACAAGTAATATAACTACAAAGACAAGGAGCTGGGCTAACAATCTACAGTCATCCAAGCAGGTAATAGAAGACAACAACGAGCTAAAAGCGTAACACATTTAAGGATGGAACAATCAAGTAACTCATTATCTGGGATCTATACAGTGTTATCACAAAGGATTGCTAATCAGGAGATAAATTCACCAGCAAACAAGGAATACAAAACACATTTCACAGAGCAGGACATTGATCCAGAACTGAACTTTTTTAACATCAAAAATACCTGCTATTATCATAATGATGATCAATTCAACAAAACTGTCAAGGTGGACGGTAAAATATCTATAATTCACTTTAACAGTAGAAGTTTATATGCAAATTTTCATAAAATAAGAGAATATTTAAGCAAATTTACACATCCATTCAGTGTGATTGCAGTATCTGAGACATGGATTAATAAAGAGAAAGGTGGGGACTTTGTAATAGATGGATATGAATTAAATCTTATAAATAGAAAGAATAAGAATGGCGGTGGTGTGGCCTTGTTTGTGGACAAAAATTTAAAATACAAGATGGTAGAAAAAATGTCGATGGCGGTAGATAATATATTAGAGTGTGTAACAATAGAAATTAGTATGGGAAAAGAGAAAAATGTCATTGTAAGCTGTATATATAGAACACCAGGTTCAAATACTGAAATTTTTAAGGAGTGGGTAGATAAAATATTCACTAGGACAAACCAAAAAGTCATCTTCATTTGTGGGGATTTTAACATAGATCTATTAAATCCAAGCAAACAGAAAATGACAGAGGAGTTTATTAATACAATGTATAGCTTGGGACTTTGTCCAATGATCACTAAACCCAGCAGGATCACAGCACAATCGGCAACCTTAATAGACAATATATTTACAAATGAAATAGAAAATAGATCCATAAGTGGTCTTTTAATAAATGATATCAGTGATCACCTACCTGTTTTTATAGTGTATAATAAAAATTATAGGAAGGTTACACAGGAAAATATAGTAAAATACAAACGAATGAGAACAGAAGAGTCAATAAATGCATTTAAAAATGATTTGCTCAAGCAAGAATGGGAGACGCTGTATAGGGAAAAAAATATTGATAAAGCTTATGAGATTTTTTTAGGAAAATTTAAAATGTTATATAATAGTCGTTGCCCAGTAAGGAAATATAGTAAAAAACAAAAATATGCAGAATGCCCATACAAAATGATTGCAAAATGCATGTAAGAAGAAAAATACCTTATACAGAGAATTTATAATGAACCGAAGTATAGAAGCTGAAAATAAATATAAGAAATATAAAAATAAATTAACGAGTATTTTGAGGTCATGTAAAAAGGAATACTATGAGAAATTATTGATTATGAATAAAAATAATACTAAAGGGATTTGGAAAACATTAAATACCATCATTAAAAAGGGCTCTGGACAGTCAGACTATCCTTCGTATTTCACTAATAATGATAGAAACATTAATAATATGAGCGATGTGGTAAATGATTTCAACAAATTCTTTGTAAGTGTTGGGCCAGACTTGGCTGAAACAATTCCTGATATGACAGATTCGGTAGAGAAAGAAACCAGATTCATTGATCGCAATCCTCATT
Organism: Copadichromis virginalis; assembly: GCF_057382275.1. Classification (NCBI taxonomy): domain Eukaryota; kingdom Metazoa; phylum Chordata; class Actinopteri; order Cichliformes; family Cichlidae; genus Copadichromis; species Copadichromis virginalis. The sequence goes on along the minus strand of NC_140632.1, from coordinate 27,858,970 downwards.
CAATGTTCTTAACGGCAGTAGAAGAAAAGGAAATCATTGATATTGTTGGGAAATTACAAACAAAAAACTCTACAGACTCTGATGACATAGATATGGAAATAGTCAAAAAAGTGATAGAGGGCATTTCCAAACCCTTAACACATATCTGCAATTTGTCCATACAAACTGGTACATTCCCGACACAAATGAAAATAGCTAAAGTAACACCATTGTTCAAAAATGGAGATAAACACCAATTCACAAATTATAGGCCTGTCTCTCTACTTTCTCAATTTTCAAAAATACTGGAAAATTTTTTTATTAATAGACTCGACAAATTTATAGACAAACACAAAATAATAACGGATAGTCAGTATGGTTTCAGATCAAATAGATCAACATCATTGGCATTAATAGAATTGATCGAAAATATCACTAACAATATAGATAAAAGACAATGTATAGCTAGTATATTCATCGACCTAAAAAAAGCTTTTGATACAATTAATCATGAAATATTACTCGATAAATTGGAGTATTATGGCATTAGAGGAGTGGTGTTAGAGTGGGTAAAGAGTTATTTGAGAGACAGGAAGCAATTTGTGAAAATTGGGGAACATCAATCAGAGTGTATGGACATTGTTTGTGGAGTGCTGCAGGGGTCAGTATTGGGACCAAAGCTGTTTATCCTCTATATCAACGATATATGTAGAACATCAGATATATTACAGTTTATTCTATTTGCAGATGATACAAATATTTTTTGTGCTGGAGAGAACTTACAGCAGCTTTTGGAAATTGTCACACAAGAAATGATTAAACTGAAAACATGGTTTGATAGAAATAAGTTATCATTAAATTTGGAAAAAACGACATTTATGTTATTCGGAAATTATAAAAAAGATGCCGAAGCAAAGTTATTAGTAAATAATGTCAAATTTCTGGGTGTGATAATAGATAACAAAATCTGCTGGAAACCTAATATAAAGTATTTACAAGCTAAACTGTCAAGAAGTGTCTCCATACTGAGTAAAGTTAAATATTGTTTGCCTTCCAAATCACTCCGGGTACTTTACTGTTCACTTATATTGCCATATTTGGAATACTGTGCGGAAATTTGGGGAAACACATATAAAACTTCACTTCAACCAATATGTAAAATTTTAAAAAAAGCAATCAGGATGATTAGTAAAGCTGGATATAGAGACCATATTAACACCATGTTTTTGAAATTAAAAATATTGAAGTTTATGGATCTTATAAAATACAAAACGGCAAAAATTATGTATAAAGCTAGATACAATATGTTACCAGGAAATATACAGAGGATGTTCTATGACAGAGAAGGAGACTATGAACTAAGCGGTAAGTTGAATCTGAAGATCCTTAAAGCACGGTCAAATGTTAAAACTTTTTGCGTAACTATTTATGGAGTAAAACTGTGGAATAGCTTTACTGCAGAATTACAGCAATGCTCAGGAATTGGCAAGTTCATAAAACAAACAAACAAAAAAGGCAGCGGCTGCATTACTGCAGCTGCAGCCCCAATCCGTCTGTTGATCTCCGGCTCCCTTCTCCCATCACTCGCGAACAAGACCCCGAGATACTTAAACTCCTCCACTTGGGGCAGCATATTCCAGCATATAAAATAAAATAATGTTTTGTGTTAACACTCGCTCTTTCAAATAGATTCAAGTAAAACACAGCAAAAAATAAATAAAATCAAAGATTCAGTGGCACTAAGTCCTGTTGCTCTTAAATGCATTTTCACCCATTTAGCAGGAGTGGGGCCGATGGAGGTTTGTCAGTGTCGTGTCAGTGGGAGGATTTAGAGATTTCTCAGTGAATTTCACACTCCCGTGGCGGCTTGCTAGGTGCTTGAGATTTGAAGTTAAATTTTTCGCTGTCGAAAGAAGTTTTCTTCCCACGCAGAGTGTACAGCGGACGCTAATGTTTTTGTCACTTTTTACGGACTAAAACTTAAAGTAATTTCAGTACATCCACCCTTTAAACGCTGCATGGTTGTACTCTCTCCCACACTCCATATTATCCATTGTTGATCGACACACGTCTGTTGCTGCCACGTGCACCGCACGTGCTTACATCATTGTCATGAGACACTCTCACAAACAAAATCACAACACTTTAGTAACACAGTAACGCAGCATGCTTACGGGAAGGTAACAGTTATATAATTACTTTTTTGCAATGCTAATCCCTTACATTTCTCGTTACTTGAAAAAGTAATTGGATTACAGTAACATGTTACTTGTAACGCATTACTGGCCATCTGGTCGAGAATGACCGAGCTAAAATCCTGACAGACTTCCAGATAGACAGACAAGTTGGTGATGGCTAACCAACCAGACATAGAAGTGGTGGACCCTCAAGCTGACAGGACGAGATGGGAACTTTAAAAAAAAAACAAAAAAACAAAATTCCCCTCTCACCCCTGCAGTCGGTCTATCCTCCAATCTCGGGTCCTCTACCAGAGGCCTGGGAGATTGAGGGTCCTGCGCAGTATCTTAGCTGTTACTAGCACTGCGCTCTTCTGGAAAGAGATCTCAAATGTTGTTCCTGGGATCTCTGGAGCCACTTGTCTAGCTTGGGAGTCACTACACCTAGTGCTCTGATTACCGCTTGGACCACTGTTACCTTCACCCTCCACATCTTCTTGAGCTCTTCGCTGAACCCTTGGTACTTCTCCAGCTTCTCAAGTTTGGAAAGCTGGTATTCATGTGAAGAGTGATGTCACCCCACACTTCTTCCGTCCATGTTCTGTCCCCTTTGCATATGTTGCCCTCAGTGAAGAGGAACAGAAGCTACCTCTAGAAGTCAAAGTTGTAAAAAACACTATGCAAACTGATAAATAGAACCTCAGCTCTTCACAAGTTTCAGCTTGGTCCAGAACTTGCACACCTCCTTGGGTATCAGGTACTGTATGGCCAAACTGCACTGGTGGAGCTCCCCTGATGGCAGACCAAAACCTAATGAAGAAGGGCCTGTGGTTACAGATCTGAAGAAGGTCTGATTGCAGTAAAATGGTTCGACAACAAATGTGTCAACCCTCTAAACAATGCCTGTGGGTTCATGCCTCTTTCATCTGTCAAAAGGTGGAGCAAAAACTCCAACGCAAAGATCACCATTGCATGCCCATCACTCATCCTTACATATAATTAGCATATGGGAGGAACTGAGTTTTCTGATATGCTATTACACCTGTATAAGACAAGTTATAAGTTATAAGTTACAAGTTAAGGAGATGGCATATTCTGCTGTTCGGATACATCGTTGACTTGAATTCCTGGTCTACACGAGTTCCTGTGCCCTACAGAACCAGAAACCAATGGCTCTCAAAAGGTTCCACCTGGCTGTGTCTGAACCAAGTCAACAAACCAGATTTGCACTGTTTTTGTTTTATTTTTATTTTTTGCAAAGCAAAAATGATTTTGCACAGTAGCATTCAATCAGAAATGGCCTGAATGTGAGTGTTTTGCACTTTTTCATAGTTGCAGATTTAAAAAATATATATTTTGTTTTTTGATATAATACTTTCCTTTGATGGAATGAAAACCAGCAATGTTTGCTGGCATGCTACTTGAAATAATCTGTATCCAATGCCCGGGATAGTTTTTGTTATTAATTTAATTATAATTTGGCACTTTATTTGATTTTTCTTCAACTGTAAATTCTACTGTACTTGTGTTTGCATGACAAATACGTAAACCATTAAGTGGCATCTCAACCATTTAGTAGAGGTCCAGATAATCTTCCACAGCACACCTAATCATTTCTCACGCCACACCTATGTGCCACAGCACAGTGGTTGGGAAACACTGATCTATACAGTTATACATAAACAAGATCCCGAGATACTTGAACTCATCCCTGACCCGGAGTGGGCACTCCATTGTTTTTTCCAGCTGACAATCATAGGGTCAGAGTTGGAGTTGCTGTTTCTCATTCTTTATGGGTTGCTCTAAGCACAGGTGGGGTTTTTTTGTGTTTTTTTGTTTTTTAGTTGTAGTTACCACAGGTATTAATACCCAGGTCCTTAAAAGGCTCTGGCTATGATCTTTGACAAAGGTCTGACAGAGGTCTGATTAGCTTTAGTCTGTGTGGCAGGCAATATCACAGACTTATCATTAACTTCTCACATCTTGTCATGTTATCATATGATGACAACAAACATTTTAATGCAAAATGTGTACTTTACAGAGAAATAATTTTACTGTATTAGTACTTACTGTGCTAACATGCAGTTAACGTTATTTATTGTTACTACCCTGTGGGACCTTTGTAGTAATAGTTATTCTATGGCATGAATCATATTTTTTCAGAGAAAAAATATTTCGCCCTACTTTATGGGAGCTTGGGCCCCCTTGTTTAGTCAAATAAATCAGACCCCCACATCTCTGCAACAGAAATTTATTGTGCATACAAGCACCTCTCAAACAGCTTCTTCCACTGGGCCATTCAGACTGTTAACAAATACTACCCCCTCCTCCCTCACATATATATAGCCCTTAACTGACCTCTGAATTCCTAACTGTTGCTCAGACCTGATTCTGGGATCCTCTCGTACTCATAATCACTCTCACCGAGGCAGTGACCTTAAGACCCTAATTCTCCAATCAAATTCTTTCCTCCCATAAACTGCTCTTGTGCTCGTTTCCTGCAAGTTTGCGCATGGTCATTTTAATGCATTATTTTTTTGCTTTTACATCCTATCACTCAATGTTCTCAAAAAATGATCCCAATCCATGTCCAAACACAACTGTTTCCAATGTGCTGCAACTGCATGAAAACAAGGTGATCATTATAATGATCACCTTGTTTGGTGTTTTCCCCACTCCAAAAATTCTGGTGTTTTTTGAGTGGGGAAATGCCTCAAAAACCAAAACAAGCAGTCCCAAGGAACAGAATTTAGAAGAATTTAGAAGTCAGTCAGTCTAAGCTCAACCTCAAGACAAACATTTTCCTGGAGTCACAGAAAGCTTAATTCACATTTGCATATCCACCACAGAGGTTGCCAGGAAAGACCACCAGAGACTGCAGACACAAAGATCTTACAAAGACTATGCTTCATAAGCTGAATGCAGTTTTAGAGATTTTTAATGTCATATTTACCTCTGATGGTCTCATATATGATTAGGGTCTGTGTTGGGTCAACTGTCATTAAAGCTCACCTAAGGACAGCACAATCATATCAAACAGGTAACTCTGATCAGCTGACTTTGTATTTTTGTTTTTCCCATCAGACTGCAGAAGAGATTGATCAGCTGACTGTGGATGAAGACCTAAATGACATTGAGAGAGCTGTCTACCTCCTCAGGTGAGTCTCAGCAAAGGTTTATGCGCAGGTCAACAGCACTTCAAACTGAAACCCCACCTAGTGCCCCAGGTTTGTCAGACAGCTCCAGGTGCAGATCTGTTCATTCCTGTGGGGAAATGAAGAAACTGGAGCAGAGTTCAAGCTGAGACTATAACCATAATCCTTTTTAACCTGCCACAGAGTTTCTTTTTCTCTAAGTTAAATAGGTTACAATGAGACTAAAATAAGTTCAGCTATGTTTACAGTAAAGAACAAATACAAAAGCTTTTGTAGTTATGTGGATTTCTGGATGCCTTGGGTGGAGCTGAAAGCATTGTCCTCCACCCGTCCTCCTTTGCTGTGACCCAGTAAACTGTGGAGCTAATTGAACAATGGAAGTAATCAGCAGTCCAATCCCAGAGGGTTTAAATTAGTTCACTGAACTCATTCATAAACAGGACTTGAGCCTACAGGACTCCGACTGGAGTCTGGAGCAGATCTGAACCCATAAACCTGCCCTGTTCAGGTCGTCTTCGTTTGTTTGCTTGTTATTTTTTAAATCAACAATATTTTTTATTATTCTCAAATAAATATTAAGTAAAGAAACAGAAGCAAAACAACAAAAATATATTTTTTTAAAAACGAGACACAAACAAGCCTCATGAGATCACAAGTAATATGTTCGTAGTGCTTGCCTTCACTGCCCCCCCCCCGTCCCGTTTGGTTCTTTTGCCATCAGAATTATTGTCTAAAGGCAAAGAAAGATGCCCAATGGATTTACTTTATCAAATGGACCATCCCGGCCTTGGTCTATTTGATTCACCTTTGCTTTTATTGTGTGGAGGTAAACACAGACGACACGAGAGCTCTCGATTAACACTGCTCATTTATTACTCATCACCACACAACTGAATACTTTCCCCTCCAAAACACAGCAACAACACTTCCTGAGAACTGGGTGTGAGTGGAGCCCTTCCAGTGGTCCACCACACATGCCCCCCCCCCCCCCCCCCCCCCCCCGAACACCCAGTAGGGTCATCCCCTAGTCCAGAACCCTTGCTTTAATTAAACGTCCAGAACGGCTGAGACAGCACATAGGGAGCGAAGCACGGGGGTGGGCTCTCGGGCAAGAATTCCCCAGGGACCCGGAGGGGCTGACCGAGGACAAGTTCAGCCGAGGAAGCCCTGAGATCTTCTTTAACCGCGCAGGGCAACCCCAGTAAAACCCATGGAAGGTGGTCAACCCAGTTGCCATCTGTGAGAGAAGCGGCCTTAAGCGACCGGTGGAAACGTTCGCATATCCCGTTGGCCTGTGGGTGGTACGCAGTGGTTTGGTGGACCTTGACCCCCAGGCCGTCAGCCATGGCAGACCAACGAACTGGGGGCCCCTGTCTGAGGTGATGTCGGCGGGGGAACGAAACGCGAAACCCACGTTGACAAAAATGCCTTGGCCACTGCTGCTGCTGTAGTAGACGCCAGAGGCACTTGGTTGTGCAGTCCACTACAGTTAAAAGGTGCGTGAAACCTTGTGACTGCAGCAGAGGACCAACCAGATCCACATGCACATGATCAAAACGCCTCCCTGGAACGCGGAAGGATTCGAGGGGCGCCTATGTGCCTATGGATCTTAGCACGTTGGCATGGGATGCACGCGGCTGCCCAGTCTTTCACCGATTTACGAAGGCCCGGCCAAACGAACCTAGAGCTGACCAGCTTGACCGAGGCCCGGACGCCTGGATGAGAGAGGGTGTGTACGGAGTCGAAAATGCAACGACGCCACGAAAGGGGAACTACAGGGCGTGGACGGCTGGTGGAAACATCACAAAACAGGCTAGGCCCACCGTTCCACACGGGTCTGTCCTCCAGTACAAGGCCCGTTTGCGCAGACCGAAGGGCAAGGATGTCCGGGTCGGCCTGTTGGTCAGCGGCCATAGCCTCAATGTCTATGCCAACATAAACGGGAGAAACCAGCACGCGGGATAGACAGTCAGCCACGCAGTTGGACTTACTAGCCACGTGCTGAATGTCAGTTGTGAACTCGGAAATGGCTGCCAACTGGCGCTGCTGGCGCCCGCTCCACGGATCAGAGACCTTGGACATCGCGAATGTCAAGGGTTTATGATCAACGTACACGGTGAAGCTCCGACCCTTAAGAAAAAACGAAAATGCCGCGTTGCGAGGTGCAGGGCCAGCAACTCCTTGTCAAAAACGCTATATTTGCGCTCACTGTTTCTAAGCGTGCGACTAAAAAAAGCGAGCAGTGGCCAGGCACCGGAGACCCGCTGTTCTAACACTGCGCCCACCGCCACGTCCGACACGTCGGAGGTCAACGCAATCTCCGCCGACGGAAACGGGTGGGCCAGCAGGGCGGCGTTTGCCAGCGCGGCCTTGGCCCCAGAAAATGCCTGGATGCGTTCAGTGAGCCAATCAATTGGGTCCTTACCTGTTTTACCTTACCTTTTTCAAGGCAGCATAGAGAGGCTGCAGCAGGTGCGCAGCTCTGCGGTTGTACAAATTGACCATCCCCAAGAACTCCTGCAGCGCTTTAACGGACGCGGGACGCGGAAAAGCCGAAACGGCCCGGACCTTGTCTGGCAACGGAACCACACCATCAGCGGAAATGCGGTGGCCCAAGAAATCCAGAACCGGCAAGCCAAACTGGCACTTGGAGAAGTTGACGATCAGGCCGTGTGCCGCCAAGCGCTGGAAAACCTGATGCAGATGGGACGCGTGCTGACTCTCAGAACAGCTGGCCACCAATATATCGTCAAGGTACACGAAGTCGAAAGGCAGCCCGCGCAAGACAGAGTCCATCAACCGCTGAAGTCAATTTTAGAAAAAATCAAGGCACCTCGATTTTTTCTAAAATTGACTTGGTGCGGGGGTATCAGCGGGTTCCCGTGCGCACCGAAGACGTCCCCAAAACTGCCGTTATTACCCCTTTCGGCCTGTTTGAATTTTTCGCGCATACCATTCGGCCTGAAAGGCGCCGCCCAGACTGTCTTGCGCGGGCTGCCTTTCGTCTTCGTGTACCTTGACGATACGAGGTGGCCGGAAAAATCCTGGATGTGGGGAATGGGGTAACGGTCGTTCTCTGTAACATTATTCAAACGGCGAAAATCCCCACACGGCCGCCACCGACCGTCTGACTTGGGCACCATGTGTAGCGGAGAAGCCCAGGCACTATTCGACAGCTGCACTATGCCGAGGCGCTCCATTGCGGCAAACTCTTCCCGAGCGACGGAGAGTTTCGCAGGGTCGAGGCGGCGCGCGCGTGCGAACACCGGGGTACCGACCGTCGGAATATAATGTTCAACCCTGTGCTTCGTTGCCGTGTTCGAGAAATTAGGAACAGTCAGTGAAGGGAACTCCAAGAGCAAACGCTGAAAAACATTCCCTGAAGTCACAAAATTAGCCCGATTCAGGGGCTCGATGGTGCGAGTGAAACGGGGTATTGAAGAAAAAGACAGGGCATCAATTAAGCGTCTGTTAGTGACATCGACCAGCAGTCCGTGGGCACAAAGAAAATCGGCGCCCAAAATAGGTACAGAGCTAGTGGCAACAACAAAGGTCCATTGGAAATCCTGACCATGAAAACAAACAGTCACGAACCTTTCCCTGAACGTTGCGATGGGAGAGCCATTAGCTGCAATAAGCTGCAGTCCGCAGCCTGCTGCTAAACTGTCGCCTCCGGACGGGGGAAGGAGGCTCTTCTGGGAGCCGGAGTCCACTAGGAAACGTCTCCCAGAGCGCGAGTCTTCTATGAAGAGCAGTTTTTCTTTGTCGCTAGCAGTGGCGGCCGCTACAGCGCGCTGGCGGGGCCCGTGTCCCAGGGTCAGAAAAGCACAAGGCAGCAGAGAGCAGCGCGCTCCGGCGCCAAAACGCTGATGGTAGAAACAGAGGTCCCGTCCGTGGTGTTGCTGTGCCGCGATCTTTGCCGTCAGCGAAGGATCGGATACGTCGGGGCAGGTCAACGGGGAAGTGGAAGGCGCCGCCGGTGAGGCTGGAACTAGGTCGTGATCGTGGAAAGTGCGGGTAGCCAGGAGAATATGATCCGCGTCCTCAGCCAGTGAGCGATAATCCTTTGTGCCCAGAAGTGGAGAGTTGGCGAGGCCGGCTCTCACGGCAGCCGGCAGCTGTCGGAGGAAGATGTGGGCGAAGAGGAATCCCCCGTCGTCCGGTCCGAGAAAGGATAGCATGTGCTCCATCAGTTCGAGAGCCGTACCGCCACCCAGGCCTGAGAGGCAGAGGAGCTTCTCGGCTCGCTCTGCGTTGGAGAGGGCATTGCGCCGAAGAAGCAACTCCTTAAGGGCGGCATACTTCCCTCGGGTGGGTGGGTCCCGGAATAGAGTCAACGCACGACGAGTGGCTAGTGGGTTGAGAGAGGCCACCACATGGTGATATCAGCCGAGATGCCACGAAGAGCAAACTGAGCCTCCACGTGCACGAACCACGACGGGGGATCGTGAAGCCAAAAGTCTGGCAGCTTGAGCGCCACAGCAAACGCAGCTGCAGCCGTAGGCAGAGGGCTGGCGGCTGCTGATGCATCCAGAGCGGAGTCGGTGCCACCATCGGACTGCACCATGTTCGAGTCAGGGGTTACCATTGTGGAGGTAAACACAGATGACACGAGAGCTCTCGATTAACACTGCTAGTTTATTACTCATCACCACACAACTGAATACTTTTCCCTCCAAAACACAGCAACAACACTTCCTGAGAACTGGGTGTGAGTGGAGCCCTCCAGTGGTCCACCACAATTGTTTATTTTATTCTATTTTCACTTGCTACACATGGGACAGGGGAAAGAAAAGGGAGAAAGAAAGAGAGGTAGGGAAAGAAAAACAGCAGGGAAGAGGAACGGTGATAAAGGGCAAAAAAACAAAAACCAACAAAACAAACAGACAAAAAATACATATATCAATCACCTAGATCACATGTTGAGAAAGAAAAAAGAGAAAACAAGCAAAAAAAAGAGAGCAATATAATAAACAATATAATAAACAACATCAAATAAAGAGCAGTAGTTTGTTGTGTTTCAGCAGTAGTAACAGCAGTAGAAGATGAAACTGAACAGTGCAAAGCAGCTACCATAGACCAATCCACACCTTTCTGACCTGGAAACATTCTGACTACTCATTCTATCTCCCCTCTTTCCTCCCCTCTCTCTTCCCTCCGTCTCCCCTTCTATGTCAACTCTGCATCCCCGCTGTCTCCCCTCGGCTCTTCAGTGTTGGTCAGGAGGTGCAGAGGGTCAGTGTCATCAGTAACCTCTCGAGTCTCGTCCGACAGAATCCAGCTGAAACATTTCGTAGAGTGGTACCAAAAGTTCGGGTAAGTTACCTCTGTCACACTGTACTTCAAGGACATCCGAGTATGGCCACAAAATGACAGGTGCAATGTACAGGTGTGTCTTACAGGTAACCTGTCCTGTCTGTGTGACCCAGGAGGTTCTGAACGGAGCTGGAGCTGAAATCCAGCTGGCTGCAGCGGCGTCATTTTTAACTATCCTTCAAGATGACATCATACTGATCCACACCCACACTTACTCCATCCTAAAGATTGTCTTGTTGCACCTGAACCACAGAGACACAGGTAAAAACCTGAACTTCAGACGTGACAACAAGAAAAAAAGAAACCCTGGTTTGCTGGGCTCCTTTCATTGATAACAGTTTCAAATGTGTCCAGGTCCTTTCTCCCTGTAGAGATCTGTAGGTCCTGATGAGAAGGTGTGTGGTTGCGATTTTTGTGTAAGTGCTATAATTGTGGTGTTATTCTTTGATGGACCTTTCCAGTCTACGGTGTACGTATGACAGCTGGGATAAGCTCTAACCTCACACCCCAAAGACAATATTCAATAAAAGCAACTTTTGCTTGCTCCAGATTTTAAGAATATTCCATGGCTTATAAATAATGACATCATTTTTATACTGCCAACATACAGGTATAAAACATCTGTATATCTGACATTCTGACATCAAAGTTGCCTTGTTTGTTACTGATTTTGCCATCTTCATTGACAGTGGTGAGCAACGCCTGGCTGGAAACTCTGCTATTAGCTATCAACGCTCTGCCCAAAGAAACCATCAAACAAGAGGTCAGTTAATGCTGGCTAATCAGTTAATCCAAAATGCTGCAGTAAGAGTACTTACAAGGACTAAAAAGAGAGAGCATATTTCTCCTATTTTGGCTTCCCTTCATTAGCTCCCTGTTAAATCCAGAAATTAAAATCCTGCTCCTCACATACAACGTCTTAAACAATCAGGCCCCATCTTATCTTTTGGGGCAGGGATAGCTCAGTAGGTAAAGTGGTCGCCCCATGATCGGAAGGTCGGCGGTTCGAATCCACTTAACGGCTACCCTGACGTACCCCTGAGCAAGGTACCGTCCCTACACACTGCTCCCCGGGCACCTGCTTAGTGGGCTGCCCACTGCTTCACTGAGTGAATGGGTCAAATGCAGAGAAAAACAAGTAATTTCCCCATGGGGATCAATAAAGTATCCATTATTATTATTATTATCTTAATGACTTTATAGTACCATATTACCCCATTATAACACTTCGCTCTCGCACTGCAGGCTTACTTGTTGTTCATACAATATTTAAAAGTAGAATAGGAGGGAGACAGACACTATCTCTACTTTTAAGATTAGGCTTAATTGCAAAAGAATTGACTTGAACTGATTATTTACCAGATTTATATGGTCAATGAAATGCGTGTCTCCACAGGTGCTGAACCCCCTACTACATCAGTCTCAGCTGTCTCACGCTCCTCAGGCTCGGCTGGCTAGCTGTCGCATTTTAGGAAAAGTTGCCTGCAAATTTGATTCCTACATGTGAGCTGCAGCAAGTAGTACTCTGTAGTATTATAATACAAAGAGTTCTCTCATTTGGTCTAATACTAACTCTGTTTCTGTGCATCAGTGTAAAGAAGGAGCTGCTGCCTTTGGCTCGTTCTTTATGTCAGGACCCGGAATTTGAAGTCCGAGCCTGTATGTGCCGTCAGCTGGAGAGCATTGCGAGAGCCACTGGGTAATTGCAAGCAAATACTGAATAAACAATCATTGGGTAAAACACAACACTGACCAATCAAAAGCCCTGCACCGACCAGATGAAATCTCACCACTAACCAACCACTAGCCAGACAGTAACCAAGCAACCAAAAATCAAACAAAACCCAACACCTACCAAACATATGTGCTGTTTTTCTTTCAGGGTGGATGACACCAGGACAGAGCTTCTTCCTGATCTAGTGGAACTTGCTGGAGATGAGGACAGCAGTGTCCGCCTTGCTGCCTTTGACACAATCATCAACCTAATGGAGATGATGGACAGCGGTAAGTCAGATTTCATGCGGTATGCATAGGTGGCCCAGTATTTTAGTCTATTCAGTGTGTATTTGTAAACAGCTGGTTTAAAAATTCTTCTTCTCAGATGACCAACTCCACGTTGTCATTCCTTTGGTGATGGCGGTGTGTGAGGCCTCGCTGCAGGAGGATGAAGCAATTATGGCATCTTTGTCATTCCGGTTTGGGAAGCTCTGCAATGAATTGGCAGGTAGGACCAGTAGAAACAAAAGTCATTTGTTTAAATTAATTTTTTTTGGTGTCCACATATATGGACATCACATTTTGGGTTATTTAGACCAAAATACTCAATTTTGCTCTACAAGGGCCTGATATCCACTTACGAGGACATTATACTGCTACTGTTCTATGGAAATTTTAAATGAATATCCTCATATGTGGTTCTCATTTTTCTTAGAAACAAAAATTAGGTAAAAAAAAAATCTGGTAATTCTTTGTTTTTACATTCATCAAGTCCCAATCAACCTAAATATCAAAGAGAAATTAAAAACGCATGCGGTGGAAGAGTTTGGGTCTTAGGAGGTTAAGACATATCAGGTGAAAGGCTGCAAATAGCAGCAAGTCTGGGAGTTCAGTGAGCTCTACACTTCTAAAGTTACCCGGTGTCACAGGCTGGGTCTCTGACCCAGCGCTCTGAGTTCATGTTTGTATTTGTCTCATTTTGTTATGTGATTTAGTTTGTGTTATTTCCTATCTGCCTTTAGTTTAGGCAGTTATTGTTCCTGGGTTTTCTATGTTTTGGGGTTTTGTATTTATTCATCACATATTAGGTCTGTTAAGTTGTGTTGTCATGTTTTAGTATTTCCTGTTTTATTCTGACAATGTCATGTGTTCTTTGTTTATTGTATTTAGCTTTCCTCTCCTGGTCCTGTCATTAGGTTTATGTCTGTCAGCTGTTTTCCCCCATGTGTCGCCACTTCCCCTGATCACCTCATGTCTGTATTTAAGCCTTTTGTTTTCTTCATGCCATTGTCAGGTCGTCTGCTCATCCATGTCTCATCTCCAGGTACCCATGTCAGTTCACTATGGTTAAGGTTTTTCATGTTTTGTTATTAGTTCACCCAGTTTAGGTTATTGTTTAGTTTTCACCGATGCCCTATTATTTTGTACCCTCGTTGCTAACCTCAATAAACGGCTTGTTTTGTTAATCCACACCACGTTTTGGTCTGCGTTTGAGTCCTCCTCTGTAACACATACGGTCTGCCCCAGCCAGACCGTGACAGTACGACCTGACCACTATGGACTCAGCAGACCGCGAGCTTTACGAGCGTCGGGAGGCAGCCTTCGCCCAGCTGGAGGAGGAGCTCCGCTGGAAGCCGTGGCGTACCCCCGACTACGAGCGCATTTTCCACGGGACTCGGCTAGCTCTCGGAGGTCCCAAGAGCTGCCGAAAGTCCCCGCCTGTTGCGCTGCCTGCATCTAAGCCTCGCTCGCTTCAGGTGGGAGTCCTCCATGTGGCTTCAGGCGCTCACGCTCCAGCCTCGGTGTCACCATTCTGTGCACCAGGGGCTCAGTCGCTCGCTCCGCCAGCTTCCTCTGTTCGCAGGAAGCGGCGCGCACGCCGCCATAAACCGGACATCGCTGAGCAGCTCACGGTGGTGAGTGAAAATGACTTTTATTCTCACGTCCCGTCTGACCTTAACAACAATCGGCTCACTTCCGATCCATGGGGAATTTCCCTTATGGATGACGACGTGGACTGGGAGGATCCGTTTTGTTTTACTCCCTCTACGCAGGGAGGGATGAAAGACAATTCCCGCTCGCTTAAGTCTGCACATGCGGTTAAAGGAAAAACTGTTAACACTTCTACCAGGTCTACAACACTCAGTTCAGGTTTTGTTAAGTCTGGTTCAATCATCCCCAAGTCAGCTCACTCTAAGACCGTTAACCCAAGGACTGCTAATACTAAGACTGCTAAACATGAAGTGGACGGCGGATTCATTTTTGCTAGGTCTGTTTTTGTCGACCCAATACATATTAACCCTAAGCCTGCCGTTTCTAAGACTGTTTTTTCTGAGCCTGCTCCTTTGCCTGTTCGTGTTTCTGCTGCCAGGGCAGCTCGGGCCCAGCGTACCCCTGCACCCGTACCAGTTCCTCGGGTGAGGGAGTCTGAGGCCCAGCTGGTCCCTGCTCTGGTTTCCAGGCCAGCTGAGGCTCTGTCCATTTCTGCACCCGTACCAGCTCCTCGGGTGGGAAGGGCAGTTGCCCAGCCGTTGCCGGTGCCTGTCCCGGCTTCCGGGGTGAGGGGGGCTGTGAACCAGTCCACCCCTGCACCCATGCCGGTCCCCAGGGTGAGGTCAGCCAGGATACAGCCCGTCTCCGCACCCGTACCTACTCCTCGGGTGGGAGTGGCTAGTGTCCAGCAGGTGCCTGCACCCGTTCCTGTTTCTACTGAAGGCTCAGGAGAATTCAGTCCGCAACCAACACCACCATCACTACTGCATGCTTTTCAGTCTATAGCTCAGTCATTAGCTCTGTTAGCAGCCCAGTCAATAGTTCATTTTCCTGTGTTTCCGTTAGCTCAGCCCTTAGCCCACTGTGCAGCTCAGCCAGCTCCCCATTGTTCAGCTCAGTCATTCGCTCCATCACCTGCTCAGCCTTCTGTCCAGCCGGTGGTCTCTACACCTGCTGGTCATGCTTCGTCTGTTGGAGGTTCAGGAGAATCCACCCAGCTTCATGCCTCGTTTGCTGGAGGTTCAGGTGAACCCAGCCAGCTTCATGCTTCGTTTGCTGGAGGTTCAGGAGAACCCAGCCAGCTTCATTCTTCGTCTGCTGGGGGTTCAGGAGAATCCAGCCAGCTTCATGCTTCGTTTGCTGGAGGTTCAGGAGAACCCAGCCAGCTTCATGCTTCGTCTGCTGGAGGTTCAGGAGAACCCAGCCAGCTTCAAGTTTCGTCTGCTGGGGGTTCGGGTGAACCCAGCCGGCTTCAAGTTTCGTCTGCTGGAGGGCCCGAGGAGCCCATCCAGCCTCATGCCACGTCAGCTGGAGGGCCCGAGGAGCCTGTCCAGCCTCATGCCTCGTCTGCTGGAGGGCCCGAGGAGCCCGTCCAGCCTCATGCCTCGTCTGCTGGAGGGCCCAAGGAGCCCGTCCAGCCTCATGCCTCGTCAGCTGGAGGGCCCGAGGAGCCCGTCCAGCCTCATGCCTCGTCAGCTGGGGGTTCAGCAGAACCGCACCAGCCTCATGCCACGTCAGCTGGGGGTTCAGGAGAACCGCACCAGCCTCAAGCCACGTCAGCTGGAGGGCCCGAGGAGCCCGTCCAGCCTCAAGCCACGTCAGCTGGGGGGCCCGAGGAGCCCGTCCAGCCACCTTCAGATTCTGCTTCTGTTTCGCCTGCTGCAGCTCCAGCCTGTGCTTCGCCTGCTGCAGCTCCAGCCTGTGCTTCGCCTGCTGCGGCTTCATCAGAGCCTTCGTCTTCGCCTGGTGCGGCTTCGTCAGAGTCTTCATCTTCGCCTGGTGCGGCTTCGTCAGAGTCTTCATCTTCGCCTGGTGCGGCTTTGTCAGAGTCTTCATCTACGCCTGGTCCGGCTTCGTCAGAGTCTTCATCTACGCCTGGTCCGGCTTCGGCCTCTGCTCCTGCTTCTGCCTCACCTGGTCCGGCCTCAGCTTCTGCCTCGCCTGGTTCGGCCTCATCCGAGTCTTCCTCGGCTTCTGCTTCAGCGTCGCCTGGTCCTACGGCTGTTATGCCGCCGCCCAAGCCTCGCTCTGCACCTGGGAATCTTCGGCCACCTGCTGGACGTCACCGCCGTCGAGGTCGGCCACCTGAACTGTTTCTACGCCGTTGCCGTCCACACGGTCGGCCACCTGAACTGTTTCTACGCCGTTGCCGTCCGCACGGTCGGCCCCCTGAACGGTTTCCATGTCGCCACCATTGCCGTCCGCACGGACGGCCCCCGGAACTGTTCGACCATGGACTTCTGTGCCGTCGGCCTCCGGGCCGGCCCCCTGATCACATGAACTATGATTTTCTGGACCGTCACCCTCCGGGTCGGCCCCCTGAGGAGTCATGAACTGTTCCCTGTGCTCCTGTGATTTTGATGGACATTTTGGTTTTTTTGGCCTTGTTTCTGGCCCTCCGTCCTGGACCCCACCGCCCGCCCTTGGTGGGTTGTTTTTGGTTTTGTTTTTCGAGGTTTTGGGCGTCTGGAATCCGCCCTTGAGGGGGGGGGCTCTGTCACAGGCTGGGTCTCTGACCCAGCGCTCTGAGTTCATGTTTGTATTTGTCTCATTTTGTTATGTGATTTAGTTTGTGTTATTTCCTATCTGCCTTTAGTTTAGGCAGTTATTGTTCCTGGGTTTTCTATGTTTTGGGGTTTTGTATTTATTCATCACATATTAGGTCTGTTAAGTTGTGTTGTCATGTTTTAGTATTTCCTGTTTTATTCTGACAATGTCATGTGTTCTTTGTTTATTGTATTTAGCTTTCCTCTCCTGGTCCTGTCATTAGGTTTATGTCTGTCAGCTGTTTTCCCCCATGTGTCGCCACTTCCCCTGATCACCTCATGTCTGTATTTAAGCCTTTTGTTTTCTTCATGCCATTGTCAGGTCGTCTGCTCATCCATGTCTCATCTCCAGGTACCCATGTCAGTTCACTATGGTTAAGGTTTTTCATGTTTTGTTATTAGTTCACCCAGTTTAGGTTATTGTTTAGTTTTCACCGATGCCCTATTATTTTGTACCCTCGTTGCTAACCTCAATAAACGGCTTGTTTTGTTAATCCACACCACGTTTTGGTCTGCGTTTGAGTCCTCCTCTGCAACACATACAGTCTGCCCCAGCCAGACCGTGACACCCGGTGTGAAAGCCTTGCCCCTATAGAACACCAGCACTGCAGAATATCTGAACACTGCCTGCTGAGGGACAGGAACCTGGAAGGAGTGCTTGAAAAGAGCAGTCTGTTGTGATCCACAGAAGTGATCTGAAACACTCTGTTTTAGATCACTTCTGTGGATCATACTGTTTGATGATCGTGTTTCAGGCTCACTGTTAGATGAGCAGAAGAGTCATTTACTGCAGACATTTAAGGAGATGTGTACCACTGGACTGCAGACTGATGGAAACCAGACTGATAGCAACAACGAATCCACGCTTATCCGCTGCAACTGCTGCTACAACCTGCCGGTACACATGTGCACACAAACCCACAGACAAACACTCACAGTTCGTCAGCTCTTTAGGTGGTGGGGTCACTTCCTCTTCTCTCCATGCAGGCTATGGTGGTTTTTGCAGACACAGCTCATTTCCTATCGGAGCTGTACCCTTCTTTCTCTAGTCTTTGTAGTGACCCAGAGGTCTGTGTCCGGCGCAGCGCAGCAGCCAGTTTCCACCAGGTGAGATCCAGGCCTGATTCCAGATGGTCTATCCTCAGGGATTGGGCCTTTTGGCTGAGAAAGAAAGACATAAATGATCAAATAAAATTGCTAAATGATTGCCTCACTCTGATTGACTGCTTCCTTTCCCACCTTGCTGTCAGGTGGTCAAGTTGCTTGGTTCAAAAGTCCAGCTGGTCCACAAAGAACTTCTGTGTCTGCTTCAGGATGATGCACTGGAGGTGAGCGGCAATGCCCACTATCACTGTTTCATCAATCAGGATTTAGGGCCAAATGCCAATAACTTTCTGTGATGTCACAGTTTAGAAAATCATACATCAGGTTTTATTTGAATAAAGTGTTATGTTGGATTTTCTCTTGAGGTGCTGGATGCTCTGATGACTCATGTAGAAGAAACTTTGGAGGCAGTTCTGTCACGAGGAGAGAACCAGACGTTGGACAATAAGGTGAGAAAATAAAAATTTTCATTTTCACTTTAGTTTATCTCTCATTGCTTCCTTTAATCAAGTTCCCAGATCTGATGGCAGGACTACTGTTAGCTGAACAGAAGATTGGACGTTCCTTACGTTGGCGGCTTCACGAGAAGCTGCTACAACGTTATAGCTGCCTGGCAAGACTGCTTCCTGGAGAGCTGCTACACCAGAGCTTCTCACCTCGCATCTTCATTATCCTCACCACCAATGTGAGCACTGCCACATGCCACACCACGTCACAGCATGCTACATACAATATCCCATAGTATCCCACAGGTGAACCTGTGACAATAACGCTGCTGTTTTGGTTGCAGAAAGTGTTGCCGGTACAGAAGGCGGCAGCTCGCACATTCTGCACATTCCTGCGCTACAACCGCAAACAGGAGCAGCGTCAGGAGATGATGGGGCGACTCATACAAGGTCAGAACATTTCTGGTTCTTCTGGCACTTTTACTCTGATATTTGAACAGCAGAACATCAATAGGAATGCAGCTAACATGTAAATGCTGACAATCTGATAATCTCAGATCTGGCTCAGGGACGCAGCTACTGGCATCGTCTGAGGTTCCTAGATGTTTGTGAAACTGCCACAGAGATTTTCTCCAGAAAATACTTCAACAAACATTTCCTGATTCCAGCACTGGAGCTAGTCCATGACCCAGTTGCCAATGTCAGGTACATCATACTCATTTCGTCCAATGAGACATTGGCAAATCTGTCCGACATCCTACTAAACACACCTTTCTGGCTCTCAGGTACAAGCTGTGCCAGTTGCTGCCCAGGTTGCGTTCTTCGCTTCGTCTGCCAGCTGACAAACAGCTGCTACAGAAACTTGACTTCTGCGTCCAGAAGCTGCTTTGCAAAGAGAAAGACAAAGATGTGGTGGCCATGATTCGCAAGGTAACGCCTACCAGAGTCCAGACTATTCCAGATATTCAGGTCTGCAGACTTCAGATTCTGACTGTGTTGTTGATGAAGGTGATCAATGTTTCCATCGTCTTTTCCAGACAGTCTTGGAACTGGACAAACTAGACCTCTCAGAACCTGTAAGAAGTTGCTTTAACATGGAGCTGAAATGAGAATACAGGTTTACTACTGACCTCTAACCTCCTTCATGTCTTGTGTCTGTGGACAGTTTCATAAGAGGCAGGAGAGGGACTTGTTGGACCAGAAGAAGGAGAAGGAGGAGACGCTGTTGCTGGAGATGGTGAGTCTGAGACCTGCTACTAGACTACAGCCTGAGCTGCCTTGCTTTGTTATAAAAATGTCTTTGTGTTGTCAGGAACAGCTGGAGAGGCAGCAGAATGAAGGAAAACTGAACTCTGACAAACACCCGGAGAGAAAAAGTGAGCTGGGGGGGGCAGTCTCAGCAGAAATTTAGACCTGCAGTTCAGTCTGTAAACCATGTTTCTTTGACAGGAAGAGACAGCAAGACCAGTCTATCTGCCACCAAGTCCATGTCTGTGTCCTCATCTGCAGGCGCCTCATCCTCCTATGGTGAGACGATGATGATGATGTTAATGATGGTGATGACGGTGATGATGATCTCCTCTCTGTGCAGGTAAAGAGATGAGAAAGGCAAAGCTGTCACGGAGTCGGTCCCTCACCAGTCAGCCGACAACATCTAAACCTGTGACCTCAGACAGATCTCTGTAAGAACATCAACTTCCTCCACCCTCACCCTTAATTACATACATGTAAACCTTCTGCAGCACAGAAAAAATGTGTGTCTCTGTATTAACAAGGCTGATACAAAGGTCATTCTGAGTCTAGCCTGAGGTTTGAATTCTGCTATACAAAGATCTCATCTGTGACCAACTGTGAATATTATATATAATATTGACAAAGTAAAGACCATTAATACAAAATAAGACCACATGTAAAATAACATTTATTACAGTAAAAAAAAGATCATGCTAATAATGCCTCGTTGGCTGCATGTCGCAAAATGAACTGGTTGCCATTCTTCTGAAGTTTCTTTACAATTGTCCACTTTTTTAGTTAAAGCTTTTACCCAGCACATTGCACGCTCCTGCTTCCTACTTGCTTACCGGTAGCTTATACCCACTCTCACACACGAGCAGTGCAATAATTGTTTAGGCAAGCTTGACCTTCAAAATAAAATCAGCACCATTTCAACTAAATGAAAAAAAAAGTAACAGATTCCACTTGCAATTACAGCTATGACATTGACAAAAAATTATATAAACATTATCCTTATGGCAACAGATACACAATGGATGGCATTACCTTGGCCTCCAGTAACACTGTGAGGACCTTGGAGTTATTTTTAACCAGGATATGTCCTTCAATTTACATATTAAACAAATATTTAGGACTGCTTTCTTCCATTTGTGTAATATTTCTAAAATTTGAAATATTTACTTACTTCAAGGCTGGACTACTGTAATTCATTATTATCAGGATGTCCTAAAAATTCCATGAAAAGCCTTCAGTTAATCCAAATGCAAGAGTACTGATAGGGACTAGAAAGAGAGAGCATATTTCTCCTGTATTGGCTTCCCTTCACTGGCTTCCAGAATCAAGCTTAAAATCCTTACTTAACACATAAAAGTCTTGAATAATCATGCTCCATCTTATCTTAAAGACCCAATACCATCCATCCATCCATCTTCATCCGCTTTATCCGAGGCCGGGTCACGGGGGCAGCAGCCTAAGCAGAGAGGCCCAGACCTCCCTCTCCCCAGCCACCTCCTCCAGCTTATCCGGGGGAACACCAAGGCGTTCCCAGGCCAGCCGAGAGATATAATCTCTCCAGCATGTCCTGGGTCTGCCCCGGGGCCTCCTCCCGGTGGGACATGCCCGGAACACCTCACCCAAGAGGCGCCCAGGAGGCATCCTTGTCGAATGCCCGAACCACCTCAGCTGGCTCCTTTCGATGTGGAGCAGCAGCTGCTCTACTCTGAACCCCTCCCGGATGGCCGAACTTCTCATCCTATTTCTAAGGGAGGCCATCCACCCTTCGGAGGAAGCTCACTTCTGCCGCTTGTATTCGCGATCTTGTTCTTTCAGTTACAGCTCGTGGCCATAGGTGAGGGTAGGGACGTAGATCGACCGGTAAATTGAGAGCTTCGCATTTACACTCAGCTCCCTCTTCACCACGACGGGCGGGTGCAGTGTCCGCATCACTGCAGCCGCAGCCCCAATCCCAATTCCTTCCACCGCCTGACAAATTTCTCAGTCGATGTCAGCAGCGCTCCGCCAGCACTATACACAGTGCAGGTAGAGCACCGCTTTCCCCTCCTGAGACGCCTGACGGTTTGCCAGAATCTCTTCAAGGCAGTCCGAAAGTCTTTTTCCATGGCCTCTCCGAACTCCTCCCACACCCGAATTTTTGCTTCAGCCACTGCCCGTGCCGCATTCCGCTTGGCCTGTCGATACCTTCACCTCTGGTGTCCACCATTTGGTTCGGGGATCACCACCACAGCAGTCACCAACCACCTTGCGGCCGCAGCTCAATGCAGCAGCTTCGGCAATGGAGACGCTGAACATGGTCCATTCGGACTCAATGTCCCCAGTCTCCCTTGGAATGCTGTTGAAGCTCTGCCGGAGGTGTGCGTTGAAGATCTCGCGGACCCGATACCTTCTTATCTAAATGATATTCAACAGGTACCTTATCAGGGGTAGCAGTAGGCACCATCTCAGTATCCTGTGTGTAATGTCAGGGTCCCTGCTTCATACAATCCTGATCAAACGTTTAAAACCACTTGAAAAATGGCAAAAACTCATATTATGTATGGCTGGAGCTTAACAAGGTTCCATGTAGAGCTTCAACATGCAACAAGAAGAAATGGGAGTGAGACAAAACAATTTTTTGAGCATTAAATTTATTGAGAACAATGCTTAAACTGAAATGGGCTGTTTTACAGCTGATCAAAAGTTTAGGACCACATGCCTTTAAAAGGCCAAAAATGTGGATTCATTGTCATTTTCTGTCAGGAGGTCACACTGTCATGACATTCTGATGGCAAAGGCAAAGAAACTTTCCCTTTTTGAACGTGGTCATGTTGTTGAACTGCATAAGCAGGGTCTCTTGCTGCTCGCCATCACTGCTGAGGTGGGATGCAGTAAGACGGTCATTTGGAATTTCTTAAATGATCCTGAGATTTATGGAGCGGAAGAGTCAAGTGGAAAATCCAAATAAATTTCACTAGCACTGAGCTGGAGGATCCAATTGGCTGTCCGTCAAGACACTGGAAGATCCTTGACCCAAATTAAGGCGTTACTGGTGCCGACTGCAGCCCCATAATCATCAGATGACATCTGAGACTAATGGGCTTCAAAAACAAAAAATGTCTTCAAAGGCCTCGTCTCCTTGAACGCTACAGAACTGACCATTTGGACTTTGCAAGAGAGCACCAAACATGGGACATTGAAAGGTGGAAGAAAGTTTTATTCTCTGATGAGAAAAAATTTAACCTTGATGGTCCTGATGGTGTCCAACATTACTGGCATGACAAGCAGATCTCACCTGCGATGTTTTCTACATGCCACAGTGGAGGGGGCGCCATAATGGTCTGGGGTGCTTTTTCCTTCAGTGGAACAATGGAGCTTCAGGAGGTGCAGGAGCGTCAAACGGCCATTGGCTATGTCCAGATGTTGCAGAGAGCATCCTTCATGACTGAGAACACTCGTCTGTGTACTAACAATCGGTATTTTTCAACAAGACAATGCTATAGTACACAATGTCCACAGGACAAGGTACTTCTTCCAGTAAAATAACATCTATCATGTGTGTTCCCCTGATCTAAATCCAATTGAGAACCTTTCAGGACGGATGGTAAGGGTACTTAACAAAAATGGAAAACAGTTCCAGACAGTAGATGCCCTTCATGTGGCCATCTTCACCCCTTGGAGAATGGTCCCAGACACCTCATGGAAACTCTTGCATCAAGCATGCCGCAACGAATACGAATATTTGAAATGAACAGCAATAACGGTGAAGCTACTCATTACTGAGTTCATGTTTGGAATTTGATTTCTGTTTTGGGGGGTTTACGGGGTTCTTTGCAGGTGTGGTCTTAAACTTTTGATCAGCTGTAACAGCCTGTTTCAGTTTAGGCGTTGTTTTCAATAAATTGCATGTTCAAAGAATGTTTTGTCTCACTCCCATTTCTTCTTGTTGCATGTTAAAGCTCTACTTAGAACCTTGTTAAGATCCAACAATGCAAAATGCGATTTTATGCCATTTTTAAGTGGTCTTAAACTTTTGATTTGGACTGTATTTTCATTAATTTGGACTGTAAAGACTTATAATTCTATGGCACTGATTAATCCACAGATGAACATGTATCTTGTTAGCGTGTTTGTGTGTGTTGGAAATTTTTTAGGTTGGTTCGTATAAAATTAGCTCTTTTAATTAGAAACTTTTTTTTTTAACTCTAAACAAGCTCTGAGAAAGACCTTACTCCACACTTTGCTAGCTAGCACACCCAGCTTCACATTTTCAAAACAGTAATGTTTATGTATCTTCTGTAAAGACACCAAAATCCAACCTGACTCTGATGCATCCATCGGTTTGAGAATGGGTGTGTGTTGGCGTCAGGTTCCAGAAGTCCATTATATTCTAGTTGATTTATCAATTGTGTGTTTCAGGAAGGTCAAAGAGCTGAGCAGTGGATCTGCATCTGGGAAGGCCTCCATGTTGACCAGTAAAGGTAGCTTACTGACACTCAGGCCTGATCGACTTCAAAGTCAGTCTCTATATGAGTGTCTTTACTGTTTTCATGTCTCTTACAGATGACTCTTTAAGGACAGCTCACTTCAGCATGGGAGCCCAGTCTGCCTCCTCCATGCCAGTCCTGATCCGTAGCAACACCACTAGTCTCCTGGACAGGGCCAGTACGCTGGACCAGAGAGACCACAGGACCAGTAATCTAGAGCAGAGAGACCACAGGCCTAATACACTTGACTACAGGACAGTTAACATGGATCACAGGAACAATATAATGGATCACAGAACCAGTACATTGGACCAGAGAGACCACAGAACCAGTACCTTGGATCAGCGAGACCACAGGACTAGTACTCTAGAGCAGAGAGACCACAGGACCAGTACCTTGGATCAGCGCAGTAAAACAATGGATCGGGGGTGCGGCATGAAGGAAGGCCAGTCCAGGAAGCTATCCATGTAAGTTCTTTGTTCTAGCATAAACCTGGGTCCTGTTCCACAACATGGAATTAGAAAAAGTGAGTTCAGGTGCTTTGGGACCAAACAGTTTTGAGGATCATTGAGGATAACTTTCAGAGAGCTCTGTTATTTATTTCTTCCTCCATACAGTTAATGTAAGGACAGTTAATGTAAGGGCAAATTTCTACTGATGTTTAAATCTTTGCAAATATTAAACAATGGTTTAAACTTCGGTGACTGTCCAAAGTTTTCAGTAGTCAATCTATTAGAGGACAGAAACAGCCATCTGTGGACACCACAGAATTACCATGAGATAAGAACCACATCGTAAACTGTTTGATCCACAGTTTATTTTTTATCTACACTTTATTATCTTTTCCCATTACACTCCTGTTTAAAGTTTAAACATAAATCCTTCACCATGATCCAGAATTCAGCTCCTTAGGAGGCCCCACCTTTTATTTTCTAACCACCATGATGGCGGTTTTCTTTGCCCATACAGATGAACGCAAAGCAATAAAGTTATTGATTATTGATTGACCTTTGATCAGCTGATCTCAGGGCTACTGAGTAAGAAGTCTGATCTGGTTTCATTTTCTCATATTTTGCAGAAACAGGAAGTCGAACTCTTTCAGCGTCCAATCGGGACGAGACTGAAGATGATGACATCATCATACCTCCACTAGGCCATTAGCCAGTCAGCATTCAGAAAAGAGTTTCCATTCAGCTTCAGGACATTACCCAGAATACATCAGGACCTCATCAGAGACAGGGGAGTCTGATTCTACCTGTATCTATTGAGAACTGTGTAGACTGATGATCTCATCCTGCCACCTGATTGATTCAGTAAAAGAGTCCACCCACAAATTGTTGCTGTGTTCTTATTGGTTAAAGCAGGGGTCTCAAACTCGTGGCCCGGGGGGGGGGGCTCCCTATGTTAATGTGAAGAAATATAATGCAGTTTGATCTGTGAAGTTACTTTTTTTGTTAGGGAGGATTTGTTTGTTGTTGAGTGCAATGTTAAAACAAGTTCTTTAAAAAGCCAAAAATGGACAGCAAGGCAATGTGACCAGAGTACAAACATGCTGAGGGATTGGCTGTGTTAGTTCAGTGAGAGTCAAAAACTAATGTGTACACTGCATTTTTATTCTGTTAAATATGAACAAAATGATAGCAGAAGTGCTGCCACATGTCTAGCCAGAAAGAGAGGACCAACATGTTTATTTGGTCATTCAATGAAAGGCTTCCGTTAGTTAAGAGAGAGAGAAAAAAATTGTCTTGTCAATATACAATATTTGAATTTTTTTTAAAAACCAAACAAACAAACACTACATATTAGGAAATATTTGTGGGTGTTTTCTTGTTTGTTTGTTTTGTACTACTTGAACATTAAAGTGGCCCTCCAATGAGACGACAGTGCCAGGAGTGGCACACAGCTCATTTAAGTTTGACACCCCTGGGTAAAAGGTTTCAGCTGCTGTCCTGTGACTTTTTTCTCTGAGCTTCTCTCATAGTGTCATTTCAATAAAAGTTCATATGATCCAAAGATCAGAAAAAAGTGAATATCAATCCCACTCCACCTGCAGCATTAACACGTTTCCTTACTGGTTATCTAACAAAGTCATACATAATCAATCACCAGTCACGGTGAACAAACCAGGACTGAAAAACCCTACATGTAATGCAGTACTTTTACTTGATATTTGTACATCAGCGGAGGTTGAGAATACTTCTTCCACAGGTGAGCACCTATGAACACATCAGTACTGCGGAGGATTCACGTTAAATAGGTTTAATATAAATGCAACAGCACAGGATACACAACATGCTAATCAGCTGTAAACACAATGTGCAGCTGATGGAGAGGTCTACATCAGAGTTTCACATAGAAGTTTCAAAAGTGGAAAAGAATTTAAAAAAAACAACAGTTAAAACAAACAAAAATAAAATATCAGAGCTAACTTACTGAAATTACTGATGAATATTATCTATATTCTCTGTGAAACTATGGCCTCAGTCACACTAGAGGAAAAAACAGGAGAGTAACCTTCATGTGACCAGGAGAAATCAGCCAATGACTGCACTGAATTCTTTTCACGTCTGGGGCTGATTGTAAGTAATCCGGCAACCTATCACTCAATCATCTAACTTATAAACACAGACAGATTGCCAACATGGATAAATTACTCAGCCTTAAAACTTTGGCTCTGTCCTGTCGCACTTTACTCAGTACTCACTTTGAGCGTTAACCCTAACATATCCCTGCTCCACAGTGATACTGGGACTTCTGAAAAAGTTGATTCTGTTCGTCTGGACGTTTTCAGTGAGAAACGTTTTGTCATCATCAGGTGACTTCTTCAGTCTCAAGTCACTGCAGGTTTCCAACCTTATAAACAGTACATGATAGGTTCAAGCTACAAACCTATTCGCTGGAACGTTGAAGACAATATAATTACACAGCAAGCAAGACACGAAGTAGGCAAAGTTCTTCATGTTTCTCGTGCACGGGAGAGAACCGGACAAACGCCGTTCCTTCGCTTGACCCCAGTTGCTCTCGTCCACTCCCCCGTAACACTGCTCTTTTATTGAGGTTACATGAATATACATAGGTTCATTAACATATTTAACATATGACGTCTACATACAAACAAAGAGTACGTTACCTGTGTGTTGTGTAAGTGTGTGTGTGTGTGGGGTCAGAGTGTGACCCCATAAATGACTTCCCTAAACCTGCTGGTCTGGAAGTCCAGCAGTTCATCTAAACAAAAGGCACTTAGCCTAAAACAGGTATAGATACGTTTATCCTACCATAAAACAATAAGACAAGGTACGACCTCTCCCATGCTCCCAGAGTGCTCTCTAATGCACACAAAGTTTGCAGACTATCAAGGATCAAACCTCTACCAATCTACAACTAATTATAAAACTCTAAGCATATATAAGTAGATATTTCTAAGCATAAATGACAATCAACAATACAAAACCTAACAGTACATTTGCACAATGACTAAAACCAGCCCACTGAATAATGGGCTGCGAGGTCAGTTCCTTGATCAATTATATGCAACTTGTCATGACCATTGGTCAACCACTATTGATCAATAGCCATGAGTACCATTCACAGAGAGAAATTCAGTGGGCTAGTTTCAGTTATTGTGCAAATGTACTGTTTATAAGGTTGGAAACCTGCAGTCAGCTGAGACTGAAGAAGTCACCTTATGATGACGAAACGTTTCTCCCACTGAAAACGTCCAGATGAACAGAATCAACTTTTTGGGGATTTCCTTAACTAGATGATTGAGCATGCATCAAGACAAATACTGGGATTTGACTTAAACTGAGCAAAACTGAACTTGATGGAGCATCAAGGAGAGGAAGAAGGAGAATCCCAACACACTGTGGATGCAAGGTCCTATTGCCTTTTAGAGCAGAGTGGCTTTAAAAGTCTTTATTCTTCACAGAGATCAGTACACAACAAAAACGTGTGCGCACACACAGAGCTACATTCATATTTCCTTCTTTTACTTCCCTCAATAGGCCATAATGCAAAATGTATCTCTGCCAACATGCAGCTATTAATGTGGCCATATTAATGTTTGAACGTCACAATATGTTAAATGGGTTCAATTAATGCGTGCAAAGACTTACGCATTCTCCAAATACAAGACAAATGTTTACCACACAAGAACTAAATCCAGCTGTGCCATGTATGTGTCAAACTGCAACAACAGAAAATGCGGCCAGTTTAAAGAAAGAAGTGATAAAAATTTATACTCAGTAGATTCTTAAGAAAACAGACCGCTTTGATGAAGGATTTTTCTTCTGCATTCCTGCCTCAACTGTGAACTTGGGAAGGAGTCTTGCTCCATTCACTGAGATCAAAGGCAATCTTTCAGAGTCTGAGGGAATAAAATGAAAATGACTCAACTCTGTATCACATCACCATGGACCACGGGTGTTGATTCTTTCATTCAGGAGTGTGTCTGTTCTTCTTTATGGGTCCATTAAAGCAGCTCTAGAACCATTTACCTAGTAATTCTTTAGAGATGCCCTCATAGCAACGCTTTCTTACTGTGGATACAGAACTCCAAAATATGAAAATCTTCTTACTAATTGATCAACCCTTTATCACATCTTAATCCACCAATGTTGGCCTGAAGACAGCAGCTGAGTAGGAGTGGTTCCTCTAATAACTACTTTCTGTCTTCAAAGTGACCATCTCAAAGCTTCACAGAGATCACAAGGTGACTGCATACGGTCACACCGTGATCTCCAACCATTGTTTTTCCTAGTGTGACTGTGCTCTTATTGATAATGATAAAGATGTTACAGTCAGATGTCAGAGAGAATGTTACAGACAAGCCGCTAATGGGACGCTAACAGAATTAATAATGTAAATCGCTGTTATATATCTAGCTAATATTTGTCACAGGACATCATTAGAAGATGGGACGGGGGGGGGGGTGACTGTTTGCCGCCGGGGAGGCTTGGGTTGGTGTTTGGGCCCATTTATTTGCAGGTGGGGTCGTTGACTCGGCCAATGAACATCAGGCCACTGGTGCTTTGATGGTAGATGATGAAGATGAAGGGTCTGTTGAATGTCAGTCGAGGAGGAGGTGAGGAGAACACTGCATTTCCGGCGCTGGTGTCACTGCTGCTCTCTTCAACGGAGATGACGGACGTATGATACACCTGAGTGGAGAAGAAACCACAGCAGAATCTCGATTATTTAAACCAGGGTTAGGCACCTCCAGGCCTCGAGTGCCGGTGTCCTGGAGGTTTTAGATGTGTCCTTGATCCAACACAGCTGATTTAAAGGGCTAAATGACTCCTCAGCATTTCTCGAAGTTCTCCAGAGGCCTGGTAATGAACTAATCATTTGATTCAGGTGTGTTAACCCAGGGTGCGATTCAAAACCTGCAGGACACCGGCACGCGAGGCCTGGAGTTCGACACCCCTGATTTAAACCTTTCCTGAATAAATCAACACAGATGTCATCATCAGGTGATCAAATCTCTGTGACCATGGACACTCTAAAATATGGACGTAATGTCTGGGTCTGAAAAGTGAAGCGAACACTGAAATGACTTAAACCTGTATTCTCTGTAATGGCAACTTGAAGGAGATAACTGAGGGCAAAAAGGTTTCTAGTCCTTTATGAAATTTGGTGGTGAAAAGGGCTTCCTGACCTCTGACCACAGTTCAGGGCTCAGTCCTATGTTTCAGAAAGGATGATGACCCAGGGGACGCTTGTGATCACATAAAAAGTGATTGACCGGCAACTTTTTACCCCTTTTGGCTGGATGTTAGATGCTCCAGGCTCTTGTTTTTTGTTTTTTTGTTTTTTTATTTATACAGCGCCAAATCTCAGCAACGGTTGCCTCAAGGTGCTTTATATTGTAATGTAGACCCTACAATAATACATACAGAGAAAAATCCAACAGTCATATGATGCCACTTTGGCAACAGTGGGAAGGAAAAACTGGTAAAAACCATAGGCCCACCCCAGTGCATGCTGGTCCTATACCAGTCCTTTTACTTACAGAAAATGGTCCTAGAGTTCTTCCTACCTGACTTAACAAGATAAACAATAACAACAAAAAAAGAAAAAGAAGTATTAACCTACAAATTAAACTAGCAAACAACCCGAAAATATGAGTAAACCAACAACAAGCTTTAACAAATTTCAAAAATAATAAAAATAAAGAATAAATAGCTCCAACACCTGGAATTACAGGTTTAACCATAAAGAGAATTTATTCTGAACTCTGCCCTTTGATGTCATCACAACCCCCCTCCAGGTGGTTGTGATGACATCACAACCCCCTCCAGGTGGAGATGCCTCATATCCAAACAGCTCTTAATGTGGCAGACACTCACCTGTTTAAGTTTGGACCCTTCAGCTCCACCCATGTTGCTGAGGTCAGCGTCATCCTGAAACACCTGGGTGATGTCAAGAGTCTGCAGTGCATCCTTAAGTGAGTATGAACGGTCCAATGAAAAGCGAGGAAACTGTACCTCCAATTTCCTATTTACAAAAGAAGAACATTTATTTCCTGGTTTTAATTAAGAAGCCAGTGGGAGGAAGAACAGTATAGGAGGGAGGGAGGAAGGAAGGAAGGAAGGAAAGGAAAGGAAAGGAAAGGAAAGGAAAGGAAAGGAAAGGAAGAGGGCCTCACGTCTTCTTCAGCTGGCGGATCCAGGCCTGGATCTTATCAGCCGTAACTTCCTCCTCCACGGCGGTGACGTCCACACCTTCATCGGGAAGCACGGCCAACATGGCTGCACCGTCTCTCATCGGCAGCTTCAGCACGCCAGCCTTCACCGCAGCATCGTACGCCAGCAAGTACTTATCGGCCCTAAACATCATCGGAACCATGACGACATGATAGCTATCCACATAGAACCGCTCGTCCTGAGTGGACGACGCATTAAAGGGCGGAGTGAAGCTTGCTGAAACACACAGAAACTTTATTTGAACATATTATTGAGACAAGCTGCAGTTCTTCTGACGTCCAGCAGAGGAGTCATGCACAGGACTGTTAGTGACCTACGGTATTAACGTCCTGACACTTTAATTGGTGTGGAGATTTTAAGCATGTTGATGCGGACTCCATGCTATCGGCATACCGGCAGAGCGTGGATCAAGAACACAGGACAATCAAAAGAGCTGTCACACCTTAGTTCAAAGACTGAGGAGGTGGAGTTGTGGAGCCTCGCAGGACTGCTTCAACACTCTAAGTCCTGCCCTCTGGCAGATGATACATACCTCTGTAGGCTGTAACGGCGGCGAGCAGCAGCTGGGTCTGATGGTCCACTTCGGAAATGAAATCCTGGACCTGGTCTACAGTCTGCTCCAGCGCCCACTGGTTGATGGTGTTGATGGCTTCATAAGCATTTGTGTAGTCCACACCCTGAACTGTGCCTCCGAGCTTGGTCTGAACCAGGTTCAGGTAGGACGAGGCCACTTGGACACTCTGAGAGGGGAAGATGGCCGCACCCTGCTGCAGAGAGACTGTCGGAATGGCGTTCCTCAGAGTCTGAAACACATCTGAGCACAGGAGCACCACTTAGAACCTGAACCACAACCAGAATCTGGTGACCCTTGACCTTAAACCCACCTGGGAGTGTCTGAGCGTCCAGCCTGGTCAGCGTAAGTCCCGCCTGCAACTGCTCGCGGGTCTGTCCGTTGGTGGCACTCAGCAGCACTGTCAGAGCAGCAGACAAAGTGAACGGACACAGTAGGACGTTCTCGTCAGTGCGGGCGGCGAGTACTCGGTACAGACGGGCGCCAAAGTCCGCGTTCCTGCTGATCAGGTCCTGCAGAGCACTGGTCTCTGAGGAGGCGGGGCTTAGCAGGAGTACGAGGACAATGCTGACCAATGAGATGGGGCCCGGGTGAGTCATGGCGTCCTGCGTGTTAGATAAACAAAGCCTGAACCTGTGCTGTACAGTGGGGCAAAAAAGTATTTAGTCAGCCACCGATTGTGCAAGTTCCCCCACTTAAAATGATGACAGAGGTCAGTAATTTGCACCAGAGGTACACTTCAACTGTGAGAGACAGAATGTGAAAAAAAAATCCATGAATCCACATGGTAGGATTTGTAAAGAATTTATTCGTAAATTAGGGTGGAAAATAAGTATTTGGTCACCTCAAACAAGGAAAATCTCTGGCTCTCACAGACCTGTAACGTCTTCTGTAAGAAGCTTTTCTGTCCCCCACTCGTTACCTGTATGAATGGTACCTGTTTGAACTCATCATCTGTATAAAAGACACCTGTCCACAGCCTCAAACAGTCAGACTCCAAACTCCGCCATGGCCAAGACCAAAGAGCTTTCGAAGGACACCAGGAAAAGTATTGTAGACCTGCACCACACTGGGAAGAGTGAATCTACAATAGGCAAGCAGCTTGGTGTGAAAAAATCAACTGTGGGAGCAATCATCAGAAAATGGAAGACATACAAGACCACTGATAATCTCCCTCGATCTGGGGCTCCACGCAAGATCTCATCCCGTGGGGTCAAAATGATCATGAGAACGGTGAGCAAAGATCCCAGAACCACACGGGGGGACCTGGTGAATGACCTGCAGAGAGCTGGGACCAAAGTAACAAAGGTCACCATCAGTAACACACTACAACGGCAGGGAATCAAATCCCGCAGTGCCAGACGTGTTCCGCTGCTGAAGCCAGTGCATGTCCAGGCCCGTCTGAAGTTTGCCAGAGAGCACATGGATGATACAGCAGAGGATTGGGAGAATGTCATGTGGTCAGATGAAACCAAAGTAGAACTTTTTGGTATAAACTCAACTCGTCGTGTTTGGAGGAAGAAGAATACTGAGTTGCATCCCAAGAACACCATACCTACTGTGAAGCATTGGGGTGGAAACATCATGCTATGGGGCTGTTTTTCTGCCAAGGGGACAGGACGACTGATCCGTGTTAAGGACAGAATGAATGGGGCCATGTATCGTGAGATTTTGAGCCAAAACCTCCTTCCATCAGTGAGAACTTTGAAGATGAAACGAGGCTGGGTCTTCCAACATGACAATGATCCAAAACACACCGCCCGGGCAACAAAGGAGTGGCTCCGTAAGAAGCATTTGAAAGTCCTGGAGTGGCCTAGCCAGTCTCCAGACCTCAACCCCATAGAGAATCTGTGGCGGGAGTTGAAAGTCCGTGTTGCTCGGCGACAGCCCCAAAACATCACTGCTCTCGAGAAGATCTGCATGGAGGAATGGGCCAAAATACCAGCTACTGTGTGTAAAAACCTGGTAAAGACCTATAGTAAACATTTGACCTCTGTTATTGCCAACAAAGGTTATGTTACAAAGTATTGAGTTGTATTTTTGTTATTGACCAAATACTTATTTTCCACCCTGATTTACGAATAAATTCTTTACAAATCCTACCATGTGGATTCATGGATTTTTTTTCACATTCTGTCTCTCACAGTTGAAGTGTACCTCTGGTGCAAATTACTGACCTCTGTCATCATTTTAGGTGGGGGAACTTGCACAATCGGTGGCTGACTAAATACTTTTTTGCCCCACTGTATACCTGGGGTCCGTTCTTCGTACCTCGCTTACTACATCCAAGATCAAATCATCGCGCCTACTTTGACCTCGCTATCCCGGTTCTCCGAACACACCTGTTGTTGACGATTAGTATAGCTGGATGAAGTAATGTGAGATCACTGGGTGGCTTAACAGGGGCTACGCATCGATAGTAGAAACATTGATTGGCAACCCTTTGATTGGTCAGCG
This sequence comes from Copadichromis virginalis, assembly GCF_057382275.1. Taxonomy (NCBI): domain Eukaryota; kingdom Metazoa; phylum Chordata; class Actinopteri; order Cichliformes; family Cichlidae; genus Copadichromis; species Copadichromis virginalis. Next base: position 27,825,093 of record NC_140632.1, on the reverse strand, counting down.
AAAATGTCGAAGGAGCGCGCTCAGTATTTTTCGGCAGCAGAGCAAGAACTCTTGATTGAGGGATTTCAGGAGTTTCAGAGTTTAATTAAAATGCAAGGGAACACTGCAAAGGCTGCAAAAGCAAGGCTGGCAGAAAGTTGCTGACAAATTAAACTCGTAAGTAATTTAATAATAATAATAATAATGGATTGGATTTATATAGCGCTTTTCAAGGCACCCAAAGCGCTTTACAATGCCACTATTCATTCCCCCTCACATTCACACACTGGTGGAGGCAGCTACGGTTGTAGCCACAGCTGCCCTGGGGCAGACTGACAGAAGCCAGGCTGCCATATCGCGCCATCGGCCCCTCTGGCCAACACCAGTAGGCGGTAGGGTACATTTATTATATTATATTACATTATATCATATTATATTATATTACATTATATCCTCTATCACATTAGAGCCACAACAGGACCCACTAGAACATGGGAACAAGTAAAAGTGAAATATAAGAATATTCTACAGCATGGTAATATTTATCACTTATATTGCTTTTAGTCTCTTGAAAAGAGACCCTGAAATAATCTGTTTGTTTGTTTATAACAGCAACCAGGAAAAGGGCAGAGCAAAAAAAGACAGGTGGTGGTCCTGCACCCCCTCGTCAACCAGTTGGTTAAGTAAATAATACCCTCACAGGAAAATCGATATCTCTCTATGAGCACACTGTCGCGCTGAGCTAAAGGATCCTGTCTATCCCGCAATATACGCTGAATTCTGAAAACTCTCCTTATCAATCTTGCACCTTCCGCAATGGGTGGCTGCGACAGACTTCCCAAATCCACCTTCGCTTTTATAGCCGTGGTCTCTCATCTTGCTTACATGAAGTAACTTACAATTACAACTCTAAAATATGAATTACATCTGAAATAATCAAATACATGAAATAGAATGATTAATAGTACATTTCCCTTTTTTAAGGAAATGACCTGTATGTATCTGTATGAAATCAATAAAAGAATCAAGTGCTGCATTATCTTTAGTTACATTGATAATATTTATTTATGGACAAACAGTGGTAAAATATCGCTGTTGCTTTCGTATAAATGAAGCGGACATACCTGAGTGGCCGCGATCTAATCCAGTTTACATAAAGTAAGCCTGCTCCCAAGCAGGTTTACGCTTACGGATCTGTTGCTATGACAGCAAGTCCCGGATGAGCTTCGGAGAACCGAACGATCCAAGGTCACGCGAAATCGTCAACAATCAAATCCAGCTAACTTACTTAGCGAGGTACGAAGAACGGACCCCTGGGCCCTATTTCAGAAAGCAGGTTTAGAAAACTCAGAGTTAAAAACGATACTCAGGGTTGAGTAACCCTGAACTGTCCAACTCGGAATATTCGGTTTCAGAAAGGCTGATAACAATTAGTTCAATCAACGCAGAGTTGCTTTAACCCCAAATTAAGCGAGCGCACGAGGATACATAAAGCCCTGATCAGTGGAGCACAGATTAAGCGAGTCACCATGGAGACGGAGGGAAAGAAGGCGCGGTCAATGTATCTTACAGCGCTTGAGGCCGAAATTCTGATGGCAGCATATGCCGATAACATGCAAATTTTGCGGAAAAAAAGTAACACAGCCTCAGCTGCAAAAGAAAGGGAGCATGCATGGCAAAGTATAGCCGACAGAGTCAATGCGTGAGTGTTAATTTAAACATTGATCTAGGGATTTACACCCATTTAACACGTTATTTTATTACATTTTATTTTATTTTTTATTTTATACATTTTATTTTGTGATGTGATGTGAGCACAGGTGCAACCCAACAGGCCCCAAACGTTCCTGGCAGCAAGTAAAAATGAAATATAAAAATATAGTCCAAACAGGTAAGGTGTAATTGTATTATGAGCCATAGTGCTTGGTCTGTTTGTCCTATGTAAATCAATTGCAGTTAGAGGCTAATTTTCTTTCTGTAAGCACTTATTGAAATTATCTGAGCACATTACAAGTACATATTTGCTTACTCTGTATGCTCAAATGTGACCCATTATAGCCACTAGAAAAAAAGCGGAGGCCCGAAAAACAGGTGGGGGTCCTCCACCACCACCACTCACAGAGGCTGAGCAGTTGGCTTCCACATTTGTGATAATGTTGGCAGCATCACATATGATCTTCACAGTGCAGAGAACACAAATTAGCATCCATTACTATAATGACATAATTTGTTAGTTTGAAATGCTACAGGGAACCATGTACCTGTACATTAATGCTGTGGAAAGACTTCCTGTTCACATTGCTCCTGATTGGAATGTGAGTGCCATCTATACAGCCAATCACGCCTGGGAACCGTGAGAATAAATGTAAAATTTAAGTAGTAGTTCAAGTATCACCACATCATGAATTAAGTTTTGTTCATCCTGATACCTGCAATTTTGTGGAATCCTTCTTTGATAAATCTTGTGGGTCTATGACCGGGGAACACCACAAACGAGTACAGGAGACGTTTCAGTGCAACTGTAACATTCCTGACTGCCCGACAGACGGTAGCCTTGGAAACGTGCTCAGCGTCACCAATATTATACAGAAAGCTCCCGTTTGCAAAAAAACGAAGTGCAATACAAATAATATGTACAGAACTGAGAGAATGTCCGCGATGTGTCACATGAGCAATATTAGGCCTGAGGATGTTATTCAAATAAATTATAGATTGTGCTGAAAAACGGTAACGTTCACACAGGAAATCATCAGGAAATGATAAAATGTCCAAACGCGCTCTAATCACTCTCTCCCGGCGGAGAGCTCTGCGGAGAATTTGGGCTTCAACATCTACTGGCTCTTCAAGGAAAGGGCAGGCCATGTCTGACACTTCCTGCAGTCAGGTTTCTGACAAAGAGGCGGAGAACGTCAGGGTTAGTTGAAGTAAACCTGCTAGGGGGCAGGTCAGCTTCACGGAGTGTGTCGTCATAGTAACTCACTCAGAATTAATCTAAACTCGCTTTGTGAAACCGAAAACCCAGAGTTTTCGTTAACTCAGGGTATACTTACTCAGAGTTTGCACTAAACCGGCTTCCTGAAATAGGGCCCGGGGCCTTACCTGTGAGGTAAACACGACATCACAATAATCACATGAACAGGTGATCGACCACGTCATCGGTCCATAGGGCCACGCCCTTAACATCTCGTGACGTCATTTGTTTTTGTTTCCATTTCCTGATCAGACTTTTAATGTGAATTAATTCTCGATCACTGATCGATCGCTGATTAGCTGACAACAGGAAGAAAATCAATCACAAATCTTACTGATGATCGAGTCTACCGCTGTAAACAACAGCAAACAACCGACAGGAAACAAACACGCTGGGTCTGACCTGCAGCTGATGTTCAATCTCTGATTTTCGATCTGAAGCTTCACGCGATGTGCATCACCGACCAGCTCCCATTCCGACCCTCACCGGAAACTACAGCTCAGAGTACGACACGCCCATTTCAAAATAAAAGCCGAAACTTTATATTACGTCAAACCAAACTATTTTTTAAACTCAATAAGATCAGCTGATCGGTCATAAAGGATCTCACCCCGCTTTGTGGTGTTCATCACGTTCTAGAAACGCAAGTTTTTCTCTTCCGGAAAGCGTCAGTTACCATGGTAACAGACTGTGCCCCTTACCTGGAGAAGATGACAGAGTGGAATTTTTCACTCAGTGAATCACAAAACACCATCATACGACAGGGTATGAGAACAATATATGGAATGTGGAGATAACACGTTGCTGTCCCCTCCTCGTGTCAGTGAAACAAAGCGATCAGTCCCTCAGTGATACATCATCCATCCTCGTTCATGCACGAGGGTGTAACCATCGATAACCTCGCATATCTCCATTACCAGACATTTCGTTTTGCACAAATCCTATCTTCTACATTTGTGTTTTCCTTCTGATCAGACGAAGCTTGCTTCATCGTCCTCATTCTGATTTCCGCCCTGTGTTTATGATTCCAAAGACAAATTGTTTCCTTTATTACTACAACGGAAAGTACGTCCTCGCTAACACAGCGGCACTTTGTCCTGAAACAACAGCTGTAATCTGCACATTACCACTGCTATTTCTTAAAATGACCAATAATGGCTTTTTATTTTTCTAAATGTGGCTGTACCATCCACACCGGTGATTGTCTGCCAAAAACTGCCTTCTTGTTAGTGTATAATATGTGAAACATATATCAAATGTATCCCTCATGAATGATATCACGTCATCTTGAGCAACAAACAACATTCCTGTAACAAGGTAGAAGCCGCAATCAGTTTTTGGCAGTGAGATTTATGTATCCTTTATGTTTGCAGTTTAAAAAAAAATATTGACTTTAAAAATATCTTTTAAGAGTAATCTGACCAAGAGGACAGCTGAAATTGCAACAAATGCAAAAATAGTTCTGTAAATATATTGTAAGTGGACAAAAGGGAGCTGATTGATTATAATGTAAGTGCAATAACACAGTCACAATGATACTTGAGAAACAGGTAATTTTTTAATTTTATATATAACCACTTTGTAATACCTGTTCACCAAAGACTTTTTAGCAACGTAACGATATTACACATAAAAAATAAAAAAACACACGCAAACATTGGAAATCAGTTTTTGGCAGGCAATCCACTTTTTGCCACAACACCGGGATACTCTCTTGCTTCTTTTATGTTGAAAGATTGGGTTGGTTTCCTGTTGTTATGGCAGTGAAACTGCAGGCGCAGTAAAAGGATGGCGACATTAGCCGAGCTAGAGGATAGGCTGCAACAAAGATCCGTGCGAGGCAATAGTCTGACGGTTTTGGTTTTCAAACTACAAAATGAATGAAATGTTTGGATCAATTAAGTAACAATCCCTTTGAGACCTTATACCAGGGGTCGGCAACCCTGTGCACGCCTGCCACAGCTGGCACGAAAAGGGTTAACTGATGGCACGACCCGCAGTGAATTACTCTGAGAAGGTGCATTAAAAATAAAGGGCACCGATGCACATCGCAAGTTAGCTCGCATAGACACATTAGTTGTGTTGCTTCTTAATGACGGCATCTTAGCTAATTACCCAATTACCAGATTCAACTTGTAATTGGCCAAAAATCACCTAGCCTAACGGTGAGAGGGACCTTGCTAGCTGACAGTTTTTTCAAGCGATGTTGAAATTTCCACATTCCGACACTTCAAATGCCTCAGAGCCAGTGCTTTAAGTGGGCTGGTACGCGCCGGTACTCAGTACCGCCACTTCTAAATATAGCTCTTGAGAGTACCGCCACCTCTCCATGCGCCCAGAACGTGCTTTTAGCGTACCGGTACTCTCATTTGCACATCTGTTATAATCGTTTGGCTGCGCTGCCGCTTTTCAGAGCGCCCTTCACAAGCACGCTTCCTAATTCGTCCCACCGAGAGCAGAGACTACATTACCCATACACCAATGTGTTTTACAAGTGAAAAGCGCATGCGTCGCTTTTGCCGTTGTCATGTCAACAACTCAACGTGGTCCGGAGAGGTTGTGTAAAACGCGCAAACAGCTGCTCTGTTAAAATACAAAAACAATGAACACTTAATATGCTCTCCTGGCTTCAGACTCTGAGTAGTAAAAGAACAAGGTCAGAATCAGAGGACTCGCTGGCTGACACCCCACCAAGCCAGAATGATATCGCTGCAGGTCAGATGAAAGCTGCACTAGTGCCGCAGCCGCGGACGACGGCACTTTTTGCGACGACGAGGACGAGAATGACACCATTTCTACCGATGACAACAGCCGCGTTAGCGAGCATGAGTGGCCAGAATGTTGGTCCCAAGCACAAGTCCGGTATTTCTCCACAAATTACAAGTGGCTGATCAGCAGAAATCAAAAGTTGGGTTGTAGTGTGTGTAGTCAAGTTTGTGCTCGCGTGGACATGCAGCAAGGGCAGAGAGTGTCGCAGGAGTGGAGTGGGTGCTTAATCTCGTCTTTTGGAAGGGACAAGGCTGCACAACAAAACTCACTACGAAAAAAAATAAAAGAGCACAGAGACTCAATTTATCACAAGAAAGCAGTTGAAATAAAAGAGAAGGCAACACAAAATACAATGCAAAAACACATTGAAGATATGAGAAAGGCTGACTACGCTTCAACTTGCAATGTGTTTAGAACAGCTTATAAGATTGGCAAGCATGGGCGTCCCTTTACAGACATGCCAATAGATGTCCAGTTGCAAGTCTTAAATGGTGTCAAGATGGGCAGAGTTTTGCACTCTAATAACTCATGTGCAAATATACTGGATCACATTGCAGCTGAAATGAAAAAGAAGGTAGTCAATGACATAGTGATGAATGAAAGAAAATTGTGTGTGCTCATTGATGAATCCACTACAATAAGTGGAAAGTCTGTGCTTGTCGTGTGCCTGCGGTCAGCTATTTCCAGTGAAAATCCAGACACAATATTTTTTGAACTGATTGAGCTGCAGGGGACCACAGCAAAGGACATCACTGAAGCACTGTTAGGATGTCTTCATAATAATGGCTTTGACCCTCACTACCTACAGGAACATTTGTTGGCATTTGCTTGTGATGGAGCCTCAGTGATGCTTGGGAGGAAAGCAGGAGTTGCTGCGCAGCTTTGTTCCAAATTCCCTTACCTGTTTGTCTGGCATTGTTCCAATCACAGACTGGAACTGGCAGTTTGTGATGTTTTGAAGGAGGTAGGAGGAATCAACCACTTTAAAATATTCTTAGATCAGCTTTACTCCCTCTACCATGCATCACCAAAAAAACCAAAGGGAGTTAACCGAGAGTGCTCACAATGTTGGACAACGTCTCCTTGTGATAGGCTGTGTTTTATCAGTGCGTTGGGTTGCTTCAAGTGAGAGAACAGTGAAAGCAGTATGGGAGAACTACCAAGCTCTGCAGGTACACTTTACAAGTGCTGCTGCTGATACCAGCAGGGACTCAAGAGAGAGAGCAAAATACAAAGGACTCAATGATGTTCTCACTACTGTTTCTTTTGTGGTCAATCTTGGCATCATGTATGACGCTCTCACAGAACTCAGTGACCTCTCAAGAATGCTCCAGAGACGGGACATGACTTTGGATCAAGCCGACAGGCAGCTGGACCGACAAATCCGGGTGTTTGAGTCAATGGTATCCACACCTGGTCCCTACACACAAACTGCCATTGAAGCTGAAAAGGAGAAAATCTTCAGAAATGTATGCCTGCATGAAAATCAGAGGGTTATAAAAATCAACCATGGCCAATTTTTCCATAGCCTGGCTGAAAATGTTAAGTGCAGGATGACTCCAACAACTTCCTCGCATGTCAGTAAAACCTCATCTGAAAAGACAGATAGTCACCTCCTCTCAGACATCAAGGTCCTCCAGTCTGACTCCTGGCCTGCATCTCTAGATATTCAATATGGGGATGCAGTGGTCAGACATTTATGTCAGAGATTCAGAGTTGGGGAGAGGGAAAGTGTCCTAGGATTTAGGGAGTATAAAGACCTTAAAGCTTCCAAGACACCAGCAGCCCTGAAGCCGCTTCTTACAGCTGTCCACACCATTGCAGTATCAACAAGTGAATGCGAGCGAGCTTTCAGCTCAATGAATGATACTTTGACAGATAAAAGAAACTCTCTCGACATCAAAAGGCTTTCAAATATGATTTTCCTGAAATGCAACGGACCACCCTTGGATCAGTTTAACGCACAAACATATGTGCAGACATGGCTGGCACTAGGGAGGAGAAGTGCAGCATCCACAAACTGCGAAGCCCAAAGTGAAAGGAAAGTGGAGCCCAAAACGTGCTGGAGCCTTTTCTAGGTAAAATGATTTGTACAGTATTTCTCATTTTTCATTTGGTGTACTGTGATTGTATTTTGCTGAATCTGCTTTTGTATATTTTTCAGGGGTAAAGAAATGAACCATCTTCAAGACTCAAGATTATATTCTACTGTTCTATGGTTATGTTTGGGTTGCTTCAAGTGAGAGAACAGTGAAAGTAGTATGGGAGAACTACCAAGCTCTGCAGGTACACTTTACAAGTGCTGCTGCTGATACCAGCAGGGACTCAAGAGAGAGAGCAAAATACAAATTATTTTATAATTTATTTTATATACATTTTGTGTAAAAAACAAAACAAAAAAACTTTACAAGTGCTGCTGCTGATAGCAGCAGTGACTCAAGAGAGAGCAAAATACAAATTAGTTTATAATTTATTTTATGTACATTTTGTTAAAAAAAAAATTTCAATACCTTTTTGCACATTTTATTTATGTTCAGTAGCTCTTTCTAGCTCAAGCAAATCCACAAACTAATAAAATGATTTATTATTTTGTATAAGGTTGTCTGTTGACTGTTGTATATAAAACCCATTCAATATAGTTGTTGTTACCTCAGGGGAGGCAAAAAAAAATAGAGTACCGGCACCTCTTTTGGGCCACTTAAAGCACTGCTCAGAGCTGTCCACTCAGCGCAGCATCAGCACCACGGAAATACAATAGTGTACTAATGGTAAATGGTCTGTATTTGTATAGCGCTTTACTTGTTCCTAAGGACCCCAAAGCGCTTTACACTATACACATACACACACATTCACACACTGGTGATGGCAAGCTACAGTGTAGCTACAGCCGCCCTGGGGCGCACTGACAGAGGCGACGCCAACATGCCAACAAATATAGATCTATAAAGTTGTTCTATATAGTGTGTAACTGTTGATATAGAGCGTTATTAAATTTATTGCTAATGCAATGGTTGATATGGCACATTGACTTCTGAGGAAATTTTAGATGGCACTCATCAGAAAGGTGGACGACCCCTGCCTTATACTATGATACAAATGTTTAAAAAAGCAAAGAAAAGTGCTTTAGTGCTTGTCTTTTAGCTAACACAGTGTAGGAGAAAAAATTACATTAATAAATAATATGAACAATAATCACAAATCTAAGAAAAGCAGCTGCATGAGGCTACAATAGAAACACGTGTTCACACATGATAGCAGTGACAGTGAGGTTGAATCAGTCTGACGGAGGACGAGCTCTACTGTGGGGGTGATGGGCTGTCCATGATTCGACTCAAACACTTCCAAATTCTGACCAATGATGCTTGCAGTCTTGTGGATTAGTTTGTTGATTCAGCTGCATCTCTGCACTGATGCTGCCCTTCAGCAGAGTAAACGGCTCTTGCTGCCACAGACTGGTAGAACATCTCCAACATCCTGCTGCACACATTAAAGGACCCAAGCTTCTTTAGAAAGTAGTTTCTCGTACACAGCATCACTGTTGGTCCTCAACAAAAAGCATATTTTTTTTACTTAGGACATTCATGTCAAGTAAAAAGATTACTTCTATAGCACATTTAAAAACCTCAGCTGAAAAAGTACATAAAAGTTACTAAATCAACACTGGATCAAGAAACATCCAAGATTAGCTGTTTCACAGGCCGCAGGAATGCAGCACCAAACCATCAAGACACGTAACAAGATTTAAAACTGGATCCTCAAAGCAGTAACATATTTAAAGGGATAAACGAGTCACAGCTGGAAGCTGATGTGAACGCCTGCTTAACGATCAGGCTGACAAAACTTTCAGGCTGCTGCAGACACCGCTTCTATTTCTGCTGTAATCTGATTACACTTCCTGTTAAATATGTTCAGTCACTAAATCATGTCAAATGACATTAGAGTATTTAAAAGTAGAATGGGAGGGAGAGCCTTCAGTTTTCAGGCCCCTCTTCTGTGGAACCAGCTTCCAGTTTGGATTCGGGAGACAGACACTATCTCTCTACTTTTAAGATTAGGCTTAAAACTTTCCTTTTTGCTAAAGCATATAGTTAGGGCTGGACCAGGTGACCCTGAATCCTCCCTTAGTTATGCTGCAATAGACGTAGGCTGCCGGGGGATTGCCATGAGGCATTGAGTTTTTCATTTTCAGTCACCTTTCTCACTCACTATGTATTAATAGACCTCTCTGCATTGAATCATATCTGTTATTAACCTCTGTCTCTCTTCCACAGCATGTCTTATATCCTGTCTTCCTTCTCTCACCCCAACCGGTCACAGCAGATGGCCCCGCCCCTCCCTGAGCCTGGTTCTGCCGGAGGTTTCTTCCTGTTAAAAGGGAGTTTTTCCTTCCCACTGTCGCCAAAGTGCTTGCTCATAGGGGGTCATATGATTGTTGGGTTTTTCTCTGTATCTATGAAGCGCCTTGAGGCGACTTTTGTTGTGATCTGGCGTTATATAAATAAAATTGAATTGAATTGAAAAGGTTCAGTCTGAAAATAATCTGAATCCACTTTAGCGGGTCAACCAGAACCGAATCATAGGCTCCTGAACAGACCAGAGTCCACCTGCACAGCAAAATCAGGATCATGTATCAGTCTGGACCTCCCAGCTCATTCTGTCCAGATCAAAGAGATATGAGGCCACTAACACACCTGTCTGACCCCCAGTCAATGCATCAGTGTCCACAACCTTCAGAACAGTCAGGAAACAGTGTGATCACTCTTTAATAATCTGATGCTACTGATGCTGTTTAATAAAGTTTATTTTCTATTTGAAGTCCAGCTCTCAACTCCTCTGAGCCCCTCCCTCCACACGGCAGCGTTTTGTCCGTCACGTGCCAGGTGAGGCGCAAACACCACCTCCAACCTGCGGAGAGCACTGCTCTGGTCACCACGGACGACCGTTCCTTGGAGACGGCTCATCATCAGCCGAACCATCACCTGATTGGCCCACGCCAACCCAAGAGCAGGAGACACAGTGGACAGCGAAGGCCTGAGTAGGAGGAAATTTATGCTGAAGTGGTTCTGAGGTCAAAGGTCAAAATGTGATCAGCTCATAAAGAAGATATCTGATTTACCCCATACTGTTGTGTGATTGGCTGAAAACATCTGTTACCTGGAAAACAAACACCTGTCACTGATTAGTGGTCAGAGATAAGAGACTGAACTCTGGTGTGCTACCTGGATGGTGTTACCTGGTTGATGCAGAGCACAGGTGTGCTGAACTCCTGACTCAGGTGATGCAGCATGGAGGAGAAGGTGAGTAGCTGTCTGTTCCTCTCTAGCCAATCATCGGCCTGGAACTCGGTCCTGAACAGCGCTGCCACTGAGTCGACCACGATTAGTCGCACCAGACCGCGTGTCAGTAGGAGGCGGGCACGGCGTGTTAGGCACACCAGGAGGGAATCCTGAGGACAGAGCAAGAAGTTATGGGTTGTAACGGGGTCTGAACAGATGTCGCATGATCAGACTTACCAGATCCGCGGTATGCTCAATGTAAACGTGGTCGCTGAAGCGAAGACTGCTTACAAGGTCCGCAGGAACGTCAGAACGCAGACAGACTTGCTCGCCAATCAGCTGGTGCAGACGCTTAATGGGAAATGAGTCCTCAGTGCAGACATACAACGCACCTGGAACCAACAACGAACACACAAATAATGAATGTGACATATCAGAGGTTATTTATTAACTTACAAATCAGCAGGTCATTGAACAGGTAAAGTAAGTAAGTAAATTTTTATTTATATAGCACTTTTCTAGATAAAAGATTACAAAGTGCTTCACACAGAGATTAAGTATAAAACAAAAACAGACAAAAGTTAACAAAAATGCAAATTTAAAAATGTGTTTTTAGTTGTTATTAAAAAGAGACTACTGAGTCCACAGATCTTAAGCTCAGTAGGAGAGAGTTCCATGGTCTGGGAGCCACAGTGGTAAAAGCTCTGTCTCCCTTAGTTCTCAGCCTTGTATGCTGAATAACAAGTAGGGCTTGATCACATGACCTCAGGGACCTGCTAGGGACATAGGGCTTTAAAAGTTCAATGATGCAAGCTGGTGCTTGTCCATGAAGGTCAGAACCAGAATCTTAAAATGGACTCTGAATTTAATGGGGAGGCAGTGCAACTGTATTAGCAACGGTGTCACATGTGAGTACTTTGATGATCTGGCCGGAAGCCTTGCTGCAGCGTTTTGAACAATCATCAGATGCTCCAAGGAGTTTTTGCTTAGACATGTAAACAGTGAATTACAGTAGTCTAATCATGATGAAATGAATGCATGTATAACAACTCCAGTTCAGTGCGAGATACAATAGGGCTTAATTTAGCAATGTTTCTTAAGTGATAAAACCAAGACCAAACCAGAGATTTGACATGAGCATCCAAAGTGAGAGGTGGGTCAATTTTATTTATATAGCGCCAAATCACAACAACAGTCGCCTCAAGGCGATTTATATTGTAAACAATGTTCCCTCTAAGCTGCGCACGTGCGCAATTGCGCACTGTAGGCACGGTCTCTGCGCACAAAAATTCTAACCTGAATTGAAATTAAAATTAATACTTTGACAATTCTGTTTTGCAGTGTTAGTCAGTAAGTGACTGGCTGCTCCCATATGGGATTAGAACGATGCCATCTTATCCCATAGTCCAGCCAATAATGCGATTCACATTCGCACATACGCAGCTAATCAACATCGTTGACAGGCTATGACAGCGTTCTTATATGCTGACACCGGTGTTTTAGCTAGCAAAGCGCCGTGGCTGATGTGGAGTGAAGCCACGTTAATGACAACGTGTACAACCATTGGAGATGTGAGCAGGACAGACGGAACAATTGACGGAAAAAGTGTGGACTTTATACTAGTTTTTAAATTGAGTTGATAGGCCACGTAAAACCATAATTATGATAAAAATATCTGCAATGTTTGGTTTTCTTCCTGAATACTATCGTTGTTTATATTTACTGCGGGAAGAAACGGTAAAAACGGCGTTTTATACGAAAAAAAGGCTCGAAAACACTCTCTGCCTGTGAGCAAAAACAAACCCTACCCCCCTCTCCCTTTCCTATTCGTCCAAAAAAGTACCATGTCAACCAATCAAAAAATGATATGGCAATGTGGCATTTAGTTGTTAAGAAACGGGGGGAAGTTTTAGGAGTGATGGCGGTGTTTTGAGATGTGAGAGATTTGAGACGTTTAGTGCAAATCCTGTGTAGTTAGTGTGTAGTGTAGTCAATAGTTTTGTTGTGTGTGTCAGAACAATGAGGCGACTGCTGAATGTTACAGGTGTTACAGGAGTGATACATCTCCTGTTGTCAGGCCTGCAGGTATCAGGCTGTTGTCAAAGGAGCTTGCAAAGAAAAGCGTCTGGACTTCTTTTAAGTTACTTGAAGACGTTTCACCTCTCATCCGAGAAGCTTCTTCAGTTCTAAGGTCAAATGGTGGAGAGTCCCAGATATAAACCTAGTGGGCGTAACCCCCCACAGAGGGACAAAAGGACCCCCTGATGATCCTCTAATCGCCTGAGCCAAGGTGTGAAACTGGGTGTGGGTCCCAATCAGCCAGAGTTTCGGGTGAGTTCATTGTGAAACCTGGCCCCACCTTATCATGCGAATTCCTGAGATCAGATGGCCCAGGATGTGAGTGGGCGTTAAGGCGTCTGGGAAGGGATCTCAAAACTGGATTATAGATGGCAGAGAGTTGGTGTCGTAAACCACCGCCTCTGTTCAAAGATGGTCGCTCACAGTGGACATAGATGGCTTCTTTCACTCGTCTTTCAAACCATCATTAAATGGGCGTTCTTAAAGTCAGCAAAGAGGCACAGAAAAGAAGACCAGACACCAGCGAGGGAGGATAAGAAAGACAGACGCAACAATGTTGTCATCCCCTATGTAGCCGGTGTATCAGAAAAACTCAGGAGAGTTTTCTCCAAGCATGACATCCCGGTGCATTTCAGACCCAGCAACACGCTCAGACAAAAACTGGTTCACCCGAAAGACAAAATGCCAAAACACAGACTTAACAATGTGGTGTATGCTGTATAGTGCAGCGAGGAATGCCCAGACCTCTACATTGGAGAGACCAAACAGCCACTTCACAAGCGCATGGCACAACACAGAAGAGCCACCTCCACAGGACAAGACTCAGCTGTCCATCTGCATCTTAAGGATAAAGGTCACTCTTTCGAGGATGCCAATGTTCACATTTTGGACAGAGAGGACAGATGGTTTGAAAGACGAGTGAAAGAAGCCATCTATGTCCACTGTGAGCGACCATCTTTGAACAGAGGCGGTGGTTTTACGACACCAACTCTCTGCCATTTATAATCCAGTTTTGAGATCCCTTCCCAGACGCCTTAACGCCCACTCACATCCTGGGCCATCTGATCTCAGGAGTTCGCATGATAAGGTGGGGCCAGGTTTCACAATGAACTCACCCGAAACTCTGGCTGATTGGGACCCACACCCAGTTTCACACCTTGGCTCAGGCGATTAGAGGATCATCAGGGGGTCCTTTTGTCCCTCTGTGGGGGGTTACGCCCACTAGGTTTATATCTGGGACTCTCCACCATTTGACCTTAGAACTGAAGAAGCTTCTCGGATGAGAGGTGAAACGTCTTCAAGCAACTTAAAGAAGTCCAGACGCTTTTCTTTGCAAGCTCCTTTGACTACGATGACCTGGATGACTGAGAACCTTCCCAGACGTATCAGGCTGTTGTTCTCCTTTATCTTATAGTGGACAGAAATTATTTTTTGGAGTGGCACAAATTATTTGTGTGGCATCAGATTTGATGCAGAACAGCTGATTGTTCTGTAAATAGTTTGAAATGTTAGTTTAAAAAACGCCTTGGCTGCATTAAAAAAAAAAAATAGCTGCAAAAAATGTTGTTTGCATAACTCAGTTACTTTTTTGAAGACGTAACTATATAATTAATTGCCCAGCATTGGTCATTATGTACTATATTTTGCAGACAGAGTTACAGGACTCTCTCCCAGACCACAGACTCATAATAAGTCAAAGCTTTATATATTTAAAAAAAACAAAAAACAAAACAAAACAAAAAAAAAAAACAAAGAAAGAAAAGAAAGTTGTGTTTTCGAAATTGGACTTCAAGTTATTTTTTACTTCCAATAGTGTTAACATACTACACAGGTCAATGACTAGATTTTTTTTTTTTTACATTTTCATTGTAAATGGGCTAAAGCAGTTAATTAAAAGTAGTCTAACATAAATGTAAACGCTGGCGTGACCACAGTGCACACGTGTGATGTCGCTCACAGTGGTCCAAGGGATCGCTCAGGGAGTTTGTGTGTTCGCTCAGACACGTGAAAAATTAGAGGGAACATTGATTGTAAGGTAGACCCTACAATAATACATACACAGAAAAAAACAGCAATAAAATGACCCCCTATGAGCAAGCACTTTGGCGACAGTGGGAAGGAAAAACTTCCTTTTAACAGGAAGAAACCTCCGGCAGAACCAGCCTCAGGAACGTGTGGCCATCTGCTGCGACCGGTTGGGGTGAGAGAAGGAAGACAGGATAAAAGGCATGCTGTAGAAGAGAGACAGAGATTAATAACAAGTATGATTCAATGCAGAGAGGTCTATTAACATATAGTGAGTGAAGAAGGTGACTGAAAATGAGAAACTCAATGCATCATGGGAGTCCCCCAGCAGCCTATGCCTATTGCAGCATAACTAAGGGAGGATTCAGGGTCACCTGGTCCAGCCCTAACATATAGTTAGCCAACAGGAATGTTTTAAGCCTAATCTTAAAAGTAGAGAAAGTGTCTGTCTCCCGAATCCAAACTGGAAGCTGGTTCCACAGAAGAGGGGCCTGAAAAATGAAGCCTTACCCACCCATTCTACTTTTAAATACTCTAGGAACAACAAGTAAGCCTGCAGTGCGAGAGCGAAGTGCTCTAATGGGGTGATATGGTCCTATAAGGTCATTAAGATAAGACGGGACCTGATTATTTAAGACCTTGTATGTGAGGAGCAGGATTTTGAATTCAATTCTGGATTTAACAGGGAGCAAATGAAGGTTCCTGATAGCTGACTTCACAAATATCGAAAGGGGACCAAAAGCATTCATTATCTTAGGTACATGTCTGTCAGGAGCACATACAGTGGGGCAAAAAAGTATTTAGTCAGCCACCGATTGTGCAAGTTCCCCCACCTAAAATGATGACAGAGGTCAGTAATTTGCACCAGAGGTACACTTCAACTGTGAGAGACAGAATGTGAAAAAAAAAAAATCCATGAATCCACATGGTAGGATTTGTAAAGAATTTATTCGTAAATCAGGGTGGAAAATAAATATTTGGTCAATAACAAAAATACAACTCAATACTTTGTAACATAACCTTTGTTGGCAATAACAGAGGTCAAACATTTACTATAGGTCTTTACCAGGTTTTTACACACAGTAGCTGGTATTTTGGCCCATTCCTCCATGCAGATCTTCTCGAGAGCAGTGATGTTTTGGGGCTGTCGCCGAGCAACACGGACTTTCAACTCCCGCCACAGATTTTCTATGGGGTTGAGGTCTGGAGACTGGCTAGGCCACTCCAGGACTTTCAAATGCTTCTTACGGAGCCACTCCTTTGTTGCCCGGGCGGTGTGTTTTGGATCATTGTCATGTTGGAAGACCCAGCCTCGTTTCATCTTCAAAGTTCTCACTGATGGAAGGAGGTTTTGGCTCAAAATCTCACGATACATGGCCCCATTCATTCTGTCCTTAACACGGATCAGTCGTCCTGTCCCCTTGGCAGAAAAACAGCCCCATAGCATGATGTTTCCACCCCCATGCTTCACAGTAGGTATGGTGTTCTTGGGATGCAACTCAGTATTCTTCTTCCTCCAAACACGACGAGTTGAGTTTATACCAAAAAGTTCTACTTTGATGATACAGCAGAGGATTGGGAGAATGTCATGTGGTCAGATGAAACCAATGTGCTCTCTGGCAAACTTCAGACGGGCCTGGACATGCACTGGCTTCAGCAGCGGAACACGTCTGGCACTGCAGGATTTGATTCCCTGCCGTTGTAGTGTGTTACTGATGGTGACCTTTATTACTTTGGTCCCAGCTCTCTGCAGGTCATTCACCAGGTCCCCCCGTGTGGTTCTGGGATCTTTGCTCACCGTTCTCATGATCATTTTGACCCCACGGGATGAGATCTTGCGTGGAGCCCCAGATCGAGGGAGATTATCAGTGGTCTTGTATATCTTCCATTTTCTGATGATTGCTCCCACAGTTGATTTTTTCACACCAAGCTGCTTGCCTATTGTAGATTCACTCTTCCCAGTGTGGTGCAGGTCTACAATACTTTTCCTGGTGTCCTTCGAAAGCTCTTTGGTCTTGGCCATGGCGGAGTTTGGAGTCTGACTGTTTGAGGCTGTGGACAGGTGTCTTTTATACAGATGATGAGTTCAAACAGGTGCCATTCATACAGGTAACGAGTGGGGGACAGAAAAGCTTCTTACAGAGGACGTTACAGGTCTGTGAGAGCCAGAGATTTTCCTTGTTTGAGGTGACCAAATACTTATTTTCCAACCTAATTTACGAATAAATTCTTTACAAATCCTACCATGTGAATTCATGGATTTTTTTTTCATTCTGTCTCTCACAGTTGAAGTGTACCTCTGGTGCAAATTACTGACCTCTGTCATCATTTTAAGTGGGGGAACTTCCACAATCGGTGGCTGACTAAATACTTTTTTGCCCCACTGTACGAGGAATTCAGATTCAAACATCTTGGGGCTTAAAAACAAAAAGTATAACTGGATGTCATTTGCATAGCAGTGGTAGCAAATGTCCTCAAAGGGGCTCAAAATGTGCTGGAGAGGAAGTAGATGTATTAAAAACAATAAAGGCCCCAATACAGAATCTTGTGGCACACCGTAGGTGAGGGAAGTACTTAGAAACTGCCACAGAAAAGTATCATTCATACAGATATGAGGAGAACCACTTTAAGGCAGATCCATATACACCGACCCAATATAATTGGATAATTGGAGGTGAGCTTCCCTCCCTCCAAGACATCTACAGGAAGCAGTGCCTGAGGAAAGCGGGGAGGATCATCAAGGACTCCAGTCACCCCAGCCATAAACTGTTCAGACTGCTTCCATCAGACTGCTGAACACTTCATAGACACCTCAGCTTCACTACTGGAACTTTAACATTATGCACTCCATACTGTACAGTAACGCCACTGTTTTGCACATGTCTCACTCTGTATATTTTATTTTATATATTTTATTTATTGTTTACTCTATTTAATTTGTAAAATATGTACACACACACACACACACACACACACACACACGTAGAAAAATATTTAGTATACACATCCAGAAATGCATATACTATTATATATTGTACATATATTTATTAGTTTCAGATGTAGCCATTCTTGTATTTTGCTTGTTTACATTATTGTATTTTGCACAACTCTGTTGCTTGTGAAGCTCGCACACAAGAATTTCACTCACATGTGCTGTACCAATGTACCTGCACATGTGATGTGACAATAAAAAGTGATTTGATTTGATTTGATATTTCAGCCTTTCAAGCAGAACGTGATGGTAAGCTGCATCAAAGGCCAACGTGAGGTCCAACATTTTCCCGCATCGTTTTGCATCAAAATGTCACTGGAAACTCTAAGAAGGGCTGTTTCAGTAGAATGAGCTCTGCGTAAGCCAGACTGAAATTTGTCAAGAATATTGTGTTTATCCAAAACTGCTGTAAGCTGCTTAGCCACAACCTTTTCACTGAATGTATCACAAACCTACTGATTGGCAAAATCATGGTGCGTTCACTGACCTGCTCCCAGCCCTCCGTGCTCTGCTGGGTACTGCACCGAGAGGCTGAGCTGCAGGCCCACCTGAGTCTTGCCGGTGCCACTCTCTCCAGCCAGCTCAGTGATGCCCCCCACAGGCAAACCGCCCCTCAAAAGGCGGTCCAGAACTGGACAGCCGAGCCTGAGCTGGGCGCCAGACACGCCGTGCTGCAGCTGCTGTGCTGAACACATACACACACACACACTTGGTTAATGCATGATATCACATCACACAGTGTGTCCAGTAAGACTCTTCTCCTGACCTGTGATTGGAGGGTGCCTTCTGCAGACGGCAGCGGCAGCAGTGATCAGCTGCTGGACATCAGAGTTGGACAAACCGGTGAGTCTCTGCAGGTCTGGAGCAGAAGCACAAACCATATCCTTCACAGACTTTAGCTGAACTGCAGCAGGAGAAGCACAAGTGGTTACCGTGGAAACAATGGAAACAACCACAAAAAAAGGAAGTCCAAGCAATTCATCACATCTCTGAATCTTTGGTGTTCACTGTCTAATCTGTAATAATTTGAATGGATTCTTAAAAAGAGCCAGCTGTCTCAGCTAATTACAGGCCAACCTCTAACCTTCCTTTCATCTTAAACATTCTTGAAAGAGTAGTTGTCAAACAGCTAACAGATCATCTGCAGAGGAATAGCTTATTTGAAGAGTTTCAGTCAGGTTTCAGAGTTCATCACAGCACAGAAACAGCTTTAGTGAAGGTTACAAATGATCTTCTTATGGCCTCTGACAGTGGACTCATCTCTTTGCTTGTCCTGCTAGACCTCAATGCAGTGTTCGATACTGTCGACCATGATATCCTATTAGAACAATTAGAGGATGCTGTAGGTATTATGTAGGACTGCTTTCTTCCATTTGCACAATATCTCTAAAATTAGAGCTACCCTGTCTCAGAGTGATGCTGAAAAACTAGCTTATGCATTTATTACTTCTAGGCTGGTTCATTATTATGAAGATCTAGCAAAAACTCCCCGAAAATACCTTCAGTTATTTCAAAATGCTGTAGCAAGAGTACTGACAGGGACTAGAGAGAGAGAGAGATTAGTCTACACAGTTATAATATTTGGAATAACAAGGATATCCTATATAAAGAAAACTTTTTTCTTAGTTTAGGAACAACATTATTTTAGTCAACCAATTATTCGATTCAAATTGTATGCTTTTCTCATATGACGAATTTTGTCTACATTTCAATTTAAGATAAGATAAGATAAGATAGAACTTTATTAATCCCTCGGGTGGGTTCCTCTGGGAAATTCGATTTCCAAAAAAGCACAGCACCGACAGAAGTTACAGAGTTACAGAATATTATATATATATACACACACACACACACACACACACACATATATATATAAATACAGAGACAATATAAATAAAATATACGAAGGGGATAAATAGAATAAATAGGAATAAAAAATAAAAATACAAGTGAATTGCACATTTCAAGTATTGAGGTCTATTACTTGGAAAGGCTGCCGTCACTCCAGCGCCATCTTTACTAAAAGATATTTAGCAATAAATCATGACAATTATATTAAAGCATTTGGGTCTATACCTTCAGGGGTTTGTATGCTTTATAAGAATAAACACTAATATCCCTTCATACCACAGGCCACTGGCATCTCCAATACAAACTGTTGTTGGTAAGACTTCTGGCAGAGATTATGTGTTTTTATCTCAGAACATGTATTTAAAGGATTTGCACTGTTCTGAAACTACGTATTATTTGGGTTCCACAAAAACTAAAGACAATTCAACATTGATAACAGGTATATGATTAACTTGTTAATCTTAAAGGTTAAATTTCATATTCACAAATCCAAATGTTTAGGGAGACATCCCTCCTTTTATGTATACTCCTATGAGCTTTTATAATATCTAAATTCAATTAAGAATTCTACTAACCCCAAAGGCTATGGTTGTATGTGAAAAAATAAAGATCCTCCAATCTTTACTCTTTGGCTTAATCAGTTAAACTTCTCCCCTTAGCGTACCGGTATGCGTATTGTAGGTTCTGAAAAATGGTCGTTTGTTTGTTTGTGGTTTACAATTTCTTTAAGTACAACACCTTCAATGTAATACTGTTTTAATTCTACTTTGTACTGACCTTTAAATAAAGGTTTAAAAAGAGAGAAAAAAAAACTATAGAGAGAGACCATATTTCTCCTATATTGGCTTCCCCTCAGTGGCTCCCTGTTAAATCCAGAATAGTTGGAATAACTGCAGATTAATAACATAAGATGAGCTCGGTGCTGTTACCTCTCCTCAGGGCAGCGCTGACCCGCGGGTGGAGCAGTAGTTGGTCGCAGTTCATCCCGCTGACCTCCGTCCGTCCGACTGTGTGTTTGTTTACATCAAAAGCGCCACTGCATCGAAAATAACCCGCCGAACGAGAAACGTCATCAGGCGGCGCCGGGTGGTACCGTTCAACACAGTCTGGGGGGAGGAGCGGGGTTATTTCTGGGTCAAAAGAAGTCGGTTTGTTTCATTGAGTCGAATCCAGATGATATAACATATTGGTGACGTGATAACAGTTACATTCGTTCAGGGTTTAATTATTAGGATTCAAATGCTTTCCTTTCCACACCCACGTCACCAACTCATGTCCTGTGCCTATTGAGTAACGTCACTCCAGCGCGCCACAGGAAGAAAACAAACTGCAATCTGAAAACAGTCAGTGATCAATAACTGATCAATAACCGTTATTAGCAGCCAATAAGGTGACCGGATGTGTTCTGGGACGGAACACTGTTTCTAACGGACCAGACTCTGAAGTTCTCCCGGTGAGTGGATCCAGATCTCTGGGAGAGGAGCTCCCCGGTCCCGGTGTTTCAGGTTAGCCGATTATATTTGTTTACATGTTCCAGGTGCAGCATCCGATGCTGATTAAAAATATTTAAATAAAGTTAGAGAAAAAAAAAAACTCTGACTGGACTCCAACCTTTGTTTTTATGACATAAATCACAAACCGACATTTTCCTGCTAACGCCATTGAGCAGCTCAGCGGGAGTCTGAGTTCACCTGCTGCTGATATGGTGACAGGCCAGTGCTGGTCTGGGCATCAGGAAGCTGGTGATCCACTGGCAGGTGGAGGTGGGTGAGCTTCTGGTGGAACATGTCTGGGATGATGGTGTTGAAGGCCAAACTGAAACCCATGAACAGTATCTGGCGTGTGTCTCAGGTTGGTCGAGGTGATGCAGTATCTAGTGCAGACCCATAGTGACTGCATCGGATCGGCTGACCCGTTTGCCCAGTAGGCAACTTAGAGAGAACAGTCATCTTGATTTTAACATCAGGATAACAGCAACTTACCATCTTAGTGTTTCAATTTCTTCAAAATTAACAATAAAGGGCTCTGATGTAACACAACCATGCATTCAAGTGAGGAAATATCCCTTTCCATTTACGGCAATCTATCAAAAGTTAAGCAGAGTCTTCTTAACTCACAGCTTCCATGTTCTCTTCCATGTGTTGCATAAGGAGGCAAGCCAAAGAGGTGGAGTTAAATAGTATCCAACAAATTCACAGAGAACAGGATGTGATGTGTGGTGGTGTAGGGAAGTAGGAAAAGGTTTAAAACTTGTCATTTTAACTAAAAGTGATCTGCTGATCAGATTTGTTCTGAGCTGAGCCAATCAGACTGTTTCATACATGTAAACAGGTAACAGCTGCAACCAATAAGAGTCACCCAAGTTTGAATCACAGAGTTTTGAATCCTCTTTAAGACACACACACACACTGTCTGCTGTCTGTAATTATTAATGTCTGCAGTCACAGGTGGATGAAGGTGGGGGTGAAAGTGAATCAGGGATCTGCTCTGAGCTCTTTCTTGTTTGCAGTAGTAATGAACACACTGAAAGATGAGGTCAGGCTGGGGTCACTGTGGATGATAATGTCTGCAGATGATACTGTGACCTAAGGTGAGATTAGGGAGCAGGTGGAGGTATGAAAGAGTAGAAGCAAGATAGAATACATGAGTGTGAATGAGAGGGAGACAAGGTGGAAGGTGAACATGGAGAAGCAGAGGTAGTGGTAGAGGGTCGTCCATGTAGTGAAGGAGGACATGCAGAGGGTTGGTGTGACATAGGAGGAGATGGAGACATATGACTGGCTGAAATGTTGTATGAGTCATCATCAGTGAGTGTACAGTGGAGCTATCCTACACATGACAGTGACTTGTTTCCTGTGTTGACCTTCATACTCATCGTCATGTGAAAGTTTAATATTTAACCGGTCTCTCCACCTCAGGGACTGCTGACCTCTGACCTCCACCATGAGCTCCCGGGTGTGCAGGACCTGCGGGGGGTCTGATATTGACGTGGACCAGGCTCGTGGCAGCGCCGTGTGCACCAGCTGTGGTTCGGTTCTGGAGGACAACATCATCGTGTCCGAGGTCCAGTTTGTGGAGGGAAGCGGAGGCGTGTCGTCCGCCGTGGGACAGTTTGTGTCTGCTGATGGTGAGACGCCAACAGAGGCAGGTTAGGGTGGTTTAGGGTGAAACAGGAAGGGCTGGTAATCCGCAGCATCAGCAAGTTTCAGAGACCATGTGAGTTTGCTGAAGTCCATCCAGGTTTCACAGATACAGCTCAAGCAGGCTTCGGACGTCTCTCTGACCAGTTCAGGTAATTTAATTAGTGCCACGTTTTAGAAGAAAACATCATGAGAAACAAGTCGCTGTGTTTCAAAGCTTCTCATCCAGAATCAGAAACATGTCCACCTGAGCATTCCCCTCGTTGTAATTAATTGATGTCCATCATCCCATGATGCATTGAGTATTCTTCAGTCACTATGTGTTAATAGACCTTTCTGCACCGAAGCATACTTGTTATTAATCTCTGTCTCTCTTCCATAGCATGTCTTTTATCCTGTCTTCCTTCTCTCACCCCAAGTGGTCATGGCAAATGGCCACCCCTCCCTGAGCCTGCTTCTGCTGGAGGTTTCTTCCTGTTGAAAGGGAGTTTTTCATTCCCACTGTCACCAAAGTGCTCACTCATAGGGGGTTATATGATTGTTGGTTTTTTCTCTGTATGTATTATTGTAGGGTCTGCCTTACAATATAAAGTGCCTTGAGCCGACTGTTGTTGTGATTTTGCGTTATATAAATAAAATTGAATTGAATTTTTAAAGTCAGTAAACACGTTTGCTATACAATCATTCCACCCTAGAATGAACACTCAACTTTGACTTCATGCCTGTGATGAGTGTCTAACACTAACCTGTCTTTACCCAAAATGCTCTGCAGCAACTACAGTGTCAAAAGTCAAAGTCCTCTGAACAGCTGTCTTTCTGCCTGCCCATCAGGTCCCGTTAAAGCGCCACTTCTTGGTTCTGGTTTCCACACCAGCGTTGGTAAAGAGTCGCGAGCCCAGACACTTCAGAACGGTGAGTCCTTTGACTGTTTGGGGGCAGGGTGTCCAGGTGAGCCACAGGTGTAACGAGCCTGTGTGTGTGCAGGTAAGCGTCAGATCCAGCAGCTGGGCAGTCAGTTGCAGCTCAACCAGCACTGCCTCGACACCGCCTTCAACTTCTTCAAGCTAGTCGTCAGCAAACACCTGACCCGGGGCCGCAAGACAGAGCACGTCATCGCTGCCTGCCTCTACCTTGTGTGCCGCACTGAGGGCACGCCACGTATCCTAGCAACCACTCTGACCCACTGAGCATGTGCAAACTGCCGAGACAAACCTGAACTCTGAAACCGCGATGGCCTACAGTCAGTTTACATGCAGCCAGGTGAACCACTGAACTGGTTTCCTCACCTGTAGCTCAGGTGTGCAGCTCATCTCCTCTTTTAAAACTACCGTATTTTCACGACCATAAGGCGCACTTAAAAGTCTTAGATTTTCTTCAAAAAGTACGGCGCGCCCTATAGCGCAGTGCGCCCTGTGTGTTGTAAGGAGGACGTAGTAGAGAACACCATGAGAACGCTAAAGGGTGAAGTGTGAGCGTTGATCGTATATACCGGACAATCGCACATACCTGTATAAAAGGACAGGTATGTGCATTATGTGGAACATCGTTGTTTTAACAACCCTGAAAATGGCAAAGAGACACGCTTATGAAGCACAGTTTAAACTGAAGGCCATCAGCTATGCGGAGGAACATGGAAATCGAGCAGCCGCGAGAGAATTTAAGATTAACGAATCGATGGTTTGCAAATGGAGGAAGCTAGAAAACAAGCTCCGGCAGGTCAAGAAAACGCAGCTGAGTTTCCGCGGACATAAGGCGAGGTGGCCCAAGTTGGAGGAAAGACTCGAGCGGTGGATCATCGAGCAAAGAACGAGCGGGAGAAGCGTTTCGACGGTCACCATTCGGCTAAAAGCAGTTTCACTAGCTGAAGAGATGAACATTGAACATTTCCAAGGAGGTCCGTCTTGGTGCTTTCGTTTTATGAAACGGTGCCATTTTTCCATCCGGACCAGGACTACGGTAGCGCAGCAACTTCCAGCGGATTATAAGGAAAAGCTGGCCATCTTCCGCAGCAAACACATCGGCGACAAAAACATCCAGCCCAGCCACATCACAAACATGGACGAGGTCCCGCTCAC
Organism: Copadichromis virginalis; assembly: GCF_057382275.1. Classification (NCBI taxonomy): domain Eukaryota; kingdom Metazoa; phylum Chordata; class Actinopteri; order Cichliformes; family Cichlidae; genus Copadichromis; species Copadichromis virginalis. The sequence goes on along the minus strand of NC_140632.1, from coordinate 27,799,936 downwards.
TTTTGACATCCCGGTGAGTCACACTGTGGAGAAGAAGGGGACCAGCACGGTAGCGATACGCACAACGGGGTATGAAAAGTCTTCTTTTACTGTTGTGCTTGGCTGCCATGCTAATGGACAGAAACTGCCGCCTATGGTGATTTTTAAGCGAAAGACTTTGCCTAAAGAGAAGTTTCCAGCAGGAATCATAATTAAGGCAAATGAAAAGGGCTGGATGGATGAGGAAATGATGAAAGAGTGGCTGAGGGAGGTGTATGTAAGGAGACCAGGTGGTTTTTTCCACGCATCACCATCGCTCTTAATCTGTGACTCTATGCGTGCCCCTCTCACAGCCGATGTGAAAAAACTAGTGAAACAAATGAACTGTGAGCTTGCTGTCATTCCGGGAGGCCTGACAAAGGAACTCCAACCGCTGGGCATCGGTGTGAACCGCCCGTTCAAAGTAAGACTGCGAGCGGCCTGGGAGCGATGGATGACCGTTGGGGACCACAGTTTCACCAAGAGTGGAAGGCAGCGCCGGGCGAGTTACGCCACAATTTGCCAATGGATTGTAGATGCTTGGGCTAACATGTCTGCTGGCACTGTTGTTCGAGCTTTCGCAAAAGCCGGCATCATTTCCGAGGAGCCGCACGGCACGGAAAGTGACTCTGACGGTGAAGAAAGTGAACCTGGCATGTTTGATGGAGATTTAGCGCAGCTGTTCAATTCAGACACAGAGGATGAGGACTTCGATGGGTTTGATTGATGATAAAAATGTGAGTACCAAACTTTGTTTTGCTCCTGCTTTATTTTTAAATACGCACACTTGTATGCTTGTATGTTGTTGATGATGACGATTACTGGTAATAAAAATGTGAGTACCAAACTTTGTTTTGCTCCTGCTTTATTTTTAAATATGCACACTTGTATGCTTGTGTGTTGTTGATGATGACGATTACCGGTAACAGAAATGTGAGTAAGGTACCGAACTCAGGTTTGCTCCCGCTTTATTTTTAAATATGCATACAGTACTTGTATGCGCCCTATGATCCAGTGCGCCTTATGTGTGTGTTAAATACAGTAATGGCACACATAACTGAGACTGCGCCTTTTAGTACAGTGCGTCTTATGGTCGTGAAAATACGGTATGAGGAGAAAGACATCAGATTTTCATCAGCTGCAGGTGGATGCAGGTTTGTCACAGGAACTGATCCATCAGCGGTACATTCAGATGTCCATCACCCTAATGTGCTGCAGATGTTCTGCTGTTTAAGGTGATCAGAAACACCTGGAACCAGTGATTTACAATTTTAAATCAAACACAAACGTGATAAAAACACAGAGGTTACAGGCTTCATTCTGACCTTTCATCTCCTGGTTTTCCTTATACAAGCCTCAGACATGCTGCTGGACCTCAGCGATCTGCTGCAGGTAAGACCGAGCCTCAGCTACTCTCAGTGGAATCTCAGTGGTGTCATTAAGGTGTGAGCTCTATGCTGTGTGTCCAGGTAAATGTCTACATCTTGGGAAAGACCTTCCTGCTGCTGGCTCGTGAGCTCTGCATCAATGCTCCCGCCATTGGTGAGCTATTTACTCATTGTATTTATTTAAAGCACACAACACTGGAAAAGCAGAGAATGCAGTCTCACAGATGATTTAAAGTGTGATAAACATGTGCAACATGTGCTGACATCCAGAAATAAACTGTAAATAAAAAAAAAACAAAAAAAAAACCACCAATCACATTTATCAGTTTCAACTTTATATTTTTTGTCTGCAATGCTTTTCTACTGAATACAGGCTTGAAATAATTTGTTGTTGCATTCAAATTTTTTATTTCCGTTTTACACGTGTGACCTTGAACACAACAAGTAAAATTCATTATCCACAGCACAAAAAAAGTTGAAAATCCCCCACAGTGTGAGATAGGGATGGGTATCGTTTAGGTTTTATCCGATACCGGTGCCAAATCGGTACTTTTGAAACGGTGCCGGTGCTTAAACGGTGCTCGAACCGGTGCTTAAAGAATGGAGAACACAAACTTTGTCCAAAAACCTCTCGTGTTTAACTGTTTCCCACTTTTTCTTTGGTCATTTTAGCCTTTTTGGCCAGGGTGAAGGGAGTATCTGCCATCAAACAAGAAGACAGCCGCATGTAGCTATGATGATGTTTGCTAGTTCACCTTACATGCATTAATGTAATAACGTGGTTAGCCTACTCAACGTAAATTACACACGGACAACAAGCTACTCACGCAGAGAAGAACGGCTGCTGCTGCCATCATCATCCGTCATCATTTCTGCTACACTGGCAGGGCTAGGGGCCAGGACTCTATTCTTCGGGTGTTTGGGGGATGTTGCTCCGGGTCCGATAACTGGCAACCCACCCGGCGTGCACGGTGTGAGGTCTCGCAGCAAGCTATCAAATACGGCGCATTTCTCGGCTTTTAAAAAAAACGCTATGCGTCGCCAGCTGTTTAATCGGATTCTTGGTGTTACCTCCTTTGACAGTATCACAGTATCAGCTTAAAGCACTTGTTGCAGGCTGCTGAGTTTTCATATTTTGCTGTGAAGTACAGCCAGACTTTTGACCGCTTCGCCTTGGACATTTTTAATCTGTAGCTCTGCTCTAACAGAACGTACGTACCTGGCCCCGCCTACTATCCTCGGAAACGTAAAATGATTGGCTAGAAGTGTATCACAGCTCAGGAAAAAAAAGCACCGAAATGTGCGCTGCTTTTCGGTCTGGTTACTACCGTTTATGTCAGAACCGGTGCCATGATGACACCGGTACCCATCCCTAGTGTGAGACCACATAGCCACATCTAGTGGCAGCAGCAGAAAAACTACAACTTCCTTTATTCATTTTCTCAAATATTCAGGAGACTTTAATATACACCAAACACTTCTAAAAACCTGACAGCCAATCAGCTCTCAGGTCCACGGCATTGTTCAATCAGCTGCCAATTTCCAATTGCCAGGTCCGTTGATTGAATCTGAGCTCCAGGCTCCGACTTCCTGCCTGTTGGCTGAATCCCTGGGTCCAGTTCAACAGTAGAAGATGAGCTCTGGGATCTGCCCCCCCTGCACCCCAGTGCCATTGGTACTGTCTGATGAGCACTGGAACTGGAAGGTCACTTTCCCACACTGCACTTCAGTCATCCCCTCCTGGCCAAAGTAACTCAGCTCGTTTCCGTCCAGGACGGCACTGACTGTGTAGAAGGTGTCCTGCTCTACCTGCACCGGGTGCTCGAACCACACCGGGAAGGTGCTGCTTGACCCATCTGACAGAAACTTGTTGAGATTCTGGGCTAGAACAGTTCCCTGCCTCTTCAATTCAATCCTCACAACGTACTCTGCCTTCCCACCACTGGAACCGTACAGACCAAGTCCAGCTACAAAAATCCTGCGATCCACGGCAAACTGGATGCTGTCACAGCGCCCCCTGTAGCGCCACTGGTTGCTCCGGTAGGCTGAGGATTGGAAGCGGTGGCACCTCTGTGGCAGTAGCCCCGCCCGCTTCACAGTGGGGAATTCCAGCCTGGGTTTGTTGGTAGCAGTGAACCACAGAAAGACGTCGTGGGCCTCTTTGAGCGTCAACACATCCGACTGCGCTGCCCCATCTGCAAACTCCTGCAGTGTCATGGAAGGGAATCGGACCAGGTACAGGGCCTTACCAAGCACCGTGCGTTGATTCCTGGGGTTCACTGTCAAGCCCTGCCGCCGACACTCTGCCGCCGCCCAGCACAGCAGTGCCTGAAACACCACGATCTCGCGGGTGTTGAGTGTTTCTCTCTGCAGGATTATCTCCAGCGTGAGCAAGTCGATCTCACAGAAACCTTCAGAGCGCAGAGCGAGTTCGGCTTGAGCGTCGATCACCTCCCAGCAGTGCTGCGTCAGTTCCGGCTCCTCAAACAGCCGACTCTGAGACAGCAGCACACAGGCATTCTTTGCCTCAAGGCTCGTCTCCAAGAAGGCTACGCAGGCCCTCGCCAGAGCAGGGACAATATACTTCTTAGCAGCATATAGCGTGGCGAGCACGGTATCAGCCTCCAACTCAATCTCATCGCTGTACATGTACCTGAGATAGAGAAAATAGTAGGATGAGGTCATGTTTCGACAAAAATTGTACAACACGCGGCATCCATAGCTGACTGTAGTGGGTTTGTGTACCACCACAGTGGAGCAGAAACAGAAGTTACCTCAATGTTATCAACATGATGGATTGTGAAATCTGGTCTGTGGTCCCTTTTCTCGAGCTACACCATAAACTACAACGCCTGCCTTACTCTCCTGTCCCTTCAACCAAATCCTGCTTCAAGAAACAAAATCACTGGAGCTGAACTCCTTCTGCCCAGCCCACGGTGTCTACAGTCTTTAAGCACGTCCCACCACAAACCTCCACCCTACCTCAGATCCTGCCACAGAACACTTTTCAATTTGGTCGAAACACTAATGGCGGTACTCAGATCTGCACTGAAAAAGATTTCATAGTCACGTTCAGGAGTCAAGTGTTCAGGATACTAACAAAACTTTTTATGTTTTGTAATAATTTTTTTCTGTCAGACAACGTTTTCTCAGATTGTAGTTCTGTGAAGCCTGTGCCTCTCTGATTCCATTGCTATCCTAGCCTTTATCCTTCTATCCTAGCCCAATGAGGCACACTAGAAAGGCAGCTGTAGCTCCACATGAGGCAGAATGCAAAGCTGGGGGTCATCCGAGTGAAGGAGACTACTTTCAGGACTCTGCTTGCTGCTAATTCACTAACAGTGGGCCTGGTCTTGATTTCTGACTCACTTTAAGAGGATGAGAAAAGCAGCCGGCTCAACATCAGGGATCTGGATCACAGACTGTCCCTCTGCCAGATCTCCATAAAACATGGCTCCAAACACCGAGCTGCCCACCGCCAGGACGTACTGCCATACAGAGGAATCCATTAGAATCTGGACCACAGCATCAAACCGTATGCTCTGGATCAAAGTGTCAGTGGGAACAGGTTCTGTACCTTATGAGCAGGCACTGTCTGAGTCTCTCCTGAAGAACCGACAATGAAGTGGACATCAGCCATCTGCTCATTGTTGAACATCAGAGCGTTCCTGCAGCCACACAACATAATCAACAGACAACAGCAAAGTACAAGGACAACAACAGACTCGGGTTAGCACATCACATTTCTTAGTAGCTAACATAGCCAAAAATGCAGAATGATGATAAAGCTGAATGTATGCAGACCCCAGCCCAGCAGCCAGAGCCTGAACTTCAACACATGAGGACATGCAGGAATGGCAAGATTGCTCAGAAGTCCTGCCATTAATTAATGCTTCAATCTTAAATATGGTCAACCTATCTCTATTAATCAGCTATGTATCACAGGCCTTCAAGCTGGTAGTAGTTAAACCGTTGCCTAAAACGCCATTTCTAGACCCACCGGTGTTAGCTAATTATAGGCCAATCCCCAACCTTCCTTTCATATTAAAAATTCTTGAAAGAGTAGTTGTCAAAGAACTAACACATCAACTGCAGAGGAATGGCTTATTTGAAGAGTTTCAGTCAGTTTTCAGAGCTCATCGCAGCACAGAAACAGCTTTAGTGAAGGTTACAATTGATGAGGGTTCTGTTATCATCAAGAGACATAGCATACATTTTCACTGCTATGCAGATGACACAGCTTTATCTATCCATGAAACTGGATAACATTGACCTCCACTCATCCCCAGCTGTTCACAGCAAATGGTAAAATGGTAAATGGCCTGTATTTATATAGCGCTTTACTAGTCCCTAAGGACCCCAAAGCGCTTTACATATCCAGTCATCCACCCATTCACACACACATTCACACACTGGTGATGGCAAGCTACATTGTAGCCACAGCCACCCTGGGGCGCACTGACAGAGGCGAGGCTGCCGGACACTGGCGCCACCGGGCCCTCTGACCACCACCAGCAGATGGTCACCCCTCTGTGAGCCTGGTTCTGCTAGAGGTTTGTTCCTGTTAAAAGGGAATTTTTTCTTCCCACTGTCACCAAAGCACTTACTCATAGGGGGTCATATGATTAATGGGGTTTTCTCTTTCTTTTTTGTGAAACTAGATGTTACAATCCCTGATATGGGATTGTAACATCTAGTCACTTTACTTAAACAATATAAAGCACCTTAAGGCAACAGTTGTTGTAATTTAGGACTGTAAAATTAACATTGAATTGGATGGGGCTTTGTGTTGGGGCTGTGTTAGCAACAAACATTTTAATGTCCTTTAGATGAAAAAGAAGCAATGTCTGCATAGTCAATTTGTTGTCCTCTTATTGTTGTTGTTTATCTCTCTGACTGCTTGTGGTTGTTGGTGGTGGGGTTTTTTTGGGGTTTTTTTTTTTTTTTTTACCTTTCTCTGAGGGTGGGGTGGGAAGCTTGCCAGCTGTCTGTTTCCTCCGGGTTCCCGTCATGGCTATTTGGCTGTGAGGCGGCAATGCCGCTGTCTCCACAGATGTCTTCGGCAGTCAGCTGCAGGTCGCTCACCTGAATGAAGCTCTTCTTCACCTCCAGAACCTCCACCTCCTCGTCTTGAGGGAGACTGGTGGAGAACAGCTCGGCTGCCATGTCCTCCTCAGAAAGCAGGCAGAGTCAGCAGTCACAGCATCGCAGCCTGCTGTGGGTCAGAGAGAGCGGGATGTTATGATCCACAGAGATTATGATCCAGATTATCTGACAGCAGAGCGTCTCCTTTGTCCTAAAGCACAGACAACTGACAGCAGCTGCAGGCTCATCATAATCTGGATTATCTGATCGCTGATATCATTCATCTGAGGGTGTCCAGGTGTGTTTACTAAGGCGGTCTGTAATGCTTCACCTGTCTGCGCTGCGGTCATTGATCTCTGATCACTAACATGGATCCAGCTAATAAACAGTATCTAACCCGCAGAGGTGTGGATTCAGCAGACCGCTGTTATTATTAACATCAGTGTGGCCCAGAAAGCCACGCCCACCACATCTGTTTATCTTCAGCGAACAGGAGATCGGGTCTCTGTCCGGTAACAATCGATCATCACTAATCACAGCTCTGAGTACCGATCACGTACCAGATTCTCAGCGTTGGACCTGTGGCGCGTGTCATGGAGCTTTGGTATGCGGGTTACCTGTGTGACGTCTGCCGTCCCCGCGTCCTTCCGCTGTAAACGTTAAAAACGAGCAGATCGCTGCAGCCTGCCTCCGGCCGCCATCTTACACCGTAGTACCGCCTTCACCACCGCTCCGCACTGCAAGAGGGCAGCAGAGCGCGGGAAAAGAACGCAGCCATCGAGCAACCGCAAATGTTTTCATGAACACCAAACACGGAAGTGTGTCCGTATGTTTATGTTTGCTACGTACAGTGTGTGGTGATGTCTGTGTCCAAGCCACTGTTAAGAAGAAAAAAAAATACTAAGCGTGTTAACAAGCAGTCTCTCTCACTCTCACACACACACACACACACACACACACGGAAATGCAGCTTCTGAGTGCAGAAGCGGCTCAGTGGATGCTGAACACTGGGATAGTGTGAACACACCTCACGTGCGGTGTAATTTCAGTATCCTTGGTGATTATTGAGGGTTTGCAGTCATGAGGGGAATCTCCCACATAGTTTCTGCAGTCTCTGATATGATGTGTGATCAGTGTAACTCACAGCTAACTTACAGAGCCCTGATGCGGATTCAATCATTCAGGTAAAGAAATCCCAGAAAGCTGATTCAGTTCTGGATTTAACAGTCAACAGTAAATGTAGTGGGCGGAGCTGGACACAAGGCCTTTAACTTAAGTTGAACTTAAGTTTGAATACTGTTTATAAATCTCTGCTGATGCCACAACAAAAAAGCGATCTTTTGCCTGCTGATGAACTTTGACCCTGTGTGGCCACGTTTATTAACATTGAAGCACTCCTTCCCCTCCTCAGACCCCTGTCTGTACATTCCTCGCTTTGCGCACATGTTGGAGTTTGGGGCGAAGACTCATGAGGTTTCCATGACGGCTCTTCGTCTTGTACAGAGGATGAAGAGGGACTGGATGCACACAGGACGCCGACCCTCTGGACTCTGTGGAGCAGGTGCAACCTGGAATTTGTCACTATAGCAACAAACGTCAGCGGCAATGTGCATGAAGCAGACATTAACACTCCTTCTCTTCCTCCTCCTCAGCACTCCTGGTAGCAGCTCGGATGCATAAGTTTCGGCGTTCAGTGAAGGACGTGATTGGCGTGGTGAAGGTCTGCCAGACCACACTGAGGAAGAGGTGAGCCCCACAAATACCTGAATACACCTGACCCCCACCAAAACAGGAAGCAGATCTCAGCGCCTTTCCCTCCCTGCAGGTTAACTGAGTTTGAGGACACGCCCACCAGTCAGCTGACCATTGATGAGTTCATGAGAGTAGATCTGGAGCAGGAGTGCGACCCCCCCTCATTCACTGCTGCACAGCACAAAGCCAAAATGCAGCAGGTACATCTTTGTCTCTGATTGGCTGCAGCAGCTAGGTGTCCAATTAGCTAACCACTCTGTGCTTCCTGGTTTCTTGCAGTTAGAGCAGGAGCTGGCTAAGAAACTGGATGAGGTCGAAGGTCAGTTTGTCTTTTTTACCTGGGTGGGCTGCCTCAGATGAGAGGGGGTTACGTATTGAATCTTTGAATCACAGTGCATTTCCTGTCATCATCAGGAGAGATCAGCTGCTACAAAGACGAGATTGAAACCGAGCTGGAGAAGAGTCGGCCCAAACTCAGAGGAATCTACGCCGCTTACACCAAAGAAGTTGGTCAGTTCTTTGGGTTACCTGACTGTCTCACCATGCCCACACAGTCACTCAGCTGCTCCCACCTTTTCTGTTTTCAGACCCCGAGGACAACGGCGAGGTTTTGTCAATGCCATCAGAGCCCGAGGAGGTTGAGAGCGAAGATGTGGAATTACAAGCGGCCACCCACCACCTGACTGAGGACTTCCTGTGTCAGGTGATCCAGGAGGAGGAGGTACGTGGCATGAAGGGAGATCCGGTGGCAGAGCCAGAGAAGGAGTCGATGGGACCACACCGTCAGGCTGCCTCTCTGACCTCCATTCTGGGAAAACTGCCAAGCGCCGCCAGCCTGAGCCTCCAGCAGACTTTCCAGACCTCGGACACATCAGAGAGTGGCGAGAAAGATCTCGGTGAGGATAACGACTGTAACAGAATGGTGACATCACCATTAGATCATAGGGCAGTTAGAAATCAAGCTCTGCGTTTACCTTCAGGTGACCACCCACAGAGCGAGGAGCTGGACCTGGAAGGTATTGATGATCAAGAGATCGATAAGGTCAGTTCACAGTTCTACAGGTACAAAGATACCTGAGCAACTTTTACTGTGAAAGGACCCAACTGCACGTGCTCTTTTCTGATTGGCCTGTTCTGTGTGATACAGTACATCCTAAATGAGAAGGAGGTTCAGGTGAAGACGGAGCTGTGGATGAAGCAGAACGCCGAATACCTGAAGGAGCAGAAAGGTGCTCATCAGCAATCATTGATGGGTGTTATTGATTACTGATTCTGATTGATTTGTTTTTGTGTTTCCAGAGAAACAGGAGCGGATAAACAAAGAGAAGGAGGAGGGCACCTACAAGGAGAAGGTGAGTGAAACCAGCATCCACTCAAGAGCCTCACCTGAAGCTCCACCCACCTAATCTGTGACCCCATGTGGTGAATATTTTGTCAGAAGAAGAAGAAGTCTAAGAAGCGGGACCAGATCGAGGCATTGACAGCGGGCGAGGCGATTGAGAGAATGTTAGAGAAGAAGAAGATCTCCAGTAAGATCAACTACGATGTCCTTAGAGATCTTAACCGAGGAACAGGAAGTCCGACCAGGTCCCCCGACCACACCCCCGATACCACCGTAGCACGAAAACGACTCAACCGCCGCCGGCGCAGGAAGACCAGTGACAGTAACCAAGACCTTGCAGCCAACACCAGCATTATGGGCAAGAGGTATCTCAACTGATCTGATCTCTCAATAACCTGTCATCAGTAATGAATATTCTTCAACCTGTCCTCCACGCTATCCTGATGTTCTCTCTCCTGCTCTTTCAGGTTCCGCCACCTCATTTCCTCCACACCAAAGAAGAAGAAAACAGCTCATCAGGTGCGCATCCTCCTTGCATGTCTCACCTGTGTGTCCTTCCTCACCTCTCGTACCTGTTACTCCCTCTTACCTGGTTTACCTGATGTTAATCTTTCAGGTAGAGAGAACAGTCACAGTGGTTACAGAAACAGAAACACCAGCAGAGACTGAGTCCAACCCACCCCTTGACTCTGCAGCAGAAACAAGCCCCACCCTCCCAACTGCTCCATCCCCCATGGAGGAGGAAGAGGAAGAGGAGGAGGAGGAGTGTGTTAGCGCTCTGCAGCTGGTGGGAGGTTAGTCCAGACTTTTATTCTCAAAATCATTACAGTAACATTGATTGATTTCATTGATTTTATTGATTTGCGTCATCCAGATTACGGTTGTGATGCAGATGAGGAGGAGATCTTTTGACTCCGCTTGCTGACCTTTTGACCCAACTGAAGAAACTCCATCCAGGCTCCAGAGCCAAGGCAGCTGATCCATATCTCACAGATCAATAACCAGTGTCAAGGGAATGAGTTACTGATCGGTTTTTATTTGCCCTTTAATTGATCCGTGATCATTTTTATTGATCCTCCTACTGAGGTTTTTAGACGCTTTTGTATTGACGTTAAAACCAGCTGTGTGTGTATGTAATTGTGTGTGTTTGTTGATCCTGTATTTCAATACAAACAAACAATAAGACAAACATTCCTTCACAATAAAGAAACTGACAGTGGTGACGAGTTTTTCTGGTCTCAGAACCAGACGATCTTGGTTCTGACTGTCCAGTTTTATGTATTTATTTGATTTGATTTTCGGTTGTTACAGACGGGACAGACATGACTGGGGGATAGAAGGAGGAAGGATGAAAGAAAGAGAGGGAGAGAAAGAAAAATAGAGGGGAGAAGAGATGGTGAGAAAGGCGGGAAGAAAAAAACAAAACAAAACACCTGGATCACCTGTATGGGGATAAGAAAAAACAGAAGAGTAAACAAACAAAAAACAACATAATAAATACAACACAATCACAATAAAGTAGCTAACAGCAGATAACAGTCGATACTAAATATGACATGTTATTGTGCAGTACGCAAGACCGACAGCGCACAATGTGCTTTGAGGTAGCAGCCAAGAAAGGTGAAGTGTGTGTCTGTGAAAACCCGTGTGTACACCTGTGTGGATCGGCATGCTTGAATTCAAAAGGTTTCTCCATGTAACGATCTGCTAGGAAGTGTGGGGAGCCACAGCACGTCCCCCAGGGCATGAAGCAGGTATGGAGGAGATCCAGGCCCCAGACATCCAGAGGTCCCAGAATACGAGGACCCATGGAGGACCACCAGGGGGGCAACTGTGCCACCCTCCTGGGAAGAGCTGAGGAGAGCCCCAAACGAGAGGTCACCCAGCAGCCACGGAGCAGAGGCCAGAGGGGGTTGCAGTGACGTGCCTGCGGACTCTGCAGGCAGCCAGCTGTGCCAGAGAGGACCGGGCCTCAGGCCCAGAGGCCTGAGGGTACCCCACCCACCGGAAGGGGCCCAGCCGGGCCACAGTCGCCAGGTCCTGCCAATCGGCCACCAGGAGTGAGTTGGTACATACATGAGCGCCCAGCCCCAGACACCAAGAACCACCAACACACCAACGTCTGAGGGCATCAGCTACTGGCAGGGAGTGTGGTGAGGGGAGATAGGCCTCCATACCTCGGAGAGCCTGAGATGTTCCCAGAGAGGTGGAGTCTAGGTCCCAGCTGACATATAGACACAGACAAAGAGGCGTACGCAGACACAAACATGCATTCCCACCCCCATATACACAAACAAATACTCGGCACTCACCCGACGTGGAGACAGACACAAATAGGCACTGTACACACATTCACACTCCCCAAACATACTCTACATCCCAGGTCCGGGTACCCCCGCCCCCAGAGGGGCAAACCATACCTGGACCCAGGAGATGTAACCCTTCTCACTGGGGTAGAGGAAGGCAGACCGCCTCCTTATCTGCAGTAGCAGGGAGGCCCCGCATCCCAGACCCCAATCCGACGGCCAGCACCTCCTCCCAGCCCCCCAGCCCCGATGGTTAACAGAACGCGGGGTGAGTGAAGACCCCAAACCTGAGTAATGTGGTTGTCTAGGTTGCGGATTAAAATTGAGGGACAGGCGGCCAGAAGGGGGCAGAGGGGGAGTGCCTCCCCTGCACCCTGGTGACACACCTGCACCCCAAGTCCTGCGTGTGTGTGGTGGATTGGGAAGAGGGAGGCAGCTGAGGATGGGGAGGGAAGAAAGGGAGGGGCTGGGGCTGTGGCTGTGGCTGTGGCTACAATGTAGCTTGCCATCACCAGTGTGTGCATGGGTGGATGACTGGATATGTAAAGCGCTTTGGGGTCCTTAGGGGCTAGTAAAGCGCTATATAAATACAGGCCATTTAGAGAGCCCTACAGTTGGGCTGATGCACCCGCCCACCACCCCGGCAACACAACAACCAGGACCCAAGGCCCAGCCAGAGAGCCCCAGCCCAGGGGCGGAGCACCCCCAGAACCACAAGCCTCCAAGCCCGTCCCGGACCCACCCAGGGGCAGCCAGGCTACCAGGCCAGTAACCAACGTCCGCCAGCACAGACCCTCCCCCATGTTTGCTGTACGCAGCTACAAGGAAAACACCATCTAAGGCTACATTCATACTGCACGCGAAAGCGCATCATATCCGACTTTTTTGACCCTATGCGACCCATATCCGATCATGGTATGACAGTGTGAACAGCACAAATCCGATATTTTCAAATCCGACCTGGGTCATGTTAAGATTCAAAATTGAGGAGGGAGAGTACAAACCACTCTTGGTCCAGTAGGTCTCTGGTCAAACAATGATTTTAATGAATACACGCGTGGGAAGACACTCTGTACGCAGACAGCCAGTAGTCCTCGACTTAATCAGAGCATACACAGATTTTTATAGCATCAGGGTTTGAATTACTGACGCCCCTTCATACGTCACAGACAGGATATATACATACGTCAAATCAAAACCACAATGACCTTTTAACACAGTTTAAAAGAACATCGTCTTCCATCTTCATAACAGGTGCATCCTGTCACTGCCGGATGCTCGCTTGTCATCTTGACACCTCAGCAGCAGTTCTGCGACAAACTGCTCTTTGCAACATCAGCAAAACATAATTAAACTTTCCCCCATAAATGAATCTAACTAAAAGTGTGTGTGTGTCTGTGTCTGTGTGCTAACCACAATTGCACCCTGTTTCCTGTCAGCCTGTGACTTTTAGCCTTTCTGAAAGACACACACTGTTCAACCCCTGAATGCAATATAAACTCCAGATTATATTATTAATGCAATGGTACTGATGACAATTATTTAACAATAGCAGTAAAATAATTTCCCTGCTCCACAGTCACTTTCATATGTGCTACTGAATCCAATACATATCTGAAAGCGACTGCTGTTTGAATGGTCATGCCGCATTAAATCCGTCTTTTATGTCACTGACACAAGACAGATGCCAATTATCAGCGCCGGAAATGCGCCCGATAAGACATCGCGAACGCTTCCTGGCCATCCAGTGTAGATGTTAGTGAAACTGTTGGGAAGACAACGTTGGAGAAACGTGAACATTTTATTTGTACTGTATTATCTCCACATTCTGACAGAAATCTGCAACTATCCTTTGAAGCACCACTTCTCTCTAAGAGGGAAGATTGCTCTGCAGAGAAGGGAATCTGCCAGTAGCCCTTGTTTAAATCCAGCATCGTGAAAAAACAAGCAGTGCCCAACCAGTCCAGGAGATCGTCGACCTGGGGCATTGGGTACACATCGAACGTGACACCTCATTCACCTTGCGGTAGTCCACACAGAACCGTATAGACCCATCTTTCTTCACCACAAGAACTATGGGCATATATCTTATATATCATATAACTATGGGGCTACTTTTTAGCCTCAGCATATTGTTCAATTCTGCAATTCAGCAATTTGTCTTTTATGCTCCAGGAGCCTGTAGGGCCATGAACCCACTGTCACGCCAGGGTGTGTCTCAATATGGTGCTCTATGAGAGACGTTCGGCCGGGCAGGGGGAGAACACATCAGCAAAGCGCTGTTGCAGTGCAGCAACATCTGCTCTCTGGGCCTGTGTGAGTGGTCATCACAATGGAGGGAGGCGGGGATGGTGGAATTTGGCACCTCCGGCCCACACTCATCTCTCTCCTTAACCAGGCTCAACAGAGCAGTGGTTTCAGCCTCCCTCCATGCTTTAAGGAGGTTGAGGTGGTAAATTTGCGTCGCTCCTCTCCTGTCTGACTGGTCAACCTCATAGTCAACGTCCCCCACTCGCTGTGTGACCACAAAGGGCCCTCGTCACTTGGCGAGCTGGAGAATGGTAGTAATACAAGCACTTTGTCTCCTGGTGAAAATTGCCTGAGCCTAGCCCCTCTGTTGTACAAGCTTTGCTGATGTTGCTGGGCCTGGAGTAAATTCTCCCGTGATAACCACCCCAACCTGTGCAGCTTTGCTCTCAGGCCCAGCACGTATTGAATTTTATTCTTTGTGGGGCTCGACCCATCCTCCCAGTTGTCTTGAATCAAGTCGAGCACCCCTTGCGGCTACCTGCCATACAGTAACTCAAAGGGAGAAAATCCCATGGAGGCCTGGGGTCTAGCCACCGATCCCAATTTCGTTCATCCTCGTGAATAAACTTAAGAATCATGGACTTTAAAGTCTTTTTCAGCCGCTCCACCAGCCCATCAGTCTGAGGGTATTAGACACTGGTCCGAATAGATTTAATGTCCAGTAATTTGTATAGCTCCCTCAGAGTGCGAGACATGAACGACGTGGTCTGGTCAGTCAGCATTTCTTTCGGAATACCGACTCGCAAGACAATGCCTGGGCCACACTCTTGAAATGGTGTGCAGCAGTACTGCTTACAGGTATCACGTTGCATAAACCACCAGCACCAACACAAAGCGATAGCCGCGTGCACTCCGGTGGAATGGCCCGAAGATATCCATACCAATGCGCTCAAACGGCATCTCCATCAGCGGTAATGGGCGCATTCCTTTGGAATGGCTGGGTGGTTAACCAGCTGGCATTCTGGGCACCACCAGCGGCGCACATCGGCCCAAATACCCGGCCAATAGAATTAGGCCATTATGCGCTCCAGAGTTTTCTTGCATCCTAAATGCCCTGCCATGGGGTTTGAATAAGCCGCCTGGAAAATGTTTCCCGGCGGCTTTGTGGCACCAACAACTGGGTGCAGATCTCATTCGTGCGAGTGTCAAGACTCACTCGATAAAGCCGATCGTTCCGTAACTGGAAATGGGTGTAAGTCCGCGAGGCTTCAGGGTGCACCAGCAGACCATCAATATCTATCACCTGGTCATAGGCTGAGCGTAGGGTGTCATCCCGAGACTGCTCTAGGGAAAAATCTTCTGTGGGGTGCATAACCGGAGGCAGTGGGGCCTCTGTAGAGGTTCCTGCCACCTCCTCCCCCCCAGAGTCAGTATCAGTCGACCCAGTGTCACTGCTAAGTGCCGGGCAAACATTACACAAATTTACTGGTTGCGATTTCACCCAGTTTATTACCCCAGTAAGCTGTGGAACTGTGCCCAAAATGGGATGCGACATGCCTCTCTCCGTCCTGCTGATCTCGCCTCCCCTCCCCTGAGCTGCAGACAACAGCAGCTGACGCTCTGAGGGCCCCCCCCCCCTGCCCGCAGTACCGGCGGCGGTCCTGCCGGCAGGTTGGTCCTCCGCCAGTGTTGGCCCCGGACGCAGCCAGCTCGCCGCCGTGTCCTCCAGCTGTCGAGCCCAAGTGAACGGCTGCTCCCCCGCTGACATCTGACTAGCCCGAAATCGCCTCCGGTAGTCCTCCGGGGTGAACCCGAGCCAATCCAATACTGCCCTGCAAACATCCTCAAAGACACCCCGGGACGCCGGGGGCAGGCTGGGCCGCCATCTGTGCCTCCCCTGACAGCAGCGGCAGAAGCCTGGAAGCCCACTCCTCCTCAGGCCACTGGCAGGCAAGTGCTGTGGCCTGGAATGTCTGCATAAAGATTAGCGGGTCCAAGATGACATGGTTGAAGTTCCCCAAGATTGCAATGAAGGCACTCAGGTGCTAAGTCTGTAACTGGGCTATGGCAGAGTGGATAGTGTCAGCCTAATTTCAGGTAATGCCGGGGCCCAGTTCTGATCACCTGGTTAATTGTATTTCTGTTTTCATTGTCTGGTTTCAGTCAGTTTCAGGCCTAGGATTCATACTGAACTCGTAAAAGTCTGACACCAATTTTTAGCCTAGATTTGACCTGATTTTAATCAAACAAAGTTTTTCTTGCTGGCTGGTCATGACTCATTTAGATAAATTGAACAGGGTCTTTCATAGGGCGTCATTTATAACGTGTTCTTGTCTTTCTTGGTCTGTTCTGATTTCGTCTGGTCCTTCCTAGTCTGTTCGAGTACCTCTTGGCTGATGAATGTCCTGTAGAGTTCATGAGCGTTGGTCTGGAATGTTTCTTTCAGATCGAAACTGCAGGTTTGGTTACGATCACCTGTGGGACAGGGGGCGGTACTGGAGGAGCACTTGGGGGCGGGGCTAATCTGCAGGACAACACAGAAAAATCAAAGGTCAGCACTTCAACAGTGAGGCTGAACAGGAGCTAAGTCAGGACAGGAGGAGCATCCTACTTGGGTTTTATTGGTCTTAACCTCATTCTTCTTGGTCGACACAGATGAATGCTGCTTCAGTGCGTTGGTGGTGGGAAGAATCATTCCCTGACCAAACTCTGTGGGATCAGAGGTCACAGTTACCCCATGGGTCATCTCCCTGGCTGATCTTTACAGGTGTAAATTTCATAATGAAGCGTTTTAGGGACTGTCTCAGAGTAATGGCTTGCTGAGGGCTGAAACTACAAACGTTCCAACCACCAGGAGAAGCTCAAAACAGAGTACTAAAGCTCCACTTAGATTTAACGTGTTTTGCTCACATGCATTTGTAGTGGATGTGTCACAATCCTGGGTCTTTTTACCCAGCGTTTTGAGTTTTTGTTAATTTGGATGTTTATGGTTTATGTTTAAGTTCATTGGGTTTTCTAAGGTAATTTGTTTATTAGTTTCCCCTTAAGTTTTCAACCCCTGTATTAAGTATCCCTTGTCCTTTATGTGTTTCATGTCTTCATGTCTTTTGTTGTGACAACATGAACTTGACACATCTGCGTTTCATTATCTTTCCCATTTTATTTTGAAGAGGTTCTGTGTTCCTGTGTTCTATGTGTTTAGCTTTACGTTTCCCCTGTGATGTCGTTATCCTCACTTGTTTCCCCATGTGTTTCCACTTCCCTCATTATCCTCCTGTGTGTACTTAGTCTGTGTGTTTTCAGTCATTTCTTGTCAGGTCGTCTGCTGTTTTCACGTCATGCATCCAGGTTTTTTTTCCATGTCTCCATGCCAGGTTTCATGTTGAAGGTTTTTTCATGCTTTAATCTTAATTCACCCAGTTTAGTTTATTGTTTAGTTTCACCTTTGTCTTTTGTTTTGTACTTCTTTGCCAGCCTTAATAAACGGCTCGGTTTTGTTATTCCATGTCACGTTTCACATTCTGTTTTGGTCTGCATTTGAGTTATTTTTCGCAATACATACAGTCTGCCTCAGCCAGACTCTGACAGGATTGCTGGGTGCTAGAGTTAATTGTAGACTCTGGTTGTCTCAGTAACTCACCCCCTCATATCAGCAGTATTCTTAACACTTTAGTATTCACTTCCAACTATTATCTCAAGCCTGGACCCACCCACCTCTCACTGCTGAATTTCACAGAACTTTAATGGTTTCAAGTTTCCACATTACTTCTAGCTTTTTCCTGTTTAGACCCACCCCTAAAAGGCTTTGATAGTTACTGACCGATCTACTTAAGAGACACAGAGGAGACACCCACGAACAGTTCTAAAAACTCCTTATGGTCAGAAACTGCCTGATGTCTTCTAGGTAACACACCTGATTTGAGCCGCTGGACATACTTGCCCAGAACCCTGCGAACCTCCTGGATGCCGGAGGTCTTCATGAGGTCCAGGAGAGGTGTGTTGGGCTGGTCTTTACAGAGAGCCACGCAGATCTGGATAGCAACATAATTATCAATACACTCATCTGTGCAGTCATCACTGGGTTGCAGGGTATGTGATCAGAATCAGAAGTCAAACTCACATCCAGGTCATCCTCGTCATTCTCGTCAGACAGGTTGGACACATCAATAGTTCCTCTGAACTTCACTCCCCTGCAGGACATCCCTGCACACAGAAAACAGTTGGCACTACAGAAAAAGAGCAACCCTATGTTAAAATCCCCGCTGTACACGTGGCTAGAGATTCTGGCAGTCATAGTCAAATGTATTCCAAGGGCCAGAGCGGGTGACACTGAGTCAAAATGAAACCTTTCATTCAGGATAAGAGTAGATTTAGTAGTTATAATTAATATCATCAGCAAAGACTCCTGGTTTACAATAATGGCTTACACAGCAGTGGGGAAGAACTCTTCAGTATTATATTTTTTCAATACCATGTGCCAACACAATGCAGAGACACTGCTTGAACTCTACTCCCATAGAGATTGATTATCTTGTTTAAAATGTTACCTGATTCTGAAAAAGAAAGACTGAAATCAAAAGCACTTGACTCCCTGGTATAAATGAATAATGTGCATTTTCAACCAGATAACCTGTGAGCTAAAGAGGAAATGGTGTCTTGCTGATTTAGAAGATCTTCATTTAGCAGGAAAAATAATTTGTTGCTCAATAAAAGTAAAGCATGAACACCTGACTATTCAACACTCACAATGAAGATTCTTTACAGTTTTTCCCCAGTGACCACTGAAGTTAGGGTTAACGCTGATAATATTTCAAAATAACTGCTCAAACATGCTCCGAGAGTTATCATCATGATAGCTGCCATGTTGTGCGACGTGCTTCTAGAAGAACTTTGGCTAAAAGGTTTAGTGCATGGGTCTCAAACCTAAATGAGCTATGGGCCACTGCTGGCACTGTCATCTTATTGGAGGGCCACTTCAGTGTTCAAGTAATACAAATCAAACAAATAAGAAAACACACACAAATATTTTCTAAAATGTAGTGTTGTATTTTTAAATTTCAAATATTGTATAACAAGACAAAACGTTTTTTTTCTCACTCTTAACTGAAGCCCTTCATTGAACCACCAAATAAACACATCAGTACTCTCTACCTGGCCAGACACATGGCAGCACTTCTACTATCATTTTGTTCATATTTAACAAATATGCAGACATAAGTGTACACATTAGTTTTTGACTCTCTCACTGAACTAACAGAGCCAATCCCTCAGCATATTTGTACTCTCTGCTCATATTGCCTTCATATTAAATCATTTTTGGCTTCTTAAATAACTCATTTTAACAAAAAAAAAAAGTCACTTCAAGGATCAAACTGTCAATATACGGGGCAGCAAGTAGCCCCTGGGTTGTGAGTTTGAGACCCCATATCTACAGCATCTACGTGAAGGTTAAAGTCAGTCACATGAACCAAATTGAGATGGTCTCCCATGATGAATGGATGGACGACATCATCAGTGAGATCACTGACCCAGCCAGCTGAGTCTCAGCTGCCACTCGTAGAAGTAGAAGAGCTTCCCTTTGCGGTTATTGATGGAAGCTTCTCCCTCCAGCTTAGTGACTTCGGTCAGATGGCAGACACCCTCAGGTCCCTCCACCTGCACACCGAGCAGCAACTGATGGAGGCACTCCGAGGACCAGGAGGACACATCTCGCTCTGTCCTGACCAGGGGAGAGAGGAGGGTCAGCGGGTACCAAATCACGCCCACCTCTGACATCACAGAGTTCAAAAATACCTCCAAACATGTGCTGAACCAGCTGCGGCTCACATAACACACACTGAGAGTCTAAAATAGCTCATCCTACAGTATCACATACACACTGAGATCATTCTGGAAATGTCCTCTTCTTACTCAGTCATGACATTCAGGCTGTTACCATGGAAATGAGGCCAGTGCCCTCAGTTACCTGCAGGAAGCCCCAAAGATTACTCAAAAATTAACTTCTTGCGCGTTTTCTATCACTGAGCTGAAGCAACTTCTATAGCAACAGCATTACCTGAATTCTACCTTCATCAGTCTGTCTGTCTGCCACATGGACCAGTTTATATTTATTACAATAAATAAGTAGTAGTAATAATAATAGTAGTATAATGAGTACTGCAGTGATGGTAGCATTGATGAAGATGAACAGACCAGTGCCAGTTGTTGACGTTGGTGGCGTCAGCTCTCTCCTCTACTATCCATCGAGGATCTCCTTCACCCCACTTAGCCATCACGATCGCTGATCAATACAGGGCCAATGAGACACTGCTGCTCACACTGGTAAAACCCTAAGCCTGACACCAGCTGAAAAATGAAACGCCCACTTCCTCTTAGCACTGTCAAAGTAAAAGCACAGAGGACCTGGGACCGACAGTTACCTTGAGGCCAGCTGTGGGTCTTTGCTCCCAGATTGAGAACCAGCAGAGCTATACCTGCACGCTGCTCTCAGGTGATAATAACCTAAAGCCTCCCAGGTGGAAATAAATCAGCTGATGTCTGCAACCAATCTGTTGACAGTCACATCACTGATGCTGAATGTAACAGACCAATCAGATCCATTTTTAGAAGAACGACTCCTCTGGTTTATGTGATGTTTTAAGACAATCAAATTAAAAAGAATATCTGTCTGGTTTCCTGCTCCTTTAATCGAATTATTGATTAGATCAAAAATGGACTTCCTGGTGCAGCGTACTACAGCTCCCAGCAAACTTCGCGCAGCCGGAAGCATCCTCGGTCAAAGAGAAAGGGACGAAGAAGCAGGTGAAGGTAAAAAACAAACAAACAAACAGCTGATTGATTCTCATCGATTATCAGGTTTACAACCAGCGGTTTGTGCTTGATGTCTACAGATTAGACACCTGCGGAGTGACGTCACATTCCCACCGTTTGTCACTAAAAACACTAATATGCGGATTTTTCATTTAGCTAGCTAATGCTAACATGCTAATAACAAACCTGCAGCTGTTACCAGAAAACGTGTCTGTAAAGGTTCTCAGTCATCCAGGTCATCGTAGTCTAAGGAGCTTGGAAAGAAAAGCATCTGGACTTCTTTAAGTTGCTTGAAGACGTTTCACCTCTCATCTGATAAGCTTCTTCAGTTTGACCCTAGAACCGAAGAAGCTCCTCGGATAAGAGGTGAAATGTCTTCAAGCAACTTAAAGAAATCCAGACGCTTTTTTTTCCGAGCTCGTTACTAGAAAACGCACACGTGCATAGCAGATGTGGGTCCGGGATCAGGCTAACCAACACGGGCTACGGCAGACTGCAGCGCACTACAACTCCCAGCAACCCCGCGAAATTGTAGTGGTTAGGTGTGGGAACGAATCATATCGCACAATAATTTCTATTGAGAGCTTCAGTAGATTTTCTTAATGTACAGGCTGTGATCAGCTGATCTGCTGCTCTTTATGGATGTATACACCTGAATTCAACAAGATGTGAGCCGATGTTTCCTGAGTTGTCCTAGCTGATTTCATCCTCTACACTGACAGTACACTGTTTATGTTGTCTTTATGTTAGACACTATACAAACATCATCAACTGAAATTCATATGAATCTCTGCTACACTTGATGTAAGCTAACTGAAATGAAACCACAGCATCTGTGCACCTTTACTGTATCCACCACAGTGCAGAAAACCAACCTGTTTATCTTTTTCTCTCCCTGTGAAATGCAGCTGGACCTTTAGCTGTAACACACTGTGGGACAAACTGCACACAAACAGTTTTTATATGTTTGCTGATGTTTGTTGAGCTGATAGAAATGCTGCATTTCAAACTGCCTGACACTTAAAAAAACGTTACTCCCTTTATGCTCGCTCCTCTTCAGCAGGGCTAGCTAGATGCTGAAGTACCGCAAACACAATTCATGGACACCCCTGGCGATGACTATGAAGGTTCGCAGTGATATAAAATAATTACTCCCCTCAGATGTGTTAAAACTAAAGTAAGGAGCCGTTTTGAAAATGTAAGGAGTAGAAAGTTCAGATATTTGTATAAAATGTAGGGATAAAAGTAAAAAGTTGTAAAAATAAATAAATAATAATAATACTCAAGTAAAGTACAGATACCTGAAGATTCTGCTGAAGTATTTGTAATTCGTTACTTCCCACCTCTGGGCCCAGACTAGGTAAATGTGGAGGGTTCAGGAAGGACATCCGGATCAGGCATGCAGGCCATAAAAAATCAGATTTCCATACCGGATCGGTCAGGCCCGGGTTAACAATGACTGACTGGGTTCTGCTGGCCAGCAGGTGCAAACTGGGCTACTATTGGCTACTACTACTGACTACTATTGAAGATGAAGGAAGAGGAGAGGGAGAATCAGAATACTTTAATAATCCCTAAGGAAATTATGTTGTTACAGTTGCTCCAAGACAATAACAGTAACAGACTAAACTAAATTAAATAATATAATATATTACAATGTTTACAAAATAATAACGGGCAGCATGGTGGCACGGTGGTTAGCACTGTTGCCGCACAGCAAGAAGGTCCTGAGTTTGGTTCCACCATCAGGCCAGGGTCTTTCTGTGTTTTTGCACAGCATGTTCGTATTGTTTCGTGCCACCAGTCTCTCTTTATTCAGAGTTTTCAGACACAGTTGTCTGTGTTTCTCCTTTTCTTTTTTCTCCATCGCTGTCTTTCTTCTTTTTCACTGTCTTTTCATGTGTAACTAAGTCTCAGCTGTCAGATTTACCGCCTGGAGTATACAGAGTTCATTGGCTGAGTGGTATCACATGGGGTGGCTTAAGTTGCACCCAACTGGTCTGTGCATTTCTTCAGCCACTGAACCACTACCGTAAAGACCAGAAAATGCTGGACCAGTTAAAACAGAAGCACCCTATCAGCTTTGAAATTTTTGCCTTCTGTTTTTACTGGAAGTCCGGTTCCATATGGGACCGCTTGTGGGTGCAGCTCAGGACCCCAGTCCGCCTATTAGTGACCTCTGGCTTATGTTGACATTAAACGGTTCTCAAATTTAACTCCATATCCGTATTTCTTAGTTTTAGACCAGTGGCTTACTCTAATATGTTTCCCTCATTTAGTTGACTAAGAAATTAGTCACCATTGCTAATTAATTATATATATTTAATAATTAGGCAGCACGGTGGCACGGTGGTTAGCACTGTTGCCGCAAGCAAGAAGGTCCTGAGTTCAATTCCACCATCAGGCCGGGGTCTTTCTGTGTGGAGTTTGCATGTTCTCCCCGTGTCTGCGTGGGTTCCCTCCGGGTACTCCGGCTTCCTCCCACCGTCCAAAGACATGCAGTTTGTGGGGATAGGTTAATTGGATAATCCAAATTGCCACTAGGTGTGAATGTGCGAGTGAATGGTTGTCTGTCCTTGTGTGTTGACCCTGCGACAGACTGGCGACCTGTCCAGGGTGTACCCCGCCTCTCACCCTATGATAGCTGGGATAGGCTCCAGCGCCCCCCGTGACCCTGAAAAGGATAAGCGGAAGCGAATGGATGGATGTTTACAAAATATAAGAAATAGCTCTAATGTATACAAATATATTCATAAATATCAAGAATATTAGAGACATGACATATACATGATTGACATTTTACTCTGTCCTGTAAAACGTTGTTATTTTACTGTACAGGATGTGCAGAAGGGTGTAACTTCTGCATTGTGCATTAGATGGAGGAGTTGTACGGAGATATCCACAGGCAGGAATGATTTCCTGTGTCGTTCAGTGGTGCCTTATGGGTAATCGCAGTCTCTCACTGAGCGTGGTCCTGGGACTGGCCAGCACATCATGGAATGGGTGGGAGGTATTATCCAGCATTGTCCTTATCTTGGACAACATCCACCTCTCAGATACCACCCTAAGGGAGTCCAGCTCCATCCTCACAATATTACTGGACTTGGGGATCAGTTTATTTAGTCTGTTGGCATCTGTGACCCTCAACCCAACAGCATGGGATGGCACTGGCGGCAACAGACTCATAGAACATCCTAAGCATTGTCCGACAGATGTTGAAAGACCTCAGAGACACGTCTGGCCCTTCCTGTAGAGTGCAGTGGTGTTTTTAACCCAGTCCAGTTTATTGTCTGTGTGTACTCCAAAGTATTTATAGTCCTCCACAAAGTCCACATCGACTCCCTGGATTGAAACAGGGGTCACAGGATTCCTCATCCTCCTAAAGTCCAGGTCCTTCTGAGAGGGCATGTTAGGACTAGGAGGCAGCGAGACAGAAGGAAAGGCAGGAGTGTGTAGGTGAGAGTAGGACTCTAAGTGTTGGGACTGTGATGGGAAAGGGAAAGAGGGTAGATATACTATGAGAGACCAGAAAAGGCCAGGAGCAGTGGAGGTGGATTCTGCTGTACCTTGGTGTAGATGGAAAGAGAAAGAAAGTAGTGGTAATGTTCGAGGTAGAATATGTAAATAGGGTTGTGGCAGTAAGGAGAGTCTGAAAAAGGATCATGATTTTGAAGCTAAAAGTCAAAAGGTGTGAAGTGGTAGAGAGTGTTCCCACACGGTTAGCGTGGTGATTGGAGCGGACTTTAAAGGATATGTAGGTGAAAGGAACATCAGACAAATGCTTTTCTTTGTGCACTCGTGCTACAGTCAAAGCTGATTTCAGTTTTTGAGTGGGAAGAGAAAAATGGTGGCATGGTCTACAGCTGCTGAGGGGTGGGGATATGGACAGGCCTTTAGATTTGAATGCACAAAAGAACAAGAGCGCGATGGTAAAGAGTAAACTACATTCAGTAAAGAAACAACTGCATTATTCTGTTAACACAACATCTGATAACATCTGCACTGAGAGCATGCTAACACAAAGCTAGCCAAGAGCGCAGAGTGATGTTAAAGCTGAGTTGTATGCAGACCCGAACCCAGCAGCCAGAGCATGAACTTCATCATGTAACAAAGACAGTAATGAGCAGTCAGGCTGCAGCGTCTGTTTCTACCTGTCCATGTGTGTACTGTAGAATCACCCTGGCAACCACTCTGCAGTGTGCTTTGGCCGATTTTTGGTTTTACTTTGTGTTTATGTGTAAAAATTGTATCCTCATTAGGATAGAGATCTGTGTCAGGTTTATACTGTTAAAAGTAAATGTGTGACAGTTGTTTCAGGTCATTTCTGGAGTAATGAGAAAGTAATGTAACAAGTAGTGTAATAAATTACTTTCTTTAGCGAGTAATTAAGTAACGTACTTTATGAAAAGTAATGAGTAATGTTTAACAGATTTTTTTTGACCAATAACATAATAGTGCTAATAATACACACTGAAAATGAAAAATATGAAAAGCTTAGCATATGCTGAGACAGTGTTTCTCACTGTGCGCCACTTCCTGACCTGTGATCTCATCACATGATCAATAAGGAGAAAAAGAATGACATCATGTGATGCAGGCTGTGTCTTACCAGCTAATAGCTTCCTTCCTTTCTGTGTTGACAATTTAAATAAAGAGTCACTAACTCTTTATGTCCAGATGATTAAGAGTAAAGTTGACGAGGAAGACTACTGGCACAGCTCCAAGTTTAAAGCGTTCACCTTCGATGATGAAGATGATGAGTTAAGCAGGGTAAGACCTCCAGAACCAGAAGCCAGAGTGAATTGTTCTAGCCCTGCATGTGTGTCATTGACTTGATGTGGCTCTCAGGTGTGATTTTTAGGTGTTGTTGTCTAACAGTTGAAGGAGTCTCGGCAGGCCGTAAACAATATACGGCGGCTGGTGGAGGAAGACGATGACGAAGATGATGTCGAGAGGGTCAGCTGGAGTGGCGAGCCAGTCGGCAGTAAGACCCCTACATTCTCCTCATTGGTCACTCCTTTGGAGAATGCTGAGATTTGATTGGTTATAGGGTGGTTACCTGTCATACTTGTGTCCACAGGTATTTCCTGGTCCGTTAAAGAGACAGCTGCCTCCAGTCAGAGGGCAGATAGAGAGCCTGCCTTCCCCAAAATTAGCACTGACACGCCATCGATCAGTAGGAGCCAATCAGGATACTCGCTGAGCTCTCTATTCAAAGGTGAGGACGGTCACATGACTCAGATAGACCGAAGCCTGATCATGTGATTCACTGCAGTTGTCATGTGATTCTGTGCAGGAAAACCTAAGGTAGGGAACTTCCAGACCTTCAGTGACGGTGAGTCCTCAGATGACTCAGGTGGTGTTCTTATACTTTTACGATATTTCACCTAGTCAGGGTCATGTATATCAGGGTATATAAATGAATGGTGATTGGATGAATATGGGATGATGTTGAATGGTGATTGGATGAATATGCAATGATGTTGGTTGGTGGTTGGATGAATATTGGATGGTATTTAAAGGTCAAATAATGGTTGTATAAATAGTGGGTGATGATTAGATGGTGATGGATGATGTTTGGATAGTGATTGGTTGATGGTTCGATTAATAATGAATGCTGATTTGATGGCGCTTGGATAATGGCTGGGTGAATACTGGTTGACTGATGGTGGTTGGATGTTGTTTGGTGGTTGCATGGTCATTAATGATAGTCAGATGATAGAGGATGTATGGTGGTTGGATGTCTCGCTCAGACTGACATTTGTTTTTTGGGGTTTTTAGCACTTACTGACTCGTCTGTCAGGCTCTACGCTCCTGAGCTCCGAAAACCAAAGTCTGAGTACAAGGTAAGATTACCCTGGTTAAATAGGGTGTTATATTTAGTAATCTAATTACTATGGGTGTGTAATATGGCTGTTCAAATATTGTGATAACTGTTAATCTCATTACAGTTATGCTTCAAAATCCAGTTACTCTTGGGTATTCTGATTACCCATGAGTAATTCAATTATAATATCATTAACCTGATGTAAGTTGATGTGCACGACTAGTCGACTGGACAACTAATCTTCACTGTTGTCACTAGTCGGTACCAGACATATGAGTCATTTAACCTAGTTGTTTTACATTTGAATTAATCCCCACTGCTGGTAAATAGTTGTGTCCTAATCTTATGGAACCATCTGCCACCAGGTGAGAAACGCCAAAAATCAGCCTCATATTTTAGTCACCACTGTTATTTCTAGTTCTTTTAAAGGCAAAAGAGTGAGATCACAGACAATCCTTAGCGATAGGGCGAGGAGTTCAGTTGTTTGGGAAGGATTTAGAGTAGAGTCGATGCTCGTCCACATTTAAAGGAGCCAGTCGAGGTAGACACCAACTGGGTAAGGTGGTCCGACCAGGGATATCCTGCCAGGAGGAGGCCGCTGTGTACACCTGAGACATGGGTCATGTTTTGTGAACTCAAAACATGTTTTCAATAATTTGGATTCCTCAAAACAGCCACCCTTTGCTTTGCTTACTGCTTTGCACAGTCTTGGCATTCTTTCGAGGAGCTTCATGAGGTTGTCACCTGAAATGGCTTTCCAACAGTCTTAAAGGAGTTTCCAGAGATGCTGAGCACTTGTTGGCCCTTTTGCCTTTGATCTGCGGTCCATCTCATCCCAAACCATCTCCATTGGCTTTTTAGGTCATGGTAAATGGTAGATGGACGGAGTCTTATATAGCGCTTTTATACTCTGTAAGGTTTTCTGACTGATGAAAGGTGTGACGTGTAACTGTTTGCACAGACCATTTTTTGAAAAAACAATTATTGGATTCATGAAGCTGAACTTAAATCATGCATAAATGATTAGTATTTATTCAGGTTTGGATGTATGCGTTTGTAAAATAGTTATACTCTTGCTCAGATTGCTTCCAATTTTTGTGTGGATTGACGTACGTTACACACAAATCACTGCACACATCTGTAAATCTTAGTTTATGCTTTTGGGTCATGTCGTACGCATTTGCAACCCTTTTGTGGAAAATTCCTCTCCGTATTTAATCACCCCCCTCTTTTCCGGTCAGAGTGAATTTTTAAACCAGGCTTGAATCAGGGCCATCCTGATACGCATGAGGAGGAGCTCACTGATGAGTCGGAAACAATATTTAGTGTTGATTATGTTCACAACGGAGAAAACTGCCTGGCTTTTGTGTGTGGAGCCAAACATGGTGACTTTCCTCACACCTGTGGAAGGTCGGCTTATGCAAATGGCTCTTTTGAGTCCACATCTGCTGGGAGATCGCATCTGCAGAGGCCCAGCATTCATCTGTTGCTCTATTGTCACTGTACACTTTTTTGTTTTTGCACAGCATGTTCGTATTGTTTCGTGCCACCAGTCTCTCTTTATTCAGAGTTTTCAGACACAGTTGTCTGTGTTTCTCCTTTTCTTTTTTCTCCATCGCTGTCTTTCTTCTTTTTCACTGTCTTTTCATGTGTAACTAAGTCTCAGCTGTCAGATTTACCGCCTGGAGTATACAGAGTTCATTGGCTGAGTGGTATCACATGGGGTGGCTTAAGTTGCACCCAACTGGTCTGTGCATTTCTTCAGCTACCGTAAAGACCAGAAAATGCTGGACCAGTTAAAACAGAAGCACCCTATCAGCTTTGAAATTTTTGCCTTCTGTTTTTACTGGAAGTCCGGTTCCATATGGGACCGCTTGTGGGTGCAGCTCAGGACCCCAGTCCGCCTATTAGTGACCTCTGGCTTATGTTGACATTAAACGGTTCTCAAATTTAACTCCATATCCGTATTTCTTAGTTTTAGACCAGTGGCTTACTCTAATATGTTTCCCTCATTTAGTTGACTAAGAAATTAGTCACCATTGCTAATTAATTATATATATTTAATAATTAGGCAGCACGGTGGCACGGTGGTTAGCACTGTTGCCGCAAGCAAGAAGGTCCTGAGTTCAATTCCACCATCAGGCCGGGGTCTTTCTGTGTGGAGTTTGCATGTTCTCCCTGTGTTTGCATGGTTTCCCTCTGGGTACTCCGGCTTCCTCCCACCGTCCAAAGACATGCAGCTTGTGGGGATAGGTTAATTGGATAATCCAAATTGTCACTAGGTGTGAATGTGCGAGTGAATGTGAGGGTGAATGGTTGTCTGTCCTTGTGTGTTGACCCTGCGACAGACTGGCGACCTGTCCAGGGTGTACCCTGCCTCTCGCCCTATGACAGCTGGGATAGGCTCCAGCCCCCCCCCCCCCCCCCCCCCCGCGACCCTGAAAAGGATAAGCGGTAGCGAATGGATGGATGCTAATTTAAATTACTCTGGGGTAATGTGATTACAGTTCTGTTGTCCTGTGCTGTCATTTCTAATGGTGATATGGTTATTGTGATGTCAGGATTATGTCAGTGATTGGTCACCTGAAGAGACGGTTCAGAGACTTCAGCAAGGAAAGGTAACACACCTGTTCACCCAAGTCTGAGTATTTCTGCTCTGTATTAATATTGTAAGTATTTGTACTGTGTGGCAGGCCGTGTCTCTGGAAAAATTCAGTGTGGTACTCTGAGCGTCAGTACTCTATAGTAGTAGTACTGTGATTATTTGTACTGCATTGTAGGCTGTGTCTCTGGAGAGGTTCCGCACACTGCAGGACAAACTGCTGCTGCTCGATCACGCCATTGCTGCTCATGATGGAAACGTCATCACGGCTGTAACTTGATCTGATTCATAACGGCATCATTTAAACTTTATTAACCATCCCATCAGACACAACTGAGCATGCTCTGTTTATGTTTCAGGTTTTAATCTATCTAAAGAGGACGCTCTGTAAAGGTGAGTGTGGTCTTGATCCCGGTCCTGCTGGTTGATTGGTTCTCCCACTGACTCTGTTTTTGTTCTCAGAGGTTTTGTTTCGAGAGCTGGAGTCCAGGCAGACAGCTCTCAGACACTTCATCCACTACCTGAGTGAGACCCAAAACCAGAGGCTGCTGCTGGAACTGCACAGGTTTGCTCTCACCTACAAGTACACCTGTCCCTGCTGATTACTGCCCTCGTCTGTATGAAGCGTGATGCTGAACATGCTGCAGGTGTTCTTGTGACTGAGTGATGAGGTTCAGGTCGGCAGATAGACATTCAGGTGTGTCACAGGTATCTGGTGTACACCTGTACAGATAGAACTCTTTTGATGTGTTTGCTTTCTTCCTGTTCCTCAGAGCACTGGGCAGAGCTGAGGATGCGGCGGTATGTAGTACTCTGTAGCTATAAACAAATCAACATTAATTCTTCTGGCGTTCATTGGGCTGATGATGATGCCATTTCCTGTTTTCATGGCAACAGCTGCTTCAGTATAAGGAACACTTGAGCATCACAGATGAAAACAAAAGACGGGACTTCCTGAAGAACTGCCTTAGGTCAGTAATCTGATTACACTCAGGTAACTGTTAGTGTTTGTTGTTTACAGTTGTTTGTTCGTTGTTTTCAGCCTCCCATTTTCTGCTGAGGACCTGGCCCATGTTCAGGATCACTACACTCTATTGGAAAGGCAGATCATCATCGAGGTCAGTAACCAGTTAATTAAGTTCATGATGAGGTTGAAGGTTTCTGATTGACTAGATCCAGTTTAATCACTGTTGTTGCTAGGTGACAGACCGGCAGGCTGAGCGTGGAGGGAAGGTGGAAATTTTCCAGAAGTTTCCCAGAAAAGCTTTGATCCTCAACATGCCGCTGATCACCACGCTGTACTACTGCTGCTTCTACCACTACGCTGAGCCAGAGGTCAGTCTGTTAGCCTGTGTTAGTTTTAGTTCCTGTTAGCCTGAATTAGTGTTAGTCCCTCTTAGCCTGAGTTAGTGTTAGCCCCTGTTAGCCTGAGTTAGCAGTAACCTGCAACAGTGTTTATATTTCAGGGGACCTTCAGCAGTCCGTTAAATATCCGTCAGACCTTTAAGGTGAGAGCTGACTGGTTTGCTTTGACTTTTGACCTCTTTTGATCTGTTTGACTCACTGACCTGTGACCTCTGAACTCAGATCTCAGAAAAGCAGTACTTTGTGACTGCTTTGGCTGCAAGGGCGAAGCTGAAGGCATGGCTGGACGTGGACGCTCTGTTTGCCAGCAGGAATTGGCTCGGGTTCACCAGGAAGAAATCACCACTGAGCTTCCAGCGAGTTGTTGACATCCTACAGAAGAACTCCGCCCCCACACACGTGAGCTACTGTAACACACCTGGTACAGAGGTAGAGAGAGACGTAGCCATCAGCTTGTTATTGATTTTTGATCATTGGTTATTGATTACTGTCAGGTGCTGCAGGACTACGTGGCACTCGTGGACGACGGAGAGTTGAGGCTCACTTTGGCTCAGAAACATAAATGTCACGACATCGTCATCAGTGTGAGTCTGCCAAATTTGATTTAGCTGCTTGTGGTGGAATTAAGGCACGACGGGTCCAAGGATCATAGTTTTGAGCCATTTTATTGAGCACTTCTCACCACAACAACCAACCCTTGAGTCCCCGTGTTTTAACACCACAGGTGCGATCTGCAGATGCCGTGCAGGTGCGTCCGCACGGCACCACAGACCACGCCCCACCACACTGCTGCTTTAAAAATGACCAATCAGAGAACAATACTTTGTATGATGTCATGATGATGTTGTATCTCTGGGCAAATCAGACATACCGGGACATGAAGGACCGGCAGCTGCTGCTGGGATACCGTGGGAAGGTGGTGAGGGGCTCAGCGGAGGAGAGGAAGATTGATGACCTGCTCAGCAACCCGGTGAGGAGGGCTCCTTTGTGAACTATATCATGTGACTTGACATGTGACTAAACTATTTCTTTTCTTTCAGCAAATTCGCTGGAAAAACTAACATGGCTGTCACCATGGCAACATGAATGTCCTTCCAGCCCATCTGTGGCTGTCTGAATCGATGTAGCTCTGCCTACATACCCAGGAAGGGGGAGAGTCATGACTCTGATGTTCCTTTGAAAACAGGAAGTGACTGTATTGATGTGAGAAAGAGTGGACGGAGTTATTTCTTCATGTTTCATCAGATAATTGGACACACCTCTGACATTAATTCTGACATCATCACGCCAAATAAAATAAAAACACAGATTGATGCTTCAGGACAGCATGCTGGCATACGGATGCTGCTGCCATATTTGTCCGAGAATGTATGTGTGCTCTCAAATGTTCAGGTTGCCACCTCTCATAGACAGATCTGTCCTAAAGTGATCGGGTTTGAAGTTTGTCTAAAAGTTTCCCAAGTAAAACAAAAATCCAAAAGCTGTGATCAATCCCATGTTTCTGTTAACATGAAGAGCAGACTGATGTATTAAATATTCCTGTACTGTGTGAGAAAATAAATCATAACTTTTAATTAAGAGACATCAGAAACAGCTGAATTTTGCTTAATGGATTTTTTTAACCTTTTATTTGTTCACAAACATAAAGTGCAAAATAAACACAAACATCCCCAAAACCCATCTGTCTGTTACAAACAGCCAATAAACATTTATATATCAATTATTGACTCTCCTCGTTTGTATATAATGACGATTTCTTTCATCACCACATGAGAGATTAAAGGGAAATAAACAGCAGCTTTGAAGAGCAAACATTCAGATATTTATCGAGTTTTCAGGCCAAACATCGATATTTTTCACTCCGCTGGCTCTGAATGTTGGCGCTTCCTTCTTATTTTACACGTGTTGTACAGGTTTGTGTTTACAGCCCCGTGCATTTTATGAGACTCCTCGTACTGCCAGCAGGCGGCGCGCGGTCGCGGTTTCACGTCATTGAGGAGACTGAACGCGTGTAGGCTGGCGTTTATCGATGGTCTCCGATAACAGACGAAAACGAGGTGTCGATGAGACGGTTAGGAGTCACGTGACTCTGCGGGACGTCACTGAGCATCACTTCGTTAAGGAGCAGCACGAGGACAGACGCAAGCTTCACCTGAGGACAGCAGGCAGCGCGTGCAGGTACAGAGACATACACTTACTGCAAATACACTGTAGTGCTGCCAGGTTTATTAGACAGAGTACTTCATTCTGCTGTAATAGCATTAAAGTCACTTGGTGTACTTCAAATATTCTGAGTGTACTTTCAGTTCACGTAGTACTGCAGTATACATAGTACTGTACAGAGAGGTTACTGATGAAGAACCAGTATTATTGATCGAGTTATTAATCCAGTCGATCGATCAGCGGGACACACAGCTGATCGAAATATTCGTTTAAAGTGAGTCAGTCGGTGATGAAGAGGAGGATGAGAACAAAGAGCATCAAATATTCACACTGAACCTCAAGTGCAGCCTTGTCCCTGGGCTCTTTGTTCCTGTTTCTCTAGTGACTCTGAAACACGCCAAAGATAACGCAGTGTGACATAGAGCTGTCAGCAGAAGAAGAAACAGCTCTTCTTGTAGTATGTGTAAGAGTAATAACAGAAGATAGTTGATTGGTTAATAATGTAACAATAACTGTAGTACTGAGTACTTGTGTATTTTTACTGCAGTAACAAATGAGTACTTTAATGTACACTTTAAACTTGCCGTGCACTTAGAGTACTAATAGTGCATTGTACACAGTACTTCTGCAGCTCTCCTTTGAAGTACTGTTACAATGACTTTATGTGTGAACTGATGAGGGATCAGTATGGAGGTGCAGTTATCGATCGCCATTTCAAGTATGTATTCCTGTGTCAGGTGTGTAAAGGGGAGGAATCAGCTGAGACCTCTGATTGATGGATTCTGATTGCACATTTCAGACTCATTATATTCCCGGAGGAGGAAGAGGAGGATCATTTCAGGTAAACTGTCTTCTCTGAGTACATTGCACTCTGTGGAGTGCTCAGATTGAAACCACAGAAAAAGAAAGCTTACCTAGCCAGACCCAGAGATGCGTGGTTTCCATGCGCCAATGAGGTGAGGTTTCAGCATGACAGACGTGAGAACCATTATTGTGGCAAGGTTTCCTGCAGCAGTTTCCTGTGCAGGCTCACTTCAGACAGGAAGTCATCTCATAATCGTGATCAGTCAGCCTGATGACCAATCGATCAGGTGGTATAAAGGTCAGAGGAAGCTAACAGTGTCTGACTGCGCCCACAGGAAAGATTCAGGTCGCTGATGAACTCGCTGATGAGTTTATAAACAGCGAGCACAAAAAACCCCTTTAAGACCCTTTAAGAACCCTTTAAGATTTAAAAAAACAACGTGTGAACACCTAGAAACAGATTCAACCTCTGACGATGTCTTGTATGAATTGACATGACTTTATTTCATGACCTCGGAGGAACTTTTCCTTTTTTTAATGAACATGAGCAAATCATGAAAATCTGCATACTTGAGGCTGGAGAGCATAAATAAATAGTCCCAGACCTGGATCTGGAACAGGTCGGCTCACCTTAAAGTGAATTCATTACCTCCTGATAACAGCTCAGTCCTGATACAAGTCCAGAAATCCCAAATTTACCTGCAGGCAGCTGGTGATCCAGCTTTCAGAATTTAGATGGTTAAAAGCTCCTTTACGACACTGAAGGTTTTTGACTTTAGAAGGAAGGGGAAGTGAAATTTACTTTACAGTCTCAAATTCTTTCAGGGTTTAGTTTATTTTAATCTCATTTAACAGATTTCTGATCACCTGGTTTATTCTTGCTTTGCGGCGCTCACCAGTATGGCTTTAACTCTTTGTCACAGATCAGCCACTCAGCCTGCGCTCGTCTGTGAGGGGAAAGTTCTTTTCATTCAAGTATGTAGTGATGAATAAATCAAGTTTCAGAATAAGAGTGTGGGTGAGATGTGAGAGCTCAGACCTTTTTTTAATGATCGAGCTGTTTTTGGCCTCATTTGGTGTTAAAATCATGCAGAAACCAAAAGGCCTGTGTTCTTTATCCCCACTCTCTCCATTGAAGGTCATTATTCAGGGCTGTGCCAGGTGTTATATGAATTGTGCAGCCCACATACAGCAGCTGAAAACCTCCTCTCAGACCGCCGTTTGATTGACACCTTCAGGTGCTTTTTCAGCGTGACACTGATCAGAGCAGCTCTCGCTGCTGAGCATGCTCAGCTGGGTCGGATTCTGCTGCCGTCTCCATGGATCCTGTCTGACCTTCTTGTGTGATTCCTTTCACTGTGCTTTAAGTTACGTTTTTATTTATGCTGATATCAGTCTTTGAGATACAGCCAAAGACTCTGATTGGCTGTATCTCTCTGCAGATGATTAGCCCTGGGCTCTGATTGGTTGTCTCTCCCCGCAGACATCATGCTGGCAGTCACCGAAATGGTGACCCAGACGACCAATCGAAGTGACCTGAACTGCACGCTGCCGCATGATGAGGGCCGCCTACCGCTGGTGCTGCTGTACAGCGCCGTGCTGCTGGTCGGTCTGCCCGCCAACCTGTTGACAGTCCTCCTCACGGGGTTGCAGGTGCGCAGGAAGAATGTGCTGGGCGTGTACCTGTGCAGCCTGTCGGTCTGTGACCTTACCTACCTGGGGACGCTGCCGCTGTGGGCGATCTACGTGAACAGCGGTCACAGGTGGCCATGGTCGTCAGCGTTCTGCAAGCTGACGGGCTACATCTTCTTCAACAACATGTACATCAGCATCTTCCTGCTTTGCTGTGTCTCCTTCGACCGCTGTGTCGCCGTTGTCTACAGCCTGGAGTCCCGTGGCCTGCGACGGCAACGCCACGCCGCCTTTGTCGTTGTCGCTATCATCCTGGTGGTGGCCATCGGACACGCCCCTGTCTTCACCATGAAGGAGGGCGCCACAGAGGGTTCGCATCACTGCTTCGAGCCGAGTCAGAGCAGCGCGATGGTGACAGGGTTTTACTACGCTCGCTTCGTCATCGGCTTCCTGCTCCCGCTGCTGTTGCTGGTGGTCACCAACCGCGGCATCCTGGCTAATGTGCAGCGCAGCACAGGGCTGCAGTCGGCACAAAAACGCCGTGTCCGGCAGTTGGCCGTGGGTGTGGTGGTTCTGTTCCTGGTGTGCTTTGCCCCATACCACATCATCCTACTGGTCCGAGGCATCATCTTCCACTTCCCGTGGCTTGACAACTGCTCGTTTCAGAAGGCCATGTACACACCCTACACCATATCGCTGGGCCTGTCCACCATCAACAGCGCTGTCAACCCAATCCTGTACGTCTTGTCAAGCAACAACATTCGAAAGGATCTACGGCGAGGACTTGCACAGGTCTGTGGCAGAGTGCTGGTGAGAACTCCGTCCAACACCAGCCAAAACAAAATCCAGCCGATCAACAACTCTTTAGAGCTCAACACGGGCAGTGAGAGGCTGGCAGCAGGAAAACCACCCGGGACCTGAGGTAGCGGTTCCCCAACACTGCAGTGTCCTGAGGTGACCGCAGAGGACCAGGACCAAGAACCGGGGGACTTTGAGTGCTACGCATGCACAGAAAAACAAAAACAGAAATGTTTGGAACAAGAACTTTAGAGACAGAAGCTAGAGTAAAGAAGGTGACACAAACACGAGGACTTGAATAAGGCCTGAGAGACGTTGATCTGTGATGTTGCAGTGCTCTGTGTGCACTGCTGTGTTGCACACTGTCAGCCTCCCTGCTGCCACGTGTTAGACTGAAACAGCAGCATCGTACCTGATGGCCGAACACCTAGTGCGTGGCCACTCCCGCAGACACAGAAACATGTAACTGCATCTCAAACATTCACACCTGCAGGGTGTGAATGTTTTTACTGTAGCACTTCAACCGGACAGACAGGTGACCTCACATTATTGTTTTCTCTGAACTGTAGCTACATCACACACCTGGTCTCACAGTTTTTAAACTGTATTCAGTGAATGGCTAATGTCTTCTGTCATCATTAAAAAATGTAAATTTTTCATTTTCACTCATGTGGACTTTTTTAAAGCAATTTGACTGAAATGTAACCGTGATCAGTTTCCAGTAGCAGGACACAGACAGAAATTTGCATAGTAAAGAAATTAGAATATAAAAAAGGGGGGAAAGAGAATGCGAATAGAAGCATAAGGATAAATATAGCATATATACACATATATAAATACAGAATATATAAATAGGCAGTGAAAAATACTCATTAATGAGATGTAGCAGCCAATTGTCTATTGCACTTTTCGACTATTGTGCAAACACTACAGCTTAGTTGTCCCCCCCCATATAACCATCGTATGATCACGTGACCTAAACCACCTCCATTTCCTCAATCAGATAACGAGAGTATCAGAGAACCTGGAGAATAATAACCCAATGCTGGAAGCATAAAACTACAACACCCAGAAGACGGACTACAAAATGCTGACATTACAGTTTTGTTTTTTTTAAGAACAACTTTATTTATACAGAACACATGTCAGCGTCCACGCTAGGAAAAGTTTACAGAGCGCAACATTAAAACACATTAACATTAACAGAACCACATTAGAAATGAATAAAGATAATAAAAACAGAAAGCTGTGAGTCCCACTGAAGGCTCCACCCACCCTGACCTCTGACAACTAAGAGAGTGAACAGTATTGTGTCCAAAAAGAAGCTCAGATAAACAGAATTATAAGCTTCAGGTGCGTCAGGCATTTATCAACAAATCTGAGTTGCTGATAGTTTTTTCTTTTTTAATCTGATGGAGTGCTACTATGAATTATGGGATGGAATCGTCTCATCATCATCACCTCTTCACTGATTGGCTGCGATCACCCACAAACTAACTAAAAATAAAATGGAATCACTTCCTGTTTAATCTGATGGCTGGTGACAGTGAAGTTTATTTTGTAGTTTTAATATTCAGGAACTTTATTTTCTGTCACATTGAGACTTTTCAGGGTCACAGATAAGGTGAGAGTGGATGGCAAGTTGGATGTGCCTTACATCAGTGATCACAAAGATAATTCTATGAAGAACTCAACAAAAAGCACGAGAGAGGGTTCATCAAGAGGTGAACACACAGGAAGTCGACTGCTTCAGAGCAGCATGCGTCTGTGGTTAACACTGTGCATGTGCATGGAGGCGTTTGAGTGGAAACAGGAAGCCGCAGAGAGTGTGAGACTGCAGAAAAGAAGAAGTCCCAAGAAAATTCAGCAGGTGTGCGAGCAGCTGCTCCTGCCAGACAAGAGTTGAGAGGGGAAAAAAAAGGACTATTAGAGTGAGGCTCACCTGAGACGCACCTACGTGCAGTCCGCAGGTGATTCAGCTTTTTATTTGTAAACGTCCAGTAAACTCAAACTTTGTGACGTGAATAAACAGATGTGATGCCAGAGGCAGGCTCGAGCTCCAGGTTCATCACGCCATTGTAGAGGGAGCAGCAGGAAGTCTGACCTCATTCCTGCTCTGCTGTGATTGGGTCTGTTGTTGCACTTCTGCCTCTGAGACGCTTTGATTGGCCGAGCTCCTGGAAGGCAAATGCTTAGCCTCATTAATGTTTAAGCAGCCTGTCAGACAGCACCCAGGGGAAATGAATCATTGAAGCTGACCTGAATAAGAACAGCAGCACCCATGGAGCAATTAACCAGAGTCAGAATTAACAGGAAGGTGGAGCTTTTCGGCTGATGCTCCTGTTGATCAGGCCAATCACCTGTCTGTAAACACATACCTGAGATCTACTCTTTAAACGTAGTCAGTTTGGCCCGAACCTGCTTCCACTCAGATCACAGGTTATGTCCAAACCCCGGAATCAGGCCAATCACCTGTCTGTAAACACATACCTGAGAACTCTGTTTCCATGGTAACTCATTAGGTTGCTTGTTGATCGCTCTAAGAAAGAACTGCATACACACGTGTGCAGGTTTGCCTTTAATGACTTTGGTTTTATTTTGTATCAGAGGTGTCAAACATGAGGCCCGGGGGCCAGAGTTGGCCCACTGTCTAGAGCTGATTGGACATTTGGTGGCTCGATCCCATGACGAGATACTAAAGCTGAGTTGCTCTCTGACACATCCATCGGAGCATGAGCATTCCAAAGCACTGAAGCATACAGGTGTTTGAATTAGTGCTGTCAAAATGAATGCGTTAACGCAGATTAAGCAGTCATCACGATTAACGTGATTGTCAAAGGAGCTTGCAAAGAAAAGCGTCTGGACTTCTTTAAGTTACTTGAAGACGTTTCACCTCTCATCCGAGAAGCTTCTTCAGTTCTAAGGTCAAATGGTGGAGAGTCCCAGATATAAACCTAGTGAGAGTATCCCCCCACAGAGGGACAAAAGGACCCCCTGATGATCCTCTAATCGCCAGAGCCAAGGTGTGAAACTGGGTGTGGGTCCCAATCAGCCAGAGTTTCGGGTGAGTTCATTGTGAAACCTGGCCCCACCTTATCATGCGAATTCCTGAGATCAGATGGCCCAGGATGTGAGTGGGCGTTAAGGCGTCTGGGAAGGGATCTCAAAACTGGATTATAGATGGCAGAGAGTTGGTGTCGTAAACCACCGCCTCTGTTCAAAGATGGTCGCTCACAGTGGACATAGATGGCTTCTTTCACTCCTCTTTCAAACCATCTGTCCTCTCTGTCCAAAATGTGAACATTGGCATCCTCGAAAGAGTGTCACAGACAGATTAACGTGATTTAAAAAAATTAACGCTATTAATGGATCTGTAGTGCAGAAGGACTCAAAATCCCTGAAATGTTTCTGTCAATGCATTTCGGGCAGTTTGTCCAAGTAGAGTTACCTTCGCACATGCGCAAATGGGCAGTAGATCTAGTAGTGACAGGTAGCTGAACCAATCAACTCAATTTGGAAGATGATAAATGCACATTGGCCCTCTTGATGGGAAATTTGAGTATTAAAATAATAACAAGAGTTGACCGGCAAAGTATTATGCACATTGTGCAAGAAGGAATTTTCTTTTCACCGAGCTTAAAATATCACATTGATGTGAAGCATACGTTAGCCGGGCATGCTGCTAAGATTTTGGCTAATGCGTCACCCAGCTTGCGACAAATCACTCACGGAGCATCAGGGGGCTCAGTAAGTCTACCTCGGAAATAATGACTGACACAATTGCCAAGTAGATTGCAACAAACTGCAGACCTATTAATATCATTGAGAACATGCGTTTTACATAGCTTTGGTTCCTCATCTCAAGAATGACAGAGAGAGAGTGGATAAATGTTTACAGTTTTTTGTTAAGATAAATGCTCAATAAACATGTTAAGTGCGTATATTTCCCCCCAGCACTTAAAAAAATAAAAATATATTCAATCAAATATTAGTGTATACTTACCTATTATTATTAAAATATAGGTTTTTAAAAAAAACTTGCATTTCACATGTGTTACAAGAAAACTATTCAATTTCTCTTTGATATAAATGTCTGTTACAAGCTTAAATATAAAGTTGAAAAAGTGTAATTGCAGCCAGGCTATTGATCAAATAATTGCTATTAATTACAGAAAATTGTGAGATTAATAAATTTATTTTTTTTAAAATCTATTGACACACTAGTTTGTATGCATGCGTGTGAATGAGACATGTAGTATACAGTGCTCAATAACAACAATTTACCTGGAGCTTTGGTTCAGTTTTTCCTATGGTCGGAAAAAATTACAGTTTTCCACCATCTACTGCAGAAATTTCAGGGTTTTACTGTAAGAAAAAAAAAAAAAAAAAAAAAAAAACTTCCTATGAAGTCACAGACACTTCCTGCATAGCTCATTCTGTGCACATTTCTCGAGCTGACAGGTTTATAGGTTTGTAAGTGAAGGAAGCACACGTGGACGGATTAAACACGCAGCTCGACTGCACTCAGCTTATTTCAGTGAACTTCAAGCTTAAAGGCTTCAGTGGGTGTCCTCAAGATGTCCCCAGAAACACCACAGAAGAAGCAGCTGTCTTTGTCCTGTTTTTAATAAAACAGATTAACCTTTAATGAGTGACAGGAAAGGTGGGATGACCTCCGACCTCCTGCTTCAGAAAAACCTGAGTTTATTTTACTCAGCCCTGAAAATCTTGGAAATAATGTATCTAACCAGATGTCTTGATGCTCGATCATCTAAGGCTACGTTCACACTGCAGGCGAAAGCGCATCAAATCCGATTTTTTTGACCCTATGCGACCCATATCCGATCATGGTATGACAGTGTGAACGGCACAAATCCGATATTTTCAAATCAAATCTGGGTCACTTTTGCATGTGGTACTGAATCCGATACATATCCGATGTTTTAGAAAGCGACTGCTGTTTGAATGGTCAGGTCGCATTAAATCTGTCTTTTACATCACTGACACAAGACAGACGCCAATTATCGGCTCCGGAGAAGCGCCCGATAAGACATTGCGAACGCTTCCTGGCCATCCATGTTAGTGAAACTGTTGGGAAGACAACGTTGGAGAAATGTGAACATTTTATTTGTACTGTATAATCTGCAGATTCTGACAGAAATCTGCAACTATCCTTTGAAGCACCGCTCCTCTAAAACAGCAATAAGGATAATTATTAGGTTATTTACATTATTATGTAAATAACAAAATAACTTCAAGCAAAAATTGGGAAACGTAAAGTCCGAAGTCTTTATATTAAGGGCCATCAGTCAAACAATATTGTTTGCTCTGGGTCTAAACAGAGCGCGTTGTGTGTGACATCTTCTTTTGCGAATGCGGGCCGCTTTGAGGGTTCACACTAGAGCGCGTTTGCGGTTGCATTTTATTTGTAGTGTGAACAAGCAGACAAAAAAAAAAAAAAAAAAAAAAAAAAAAAAATTGGATTTGATCAAAAAATCGGAATTGAGCATTAAGAGTAGTGTGAACGTAGCCCAAGTAAGGAAATCCCAAAAGGTCGATTCTGTTCATCTGGATGTTTTCAGTCATCATCAGGTGACTTCTTCAGTCTCAGCTGACTGTAGGTTTCCAGCTTTATAAAGAGTACATTTGCACAGTGACTGAAACTAGCACCACTGAATGAACAATGGGCTGTGAGGTCAGTTTATGGTCTTCAATCAATGATCATGAGTACCATTCACAGAGATTTGAACAATGGCTGCAGTCAGGTGAGACTGAAGAAGACACCTGATGATGACTGAAAACATCCAGATGAACAGAATCAACCCTTTGGGATATCTAACCAGATTCTTACTCTGGATGGTATTACGTTGGGCTCCAGTAACACCGTCAGGAACCTTGGAGTAATTTGAGACCAGGATATGTCCTTCAGTGTGCATATTAAACAAATATATCGGACTGCTTTGCTTCATTTGTGCAATATCTCTACAATTAGAAATATCCTGACTCAGAGTGATGCTGAAAAACTAGTTCATGCATTTAATACTTCTAGGCTGGACTACTGTAATTTGTTATTATCAGGATGACAGGGACTCTGCTTGTCCTGATTGGTTGCCTGCCGGGCTCACCTGTGCAGGTGTGACTCAGA
Source organism: Copadichromis virginalis (assembly GCF_057382275.1). Classification (NCBI taxonomy): domain Eukaryota; kingdom Metazoa; phylum Chordata; class Actinopteri; order Cichliformes; family Cichlidae; genus Copadichromis; species Copadichromis virginalis. The sequence goes on along the minus strand of NC_140632.1, from coordinate 27,757,649 downwards.
CTCAAAGACTGAATTCAGGTTCGTTTATTGTTTTTGGCCACTAACAGTTTATCGTTACAAAGATCCTTTAAATGTGATTTTGGAAGAAACAAAGCAGTAGTGTTCAGGTGTGACCCTGCCCCCTCTCCTGTCTCCAACTGAGCAGAGGGCGGGGCCAGAGGAAAGATCATAACTGACACAAATTAAAGATTATTTTACCCTAAGCGACAACAAAGATGAAGGTGATGACGATGTGCAACTTCAACAAAATTAATTCAGTGTTTTCGTCAGAGCGAGACCTCCGCCCGCTCCCCGTGTCAGCTTGCACGCCAACAGGAAGTCATTACACATGCACGACAACAGCAGGCGCTGGTCCCATAGAGCCAATCAGAGTAAAGGTCAAAGGTCACACAGCAGCTCTCAGCAGGGAGGGGTTAAAACCAAGGGGTGGGGCTTCCAGCAGGTAAAATCCAACAAAATAAAAACAGTAGGAAGCGCAAACACACCCCGCCACAATAAAATCCTGGAAGTAAATGCTAAGCTCTCAGTCCACAGCCCGACTTGTTCAGGTGGGGGCGGGGCTTCAGGCTTCGGAGTCCAGGCCGTCGAGGGTGAGCTGGCTGCGGTGGGGGGAGTTGGGGCTGGGGGGGCTGCTGGGGTTGGAGCTGTTTGAGGGCGTCGAGTGTTTGGTGGAGTCAGAGTCAGGCTGAGGGATCAATACACAAGCATGATTACTGATCAAGACTGATGAGATATATATGTGAGTGAGTGAGTGAGTGAGTGAGTGAGTGAGTATGTGTGGTACCTCTCGGTCCACCTCCTCCGGGTCACAGATGCTGCGGGACGAAGCGCCTCCCCCAAAATCTAAGCCAATGAAATCACAGAGACAGGTGAGTTAGTGACAGTTCGTGTCGAGACTAGCGACATGAACACTCATGTGTTTACCTGAAGCTGTGCGTGTGATGTGCGTCTTGCTCCTCTGTTGCCGTGAGATACTGGAGAGGGGGCGGGGCTTATCTTTAATGCAGTCGTCCTGAGAAGAGGGCAGCACACTCTGCGGGCACACACACACACACACACACACACACACACACACAGATGAATAGAGTTTATTGATCCTTCTGGCATCCTCAGACTGATCGATCAGCTGGCAGAGGTACACAGCATGACCTGATGACATCATCGCTGACCATTCAGCTGATGAGCGAGTGTGAGGTCATCAAATCAATCAAGTGATTGCTGCATTCAGGTCATGTGACCTGGGCGCAGCCTGAGTGGAGGGGGGGAGACAGAAGCTGGCCTACCCTTCCCACAGAGGAGGTGGAGGGAGAGGAGGAGGAGGAAGGCTGAAGGAGGCTCTGCTGGGAGGAGGAAGAGGAGGCGTCTTTCTGCAAGAAGGCGCCAGCCGATGCCGACGTCATGTGATACACGTGCTCAAAGTTGGAGGGGGGAGAGATGAGGGTGTGACGGGAAGAAGAGGAGGAAGGGGAGGGAGACGGGGAGGAGGAGAGGGAGGCAACATCACCAACCTGAACACCAAGATGCAGACAAAGATGAGAAGGAGCAGGATGAAGTTGAAACAGGGGGAAGAGAGAAGAGAGGAGTCAGTGTGATGAAGGCAGGAGTCAGAGGAGTGGGGGGAGGAGACGGAGGAGAACATGCCGGCAGCAGAAGGAGGAGCAGGAGGAGTTACCAGAGGAAGGTCCATGAGGACCTGCATGCCGTCTCCTGGTCCCATGTGAGCCACGTGGTTAAAGTTGGTGGGGTTAGAAATCATCTTAGAGCGAAGCTCCGGATCCCTCAGCATCTCCCTGAGGAGACAACGACACCAGCACACAAGTGAGCACGCAGGTAAACATAACATGGGAAAACACCAGAAGTGACTAAAATCACCTCCTCTGCTGGAGTCGCTCCTCCTCGGGAACCTTGAAGAGGAACTTTCTCTTGCTGCGAGTTCGAACCATCAACTTCCTGCTGTGATCGGACGTCTCCGGGATGGTGAGATCGCCCTCTGAAAAGACATGGGTACAGAGACAGGTATGCACAGGTTAGCTTCAGCTGTGGGAGCGTTAGCGTCCACGTGATTCAGGTGTGCTCCTACCTGAGGAGGTGTTGCTAAAGTAAATCAGACGAGGAGGTTCTGAGCTCAGCAGGTTTAACGTTCCTTCAGCATTCAGAGGTCGAATCTGTAGATAGGTGCGCACACAGTCTTTCAGCCATCACTGCATTCTGAATGGGTGGTCTGACCTTCACTGAACTGTGATTGGTTACCTTGCGCAGGGAGATGGTTTGGACCCACTCAGTGGTGTGAATATCAAAGACATCAACCCCATACTCGCTGTAGACCGTCAGGTGAGATGAGTTAGAGCCTGTCACACAGAGAGACAGGTGAGAGACTATCCACTGCACCCGTTTCTACAATTACAAGAATCGTGCAACGTACAGAAAGCAAGAGGTGTGGCGGGCCACATGAGCTCCTGGGTCCGGGACCGACGTCCCTGTCCATCCACATAGACACCGAGCTGGCTGAAGCACAGCAGCAGATCGCTGGATCCGACCTCCAGTGCATGTAGAGCGTCCAGTTGCTGTTGCGCCAGGAAGGCCAGCGATGGGTCTGCCGGGCTCACCAGGCTTATAGGGGACGACTCCCCCTGCAAGGCCAGCAGAGCGAAGCCTGACGGGTAACCGATGCACAGCCGGTCCCTGAGCATCCCCAACCACTGAACCACACCTGGGGCCTGCACCTCCCACAGCTTCTTGTGGTGGGGCTTTGTCGGAGTGATCTCGTAGCACTGAACCTGGAAGCGGGACATAGAAACCGCAGCATTAGGATGGGCACCGGAGCAGAACCACAGGTCGCCTCCAGGTGAGCCCATACCACTGACCTGACGTTTGATGGCAGCCAGCAGGCAGGGGGGGCCTCCTGGGCGGAGAACACCGGCGGCCATAGCCTGGCAGCCTTTGGTGTCTGCCAGCTTGGCATCGAAGCTGGACTCCGCTCCCTCCAACACCCCCCAGGGGTGAAGGTGAACTTGACGGTTGCGACCGCAGAGGAGCGCAATGATCTTCTCCTTTGGGATCAATTCAATCTGAGAGATCTTCTTACTGTCTGCGGCTCTCACAATCACTGTAGAAAGAAAGGGAGGAGTTAAAGGAGGTTAGCACAATCAGTCACGTGGACAAAGTCTGTTCACTGGGCTCACCGTCTCTCGTGATTTCAACCACAAACAGTCCGTCTTCTGTTCCCAGGGCGATCCTCTCACGATCTGCACAGATGGGAAATGTTCTTATTAGAGCTGGGCGATAGAACGATAACAATGTATCGCGATATAACTTTTACTCGATAGAGAAATTAAGCTATCGCGATAGACCTCGCCGCTCTTGTCCTCTTAAAAAAAAAAAAAAAAAAAAAAAAAAAAAAGGTCAGCCAATCCAAATTAAGTAGCGCAGAGCCGAACCAATGACAGCCGCAGCGTCATGTCGCGTGACTTGTAACGTACAGCACAAGTGCCAAGCCGCACGTGTGTTTGTTTGGGAAGCAGCCAGCGGGTAATGGAGGAAATGAGTGTGCCGACTAGAAAAATCAACCGAGCGTGGCCGAAGAGAAAACAGATGATGGTTCCAACGCCGGAGAGATTGTCGAACGGAAGAGCCATAGAAGTTCCGTAGTGTGAAGGTATTTCGGCTATTTCAAGTCTGACAAAAAACAGAGTAGCGTGCACTGTAAATTGTGCCGAAAGCAAGTCTGGAAATACAATAAACTGGTGCATGCGTCACACTGTGCGCCACGTTATTGTTTCGGTGAAATGAATTTCTACAATACTGTTAATTCTACTCTCTGCAGTGTTTAAATGCTTACATATACACACAGTTACTGTCCGTCCACACATATGACTCGGTTCTGCTTCTATGCCCCAGCTTTGTTTACTTTTTCCCACCGAGGCTTCTAGACTTCTGATTGGCCAATATTTCTGCACGGTTAGGAATCTAGCGCCACCTGCTGCTTTGGCATGTTCATAGCAGCGTTTTCCTTCATTTCTGCCTTTATGTGTGGACGGGATTATTTTTTAAAACGAAAACGGAAAATCTCAGTTTTCAAAAATACCCGTGTACGTGTGGACGTAGCCTCAGTCTCTGACTGGAAGCGCTAATTCGTCATTCGGCTTTTGTCAGACTAAAGTAACCGTTAAAACTGTTTGAAAAGCTAAGCTATACAACAAGGAGAGATTGAGAATTTCCTTTTAGTTCTCAGTTTATTTGATATTGACAAAAGTTAGTCAGTTTTATCTGTTCTTCTGTAAAACAAACTAAGATTTGTTTTTAGAATTAATATTTTGTTTCTAAGTGGAATTGACAATTTAGTCTGTTTCGTTTGTTCTATTTTGAAACTTAAACGCTTTAGCGGCTGCCTTTTGTGTAGTGTGCAATATTTGCCTTTATTTATCTGAAAAAGTCTCATGTTCCTTAAGTACATCTACCCTGTTGAACTTATTATGGGAAATAAATATTTAAATAAAAACAAGCTGCTGATTATTTCACATTTTACTTGTGAGCAACGGCACATTTAAATCTTACAAATATAGTTATTTGGCTTATATCGTGATAGATATCGTTATCGCCTGAAATGAAAAAAACATATCGTGATATGAAAAAATCTCATATCGCCCAGCTCTAGTTCTTATTAACAAAATAATAAGAGAGATTAAATGGATACAAATCAAGTAATCAATAAGACTGAACATCGACAGGAAACTCAGCACAATCCATCAGTAGACCCTGAAAAAATTTCAGCCTACCATGGTCAACTGTCCTACACTTTTTCAGCAGAGCACTCGTTACTGACCGAGTACAGCGGCGGACAGCGTGGTCTTGATGATGGGTAGTGAGGCATCATAGGCCTCGTGCAGGACGTGGACCTGCTGGCTCTTCAGCAGGTTCTTGGTCAGGATGCTCTGCATACCTTCCAGGATCCGGACCCATTTTCTCTTCTCTACCTCGCTCTCTGCCAGGACAAGCAGAGACACTGAAGACAGCTGCGAGATCAGCTGCGATGATGTCACCTGACCACGACAACAAAAACAATCAGAACAGGACACGCACTGGTGCTCAGACACCAAATGTTTTAACAGTGATGGGGTCCTCCTACTCTGAAGATGCAGGGGATGTCCTTCCTGGTTGCGTGGATCACATCGGAAGCCAAAACCGAACTAACGGACAAATCCTCATCCCTGAAAAAGTGAGATGCAAGAGATAATTGCATATACAAAAATAATACTTGTCAGAAACTCCACACACAAAAAACCCCCCGCCAGCTTCACGCGACTGCCTAAATCTTCTCTAAACCAGCTAAATCTTTTCATTCTATTACAGTCTTCACAAAGGTATCAGAGTCGTCTCTGAACTACATGAACCTTATCAGGACTCACAAGCTGTCCTAACACTTAGGGCTACACAAACTTTCTTCAGACTTCGTCTCAGGACCTGGATTAACATGCCCACACGAACCTTCTCAGAAGTGTTCGCTCTCTGCGGTGTCACTTCCTGTTCCAACACAGTGATGTTTTTGTGTAGCCAATTTAATTAAAAACATATTCTTGTTTCACAGTGCACTTTCACTGCTATGCAGATGACACAGAGCTTTATCTATCCATGAAGCCAGATAATCCACACCAATTAGTTAAACTGCAGGAATGTCTTAAAGACAAAGACCTGGATGACCTCTAATTTTCTGCTTCTAAATTCAGATAAAATTGAGGTTATTGTACTTGGCCATCAAAATCTTAGAAATATGGTATCTAACCAGATTCTTACTCTGGATGACATTACCTTTGCCTCCAGTAATCCCGCCCCTGAGATAGTCAGGGGCGGGACCTCTCTGATTGGCCGTGGTCCAGTTGAAAGTGCAGGTGGAAGTGGGAGGTGAGTAGCTTGAATAAAGCGATATCAATTCATTAAATCCTGAATCGACTTTAAATATAACTGTGTTTTGCCAGAAAAGCCAGATTCTCAGATTAAAGCTCACAAAACCATTTCAACAACAACCAAACAGCAGATGAGAGCAGGTACACGGATTCCACACAAAGACGTAAACACAGAACGGACCGACGCATCAGAATCAACTTTGTCTTTCTCGGCTTTCTCACCCGACGGCCCGTAGACGGACACGCTGTCGGAGCTTAGCGGTTCTGATGCGTCCGGTCCGCGCTGTGATTACGTCTTTTTGCGCTGATTCTGAGCTGCAGGTTTTGTCTCTCTCCAAACAAAATTCACCGAGCCAGCAGCAAAAGAAGCAGCAAACTGCGCTTCACATTTGATCAATGTCGTCGTGAATTTTGCTGTTTTGCTTCCACGACTATTAAAATCAGACTTCATGCACAGCTAGCTCTCTCTCTCTCTCTCTCTGTACTTCAAGAACAGTTTCCCGTCTCCAATCTCTGTTTTCTGTATTATTCATTCACTTATTACCCACCAGTCTACCGTTGTTTACAGCGCTGTCAGCTGCTGTCTTTTTCTTTTCTTTTTTTCACTTAAATGACCTCGGAAAAGAAAGCCTATTTTTTCTGTTGTTCAATACTGAAGAAATTGAAACTTTATATGCAGAACATTGTAGAATATTTTTAAGGTTATCTGCTCTAAAAAGCCAGACCAGGAAAATCTCCTTCATGTTTTTCTGTGTTTTATTCTCAGTTACTTTCACACAAAGGCATCTGCTGTGATGTTCACAATTCTGATGAAGTCAGTACTGATAAATGATCAGAATTATAATATTTCTGACTGTCTGAGGCTAAGTTGAATCGAATCGGGACTTTGAAAACCGGAATCGAATGGATTATAGAAATCAGTGATGATACCCAGCCCTAGTGAGCAGCCTAGGCGCGACAGAAGTGGATGTAGCTGTAATAGGAAAAGAACTATTGCTGACTTTTCTGTTAAGTTAAGGCCTGATCCTTTTGCTTCTGAAATTCATATCCAGTGCTCTGACACGGTGTCAACAATCTTTGAATGCTGAAAAAGCACAGTGTATCCAGAAAAACACATTATATTATATCAATTATTATAAAATTTGTGTGCGCCTAACTTTTGTGCTGGTACGCCTAACTTTTTAAAGTTCGGCGTACCGGTACGCCCATGGCAAAAAGTTAGTCTAGAGCCCTGAGGACATGTCCTTCAATGCACATATTAAACAAAAATGTCAGACTGCTTTCTTCCATTTGCACAATATCTCTAAAATTAGAAATATCCTGTCTCAAGAGTGACACAAAAAAACTAGTTCATAGATTTATCATTTCTAGCATACTTGCTGTTCCTAGATAATTTAAAAGTAGAATGGGAGTCTTCAGTTTTCAGGCCTCTTTTCTGTGGAACCAGCTTCCAGTTTGGATTCGGAAGACAGATACTATCTGTACTTTTAAGATTAGGCTTCAAATTTTCCTTTTTGCTAAAGTTATAGTTAGGGCTGGACCAGGTGACCCTAAACCCTCCCTTAGTTAAGCTGCAATAGGTGTAGGCTGCTGGGGGATTCCCATGATGCACTGGGTGTTTTTTCTTGTCTCACTATGTGTTAATAGACCTCTCTGCACTGAATCATACTTGCTATTAATTTCTGGCTCTCTTCCACAGCATGTCTTGGTCCTGTCTTCCTCCCCTCGGTCAGGGAGGAGCAGGGAGAGGATTTCTTCCTGTTAAAAGGGAGTTTTTCCTTTCCCACTGTTGCCCAACCACTTGTACATACAGTGGGGCAAAAAAGTATTTAGTCAGCCACCGATTGTGCAAGTTCCCCCACTTAAAATGATGACAGAGGTCAGTAATTTGCACCAGAGGTACACTTCAACTGTGAGAGACAGAATGAAAAAAAAATCCATGAATTCACATGGTAGGATTTGTAAAGAATTTATTCATAAATCAGGGTGGAAAATAAGTATTTGGTCACCTCAAACAAGGAAAATCTCTGGCTCTCACAGACCTGTAACGTCTTCTGTAAGAAGCTTTTCTGTCCCCCACTCGTTACCTGTATGAATGGCACCTGTTTGAACTCATCATCTGTATAAAAGACACCTGTCCACAGCCTCAAACAGTCAGACTCCAAACTCCGCCATGGCCAAGACCAAAGAGCTTTCGAAGGACACCAGGAAAAGTATTGTAGACCTGCACCAGACTGGGAAGAGTGAATCTACAACAGGCAAGCAGCTTGGTGTGAAAAAATCAACTGTGGGAGCAATCATCAGAAAATGGAAGATATACAAGACCACTGATAATCTCCCTCAATCTGGGGCTCCACGCAAGATCTCATCCCGTGGGGTCAAAATGATCATGAGAACGGTGAGCAAAGATCCCAGAACCACACGGGGGGACCTGGTGAATGACCTGCAGAGAGCTGGGACCAAAGTAACAAAGGTCACCATCAGTAACACACTACAACGGCAGGGAATCAAATCCTGCAGTGCCAGACGTGTTCCGCTGCTGAAGCCAGTGCATGTCCAGGCCCGTCTGAAGTTTTCCAGAGAGCACATGGATGATACAGCAGAGGATTGTCATGTGGTCAGATGAAACCAAAGTAGAACTTTTTGGTATAAACTCAATTCGTCGTGTTTGGAGGAAGAAGAATACTGAGTTGCATCCCAAGAACACCATACCTACTGTGAAGCATGGGGGAAACATCATGCTATGGGGCTGTTTTTCTGCCAAGGGGACAGGACGACTGATCCGTGTTAAGGACAGAATGAATGGGGCCATGTATCGTGAGATTTTGAGCCAAAACCTCCTTCCATCAGTGAGAACTTTGAAGATGAAACGAGGCTGGGTCTTCCAACATGACAATGATCCAAAACACACCGCCCGGGCAACAAAGGAGTGGCTCCGTAAGAAGCATTTGAAAGTCCTGGAGTGGCCTAGCCAGTCTCCAGACCTCAACCCCATAGAAAATCTGTGGCGGGAGTTGAAAGTCCGTGTTGCTCGGCGACAGCCCCAAAACATCACTGCTCTCGAGAAGATCTGCATGGAGGAATGGGCCAAAATACCAGCTACTGTGTGTGCAAACCTGGTAAAGACCTATAGTAAACGTTTGACCTCTGTTATTGCCAACAAAGGTTATGTTACAAAGTATTGAGTTGTATTTTTGTTATTGACCAAATACTTATTTTCCACCCTGATTTACGAATAAATTCTTTACAAATCCTACCATGTGGATTCATGGATTTTTTTTTTTTTTTTTTCACATTCTGTCTCTCACAGTTGAAGTGTACCTCTGGTGCAAATTACTGACCTCTGTCATCATTTTAAGTGGGGGAACTTGCACAATCGGTGGCTGACTAAATACTTTTTTGCCCCACTGTAGGTGGTCATATGACTGTTGGGGTTTTCACTTATTATTGTAGGGTCTACCTTATAATATAAAGCACCATGAGGCGACCGTTGCTGTGATTTGGCACTGTATAAATAAAACTGAATTGAATTAGAAGAAACAAATTGTCACTAGGTGTGAATGTGCGAATGAAAGTGAGTGCGAATGGTTGTCTGTCCCTGTATGTTGGCCCTGCGACAGACTGGCGACCTGTCCAGGGTGTACCCCGCCTCTCGCCCTATGACAGCTGGGATAGGCTCCAGCGCCCCCCGCGACCCTGAAAAAGGATAAGCGGAAGCGAATGGATGGATGGATGGATGGATGAATTAGAAGAGCTGGAACTTGCTCCAGAGTCCAGGGATTTTTGTCAAAACAAGCAGACTCTTCAAAAGACCTCAAGTAGTGTTTTCATGTCCTGACAGAAGGTGACCAAACCGAATACCTGAGGTCGAGGACGAGACCGGCTGCCACCCCAGGCTGCGTGGACTTTCCCTCTGGGATGTCGTAGAGAAAGAGTTTACAGTCAGAGACCACGGCGAATGCTCGCTGCCAGCCCTTTTTCACCCCACTGGGCTTTGGAATCTGACGGAAACAAACTAGCTTGAGTATGTGGAGCTGCTACACAGTTACATCGTCAGTACCGTGTCAATGGACTCACCCTGACATAGCCCTTATATGCAGTGCCGATTCCCCTCTGGACGTCAATGCCCTGTGGCCTCTTGGCCTGCTCTGCTGGGATCGGGCAGACAAGAGGGGCGTGGTCTTTACAGGAAACGTGACAGATGAAGGAGCACACTGCAGAGACAGAGAGTCAGTCAGACACCTGTGACTGAACCAGAAGCAAAGGTGCTGTTAGCGCTGCGTACCTTCGCAGGCGTATCCCTGCCGGATTAGTCCCACCATCAGGGAGGTGCAGTGTGTGCACTGAGGCGGGCTGGAGAACGTCTTGATGCTCAGCTGGTGAGCTTTGGGCTGAAACACACACACACACACACACACACACAAAAATCTATTACAATTACTACAATCTGAGTGGCCCTGTGGAGTCATAGGACACCTGCGAGAACCTCAGGGTACCTTTGGTGTGGTCAGCGCTGTGCTCTGATAGATAGGCGAGGGGCTCGAAGGGACTGCTTTAATTTCCTGTGGACGCAAACGGGTCAATCAGTTAAACAAACCATAACATACAGGACACCTGTGCAAAGACTCATCTGTGACCAACCTCGTGTTCGGAGCTTGTGGAGGGTGATGGGGGCGTAGTGTCTGATTTTGCAGGGGTGGCATCTATGTCTGAAGGCTGCAGGTAAAAACCGTGACACAAAGATTATCAACACCTGATCAGATGAACTGTGACAACTACAAATGCACTATTGCAGTATTCATACAGCAGACACATGAAGTAGTACTGCAGTAATATGAGATTAAGAGGACTGATACTAAGCGATGCTTTTTTTTGTGTGTCGGCGGAGTTTATTCTGTGGATGGAGGTTTTTATAGTCAGTCGGATCAGCTGTGCAGGGCATTAATTTGACCCGAGTGGTTGTTGATGTCATTAGTACAAAGCTAGCAGCTATACTCGAGGTTGAAGGTGGCAGGTCACTGTCTGAAGAGGGGAGGGTAAACTTACTTCTTCCCAGAGAGCATACAGCAAGGAGGCAGAGCAAGCTGACATCTCAAAGTTACAAAGAGAAAGAAGCAAGATGAAGTTGAGTAAGTCAGCACTACACCTGAATGGCATCACTGTCCTGTGAGCTGCTGTGTGTGGGCTTGTTACTATGAATGGTAGGAAAGTCAGACAGGTAACTCACTCTGAAGGTGAGGTCTGGAGCTAGAGGAGACGTGTTGAAGTATTCAAAGATAGGGTCCTGGAAGTCCGGGAGCTTCAGACCTGCACAGACATATATGGTGAAGACACGCCCACAGACACCACTGGAACCTACCTGTCCTCTCAGACCCTAAAAATCATACACACATGGTCTGAGTAGTTTTGCCTAACCTTTGTCGGAACGTGAACGGGTCTCCTCCATCTCCTTTTTTAGGGTCTCCATCTGCTCCACCATTTCCTTGCTCCTTTCCTCCGTCTCCTTAAGCTTACTGTAGGCAGAGAGACATGGGTCAGATAGGTGAACACAGTACACAGATAAGATGACAGTCTGCCTTGGTATGACCTCTGACCTCTCCAGGTTGATGTTTGAGGCTTTGACTTTGCGCAGCTCCTCCTGGACCAGCTGTTTGGCTCTGATTTCAGCGTCCAGAGCCGACTGCAGCTCGAGGCGAGCAGACATGTCCAACTTCTGACTGCGGCGCACCTTCCACAGGGGGTCCTGGAGGGGGTGGAATCAGAGGGATAGGCACCTGTTTATTGTCACTGTACATCAAAGCTCAGAAAGCAAGAAATGGTGCAGTCGGACGATCAGAGCAGCCAATGAGGCTGTCCCCCAATTCAGGGTCTGCACACTTGAAGTACGCATTTTAAGTGCGGTTACGTCACCGCCACGCGACGGCGGCTGTCCCAATTCGAAGTGTACTTCAAATGCATACTCCAAATGCGCCGTCAATTTCCCCAAATATCAAGCGTGGTCCGGTGCACGCTTCGTGGTCCTATATATCCCACAATTCATAGCGCGACACACACGCACACACACGCACACACGCCATAATAATCTGACAATACTATAATATTGGCCATATTACATTTATATTGCCAGAGTGAGATGATGTTAGTCTCATGAACAACATTAACTAATTGTTATTTACTAACTAATCTTAAATGACTGTTCAGCACAGAAATGAAGCCCAACAATCATGCTTTACAGTCCTGTGGTCTCAGCCTCAGATACTCAACTAATCAGTGATGTCATGACAAAAATGAATGACCAACAAAACATTTTCTCCTTCACTTCTGTCAAACAATGCCGTTTGTAACGTTTCTCGCGGTTAGTATCATGGTTGCTAGGCAACCTGAACAGTGCAACGAAGGCTAGACCGTCCCATTTCACAAGCCTCTCACTTCCACACTTCTCGTACTTATAGTACGCACCGTACGTAGTACGCGTAGTGCGCGTACTTCAAGCATGCAGACCCTGAATTGGGACACAGCCAATGAGTGTTCAATCAGGTGAGGTGATGTCCAGACATGTGATACCACCGATGTAGCTGCTGGAAAATGTGACATTATCATATGACATCAAGATTTGACCATTTAAAGCCCTAAAGGATGCACTGCTTAAATTCCAGATGACTCTAAACCTTCAAAGATAACAGAAGAGTACCTGAAGTGTAGTACCTGACCCCCCAGGTGCCTACTCGAGGTACTCAGTGAGTAAAAACTAATGTGTAGACCGAGTACTGACTCAAGTACAGAGTAAACTACTCCCTGAAGTACAGACTGTGACACCACCTTAGACTAAAGCTTCGTCTCCACTCTGTCCCCACCAGACCTTGAACCCTCACCCTGTCCTGACCCTGGATTCATCTCGAGAGGTCACTGTAGACACCAACTCTCTTTGTAACCTCCTCATCTATGCTTCTGCTTGACCTCTGACCTCTCCAGGCTTCTGTGTGATCCACTCTATGACTTCGTCACAGCTGTCAGGAACCCGCACTGGGAAAGCCTCACTGCGTTCTAATATCAATGGTACACATGCAAGCCAATAGCCATGCAAGCATCTTTAAGCTCGCCCAGAAAGTGATTTTTGACTGGCTGGAAATCGTGACCAGCTCACTCACCCTCCTGTCTCCACCAATGGGAGGCCAGGGCTTCTTAGGGGGAGTGGCCACTCCTGATTCCGTCTAAGACAGCAGGTTTGAAAGGAAAAAAAACCCCCAAACAAAATCAACACACAGATACAGACAGTACTACAGTCTGAAGAAGGTGGAGGACATTCCTGGATTTCTTTCACAATAAAAGCCACTAAGTTAAAACATAACTGAAGGGATAAAACATTTCTGAGTATTTGTAACATAAATTTTAAAAAAAATTTCTGCTATGACTGAGTGATGTCTGAACACACCTGTGACAGGCGGAGGCTTCAACAGGTCGCTTCAGGTGAAGTCCCGTGTGTGTGTGTGTGTTTGTGTGTGTGTTAGTGTTACCAGAGGTCTGGTTCCCAAGCTGGAGCTGCGTAGAGTTTCCAGCTCCTCCGTCATCTTGGTGGCTAGAGCCTGCAGATAACCTCGAGCATCCTTCTCGTCGCTGACCCTGAACACAGTGTACCACATGTCCTTAAAAATGTGTCGCTGAACCCGCGGCGGTGTCCAAGCAGCTCACGTGACTCACCACTGGATGATCTCTGCGATCTGAGCCTCCCAGTGAGCCACGCTCTCCTTCTTGGACGCCAGGTCCTGCAGCTCGTCTTCTAGTTGCCTATTCTGAGCCGTCAGGTTATCCACGAACGAGCACAGCTGGACACAACCACAACGAGAGCAGTATTACACAGCGGTGCTCCTAGTACTACAAAGTGTGCAGTAACAGTACTACAGGAGTATCACCTTGTCGGTCTCTGTCGTCAGTTTTCGGTTTTCTTCTGTCAGCAGGTTCTTCTCTCGCTCATGTTTCTTCTTGAGAGCAGTGAGAGCTTCTTCCATCTCGACTTGCCTGAGAGGGCACACACACACACTGGGTCAGCATGGATCTGGCCATGACTCACCTGTACCTGCCAGTAAACCCAGTTCAGGACTCACCTGTCCCTCTTGGCCTTGTCTAGCTTGTCTCGGAGCTGCAGCAACTCCTTGTTGGCGGTGAGCTGCGCCCCCTCAGACTCCTGCAAGTCTTTGCAGAGGTTTTTTATCTCAGAGGAGTGGGCCGAGTCCCTCCTCAGGAGCTCCTCCTCGTAGAACAGCACCTTCTTGTCCAGCTCTGCCTTTAGATGGGATAGTTCCTGCTGAAACTCCGCCCCTCCTGCTGCTACTCCACGGCCCTGCTGAGACTAGGATCAGAACAACTTCTGCATGACTGTGAGGACCGGTTCAGCCAGGGTTTGGCTTAACCCAGGCTCAAATTGGGATTGTGTGGTCATGATGGGTGTAAAGGGGTGTGTGTGTGTGTGTGTGTGTGACCTCTGACCTTTAGACTCTGCAGCTCCGCCTCCAGCTGTTTGGAGTAAACCTCGCTGTGCTCCCTCAGCTTCCTCTCCTTTGATGCCTCTGTCTGCGCCTCATCCAGCTGAGCCTCCAGCTAACACACAAACAAAAGGCTTTTTGCGGGTCGGTGGAGCTTACTGAGACTCAGACCTACTGAGATGGAAGCTCTGCGGGGGACCTAACATGGTGTGCACGTGGAGTGCACAGCAGAGCTGCGTTACAGCACATAAACATGAACATGTGTCTGCAGTGACGAAGACGCCACACCTCACAGTCCCGTCATAAACATTGAATATCAGAGACATCAATCACTGCTCAGGCTGAGCTGATGGGTGATGATGTCGGACTAGTGCTGCTCAAAATGAGTCTTATTTTCCTGCTTTTGCATTAAATTCTTATCATCCTCATGAGGTTCTTCATAACCACACCTGCAACACAGGTGTGCATGCTGTGGAACCAGCTGTCGACCCACCATCACCTCCCCCTCCACTCAGTGTCAGCAGATGGTTGGTGAATAGGGAAGTCACACAGCTTTTAGGTTTATATGACTTTTACACCCTGCTAACAAGAAGTGATGTCATTAGCAGTGGTTAGTGATTCATTCGCCTCCTTTCCTGTAACCCTGATTCACTCTCTGCAGATTAATTCCTTTGAGCTCATTCGGGTGTTTCCCACGTCACTGAATCTTTCCTGCCATTTTACTGAAGTCTGCACTTTATATGACATGTTTGGCCAATCAGAGCACAGCACCATCACTCAGGGTTGATCTGAACTGTGTATGTATGCTGCCTATGGAATCTGACATTAATATGACCTGAAATAATTTCTGAAAACCCCAAAGCTTCCAGTTCCTGCTGCTCAAGAGAACAAAGAGGAACAGCCTCCAACAGTCAGCGCGAACAGAAGGTGTGGTCAGAACACACCTTCAGACAGCGAGAGCGTCCCTCCATTAACCCAGAACCCGAACACTTTATGAAGGAGCCGTCGTAATTCATCTTATGATCTGACCAAACCTTTTAGACCTGTCTTGTCTCTGACATGTGCTCACGGCGCTTTAAACGCTTGGTTCCTTCTCGTTTTACATAAAAGTGTTCTTTGATTGACCAACGGCTTCCTGCTTATTACAGGAGTCTGTCTCCCTCTGCTGGTGAGCACGAGGAGGTGCACCTCAGGACTGATGGTGCACCTCCCGTTCTTTTCAGTTTGACTCTGGAATTCAACTTAGAAAGTCAGAAAACAAACTCTTAATCTGTAGAGCTGTACTGCTAACCACATAAGAGAACAGTATCATGCTGCACTGTTGGCGATACCCAGACGGCTCTACCTCACTTGTGAACCAAAAACAAATCCTCTTTTTCCTGCTTTGTCTGTCTCTCTCAGGCTCATCTTCAGACCTCTTACACTTCTGTTCCTGACTCCCTGTCATCAGGACATGTGCCCAATCATCATCACTGACAAATTACTTAAAGCGACCAACTGAAAACCCGACAGACGCTCCCTAACCCTCCATAACGAGGGTGAATGCTAACAGAGGAGACTTTCGTCTCTAAGGTTTTAATCACAAAATGGTCATTGCTGATGCTCTGCAGCCATCCTCACTCACCTCCTTACGGCTCTTCTCCATCTTACGGATCTCCTGCCTCGTGCCGTCCATCTTCTGCAGCAGCGCCTCCATCTCCTCTTCCTTGTCACGGAGCTGGCGGGTCAGGCGCTGCTTTGAGGAGCGCAGCTCAGCCATCCTCTCTGACAACTCAGAGAACTCCTGCAGCGCCAGCTTCCTCTGCGAGTGCGCCTCCTTCAACTCCTTCGTCTGACTCCTCAGGCGTTCCAGGGCGTCAGCCAACTGCTGCTCAGAGGGTGTGGGGTTTATTAGCTTGGGAATACATGACTATTAAGCCCCTTTTCATTAGTAACTACTCGGATTGACTTGCCACAGTTTAAAGGGTTTTCTGTAAGGTACCGTTTTAGTACCTGCTCACCCAGGGTTCCAAGCCATTTGAGCAGGTACTAAAATGTGACGTCGTCACACTGCATGCCACTGATTGGCTGGTCGGTAGCGTCACTCGATGAATCATAAGAGCATCTTGTTCACAAAAATCAAAACTGCCATTTTTGAAACCATGGCAATGAGGGAAATGGCTACAAAAACAGTCCGACGAGTTTGACGAAAAGCCACAGGTATGTTGTCACTTGGATGTCCACCTTTGTTGTAGCGTTCTGCATAGCAATTAAGTCGCGGGACGCTCAAACATGTTGCTATGACAACAACCACTCACATCAGTTAGTGCTGGATTGTAATGGAAAACGAGTTGATCAGAGTAGGTACTAATGGAAAAGGGGCTTTATTCTGAAAAACAGCTCCACCTGCGGCCAGATCCGCGTACCTTGTGAACCTCATCCTTCTCCTGTCGCAGGCTTTTCACCTGCTTCTCCATGCTCCTCAGTTTGGAGGCGGAGCTTTCATAGTCCTGTCTGAGAGAGACCGCCTCTTCCAGCTGGTGCTCCAGCCTGTCAGAGTCTGAGATTACAGGGGCAGGGTTTATTTTAATAAATAAAAAGTGTGACATTACTTTAATAACTTTATTTAAACTGATTTTTCTGCAGTACTGTCTCATTGGCTCCAACGTATTAATAAACATGTGTCTGTATGACATTAAACACGAGCTCGGGCGGAGCACAGAAACTTGAAATATTTAAGGTTTTCTGCGAGTGGCGCTGTTAAACAAACCTAACAGGAAATAAAGTTTCAGATGTCATTATTCAGTTCTTTTATTGATGAACTCCGTGCCTGCAGACTGCAGACCATATCAGGTGCTACCACCCCAACTGTGTCTGTTACCACGGAAACATCCTCTGACCTGCCAGCTTCTTCTTGAGTCGTTCAATCTCCTCATTGAGCTTCTTGATCTCTTTGTCTCGACTCAGAGTTCCTCCTCGAGCTGGAGCCTGCAGGGCCTGAGTCGACTCTGTGGGAGGACAGACGCAGTGAGGTCACAGCGAGTACTGCAGGAATACTGATCGAGTCCTACAGAGTACTGCTGGAGTCCAGCAGTGTACTGTGGGAGTACTGCTGGAGTCCGCCTCCTCCTTACCCTGCAGTTTGCGGTTCAGTTCCTGTTTCTCCTGCTCCAGTCGACGAATCCTCTTCTCAAAAACCTCCACCTCCTCCCCTCCTGTTCCACCATCTGTTTCGATCTGGACACGCAACCACGCCCTGCTGACAGAGCTGCGGTCGGAGAAGCAGCTGTCGGTGGTGTAGGTGAAGCCAACGAAGGGGAGGTGCTGCCCTGTAAAACCAGTGTGAGACACTGGAGGTCCAATGTCCTGTAGAGAGAAGACCTGTCAGCATGAAGGACTGTGCGGACAAGAAGGGCCACTGGAAAACCTGTGGTCTCAGAGTCACCTGGAGTCTCGGGGACTCTCAGAGACTCTTAGGCCCCAGACTCAGTCTGACTGCCTTGTGACTCCAGGTGACTCTGAGACTGATGGAGTCTCAGAGCAGTCAAATTGATGGAAGGCCATTTCACACAGGGAGCAGCACATACTGTACTGCCCTCTGCAAAGCACAGTGAAAGCACTCTGGCGGGGAGAAGTCCCACATGCCACGGTCAAAGTTCAACTGGGTTGAATAAAATTTACGTAACTCGCTCCAGCTAGTGGTGATCCCACTACATGCTGCTTCCTATGTAAAACGGTCTTGAGGATAGAAAGACGGTCCTCACCGGGTTCTTCAGGACATCATCATCTACGTCAAAGTTTGAGGTGTCGGTGGGTGAGGACACCTCGGGGATGTAGGGGGCCCCGGTGGACCGGATGTTGTCCCAGTCGATGCCGTTGAAGAAAGGGTGGCTTTTAAAATCAGAGATCCCATTAAGTCCAAGGCGACGATCCCTGGAACAGAGCAAGCCCTGGATCAGATCCTTGGCATCTTCAGACACATCGGTCACATGGGAAGGGAACTGGAAACGCTCCTGGAAACAGCAAAAGAAAAGACAAGGATACGTTCAGAGGAAGAGTCAGGAAACTGGACAAAAAGGCGAGCGTGCGCTGAGGGACGAGCTCTGATTCAAAACAGGAAGTGGGACGAGAGCCTGGAGACAGACTTGTAACCTGGAAACAGCAGCACAGCACGGGCAGGACAAGAGTAATCCAATTACAGAGCACAGTATCATTACCCTGACAGAGTGTAATCTGATTACTGTAACAGCTAGTGTCTTTATTTATTCTGAAAGACAGTCCAAATACTCTGGCAGATAGAACAGTCCATGGTTCTGACCTCATGATTCATGATCTTGCCATAGGTTTCAACCAGCGACTCAGCGTAGAACGGTGTCTCGCCATACAGCATCTCATACATGCACACACCCAGCGACCACCAGTCACACTCTGGGCCGTAGCGGCCCATCCCGTCCTCCATCGCCTGCAGGATCTCTGGGGAGATGTAGTCTGGCGTGCCAACTGCCACCGAGGACTGAACCTATAGTGAAACATTGGGATGGACCGAGGTTACAAAAGGTCATCCAGAAAAGGTCAAAGGTGAACTTAAGCTCAAGTAACAGAACTAAACAAGCTTAATTAAGCTATTGAAGTTCCTGAATTAAGACCAGCACTAAGATTACCAGGGTTAACCTTAAACTAGACTAACGAGAGCACTGTTAGCTTCAAAGAGGCGATGGGAGCGTGACAGTTACCGTGCCGTCCTCCATCATGCGGAGACAGGATCCGAAGTCTGCGAGGCGAATATGGCCGTTGACGTCGAGCAGGACGTTGTCGGGTTTGATGTCTCTGAAAGACGAAAAACATATTCAGCTAGTCATCGTCACCTTCATCCCAGACAGGTAACATGGTCAGCTGATGCCGCAGCAGGATCTGATTAACCACACACAGTATAAAGATGGGTGGCGCTACTGTGCTGTGAACCCATTGGTCCTTTTCAGATGAGTGTTTTTGCTGTCACCATTTTGAGTTTTGAAGCTGGCGGTGACGAGGGGCTGTCTCTGAAATCACACACTCACTGTGACAACCTCCACATGGTCATTTCTAAAACATATGACCAGGCGTACCAAACGGGATGTGCGTCCATGTTTTATCTGACTCCGATCACGTGATGCACCTTAAAGCGCCATCGTTTCACTGTGTGTGAATAAAGATGTGTGAGACTGAACAGCAGCAGGTTAAAGTTCAGCCATCTCAGGAAGGAAAAGACCAGCTGAGCAGGAAGGAACTACATTTCCCAGAGGACACTGCAGCAGGAAAAGCACACTTCCTGGATACAGAGGCACATACCTTTGGTAGGGCCAGTACAACTTAAGAGTACAGTGTGAAGTACAGGCAGTGCAGTTTGCAGTACTCCGAGTACCTGTGTATGTAGTGCTGCTGATGGATGGAGTGGATGGCGAGTACCATCTCAGCCACGTAGAACTTGGCCATATCCTCAGGAAGTCGATCCTCAAACTTACTGAGCAGCGTCAGCAGGTCACCACCCACGTAGTAATCCATCACCAAGTACTGCAGTACAGGTACACACAGAGGAGTTAAAGATAGTACCAGTACCAGTCCCAGTCCCACAGGGGACAGCAGCTAGTACTCACCAAATAGTTGTCATCCTGGAAGGCGTAGTGCAGGTTGGTGATCCACTGACTGTCTCCTTTCACCAGGACGTCACGCTCTTCACGGAAACATGCCGTCTGCACTCACAGCATACCAACACGTCAATAACATGCCCACAGCACACTAAGGTCACAACAGCCCATTACATGATCATGAAGAGGAGCCCACCTCTGCTCGTTTTAGCATCTCCCACTTATTGAGGATCTTCATAGCATAAACTTGCTCCGTGTGCTTCATCTTCACCACGGCAACCTGACAGAGAGAGAGGGGGCGAGAAACATGAACACACAGGTAAACACAAACACCTGCAGCACTATGCGCCAAGGGTCCAGAATGATGCCATGTCAAATTTGTGTGCCTCCCACAGGTGTATCACCTGTGCAGTGTTGCTGCTATGGTCTCCATGGTGACCGGGTGTGTATCTTTAACATCACTTGCTGAGCTGGTCTGAGCACATGACATAGAACCCCACCCACACAGCTCACCTGGACTTACCTGAGGACAGGTGTGTCACAACCATGCCTGCCCGGTGCTTTGGGACATACCTGAGGACAGGTGTGTGTTTATGTCCCGAGGCAGCAGGCAGGTGTGGTAGTGTCACACCTGTCCTCTGGTATGAGAAGAACGCACACACAGAAACAGACACACGCTGACAGCGGCTGCTGAGGACACTCGCTCTGCTTTACACATTACCCAAAAGATCCTAGAGAGGACGCTTAGTGCAGATCTCAAACACCAAAGGACTACAAATACCACAGTACTGTGTGGGTTCTGATATGTGTGCACGTCTTCACTGCATGTCTCATGGGAAACTGCATCCATGCTGTAAAGAACTGAATTGCTCTGTCCCCTCGTACCACGATTATGTCAAACTTCTTGTCTTCATAACAAATAAGACCCCACCAACCCGTCTCTGTTCACATTAAACAGAACTTAAATATTTCAGCCAATTAGGGCTGTGCGATATGACCAAAATCTCATATCCCGATATAATACATCTATCGTCCCGATAACAATATAAATCACAAAACTGTAACATTTTCTGTAAATTCTGTGAATCTCTGGCAGCTTGACTTGCGTGAAGTGTTTCCAGCTGGGCGTTGTGTTTTAACAGATGCCTGAAACTATACATTTTTAGTCATAAGTTGTAACGGCCGCCGTTTTCTTTGTGATTATTTATTTCACAGCGTGCTGCGGGGAAAAGCCTGTTCTAACGTTTGAGTCTGACGGCTCTTTTTTTGCTTCTCATCCGTAAATACTCTGCATACTCTTTCACGTGATTCAGTTTATTTTGAAAAGTCTCAACAGGATCTTGAGCTTTATTGTGAAAGGTTTATGTGGAAAATAAACAAGTGGACGGCGGAGCCACGCGATGGTTTTACCATCATTGTTGCTAACGACAACGCATAAAAACAGGCGCTTGTCCGTCCGTAGTGTGGTTATATTAAATATAAGAGAAAGAGAGAACTTTAAGAAATTAATATAGCCACTACAGTGACCAACAAAACAGTGAAAAAACATTGCCGTAAACAGTTTATTTTGCGACACCACGAAACAAACGACAGCGTAAAATGAAACGATAGACGTTTTTATATCGTCATCTGATATATGTCGTTATATCGAATAGCCCTGCAGACAATCACATCGTGGTGTGCTGCAGGACGTTTAATATGAGATCTCCATCAGCGTCCACGATGATCTTCAGATTATCCTGGATTATCATCTCCACCCTGGATTATTTCTGGGCCACAGGCTCAGGTAAGGAGAGGAGGGCGGGGCTGTATCCAGTTTTAGGACGGAGACGACCTCCAAGCCTACAGTGCGAGGAGCCTTGCGACCAATCAGGTTACAGAAACAGGGTCACAGTTTCTCTCTGCTGACTTGTTTTTTTGCCATTTGTTTGTCAAACCAACAACAAACACATGACATGACTTGTATTTGTTCGGTTACCCTGCCTCTGATGATGTCACAGGTGGTGGAGTTAATGCCTGCGACATTAACTGAAATTGAGTTTTGTTTCAGGGATTGGTCATCGCGCCGTCTCCTCCTCCATCAAGTTTGTGTTCCTAACAGCTTCCCGTTCACTTCCTGTATTTGCCTGGAATCTGAGCCCTTCCCGTTTTCCCTCAGACTGCAGAGGAGGATGGGCGGAGCCTCCTCCAAGCCACTGCGACACAGTGTGGCGTCTCAAACACACAATCAGGACAGGAAATCCCAGTGCTAAGGTGCTTTACAAAGTAAGAGTGTATTTATTCTATCTACACATGAATACATCGTGTTTCCTTTTCGTCACCTTTAGTCGCCTGACAAGTCACAGGTCATCAGGAAGTCTTACCTCTCCAAAAGCTCCTCGTCCAATCACCTTCAGGATCTCGAAGTCGTCTTTGTGCAGCCGCATGTCCTTCACCGTGGTTGTGAATGGCTTCACTGGAACACACAGAAGAGCTGGGGTAATGTCACACGCACGCAGAGGTCCACACTAACCCAATCTCATACAGGTAATGTTCTGTTGTTGACTTCTTACCAGATCAAATCACAATGGTAACAGAGGCTGAAGCCCTCACCTGGTCAAGAGCAGGTTATATTCAGAGTTTAAAGCAGAAGCGGTCCTCTGATTCTTTTATGTGCATCAGTGTGCAGCTTGTTCCTGAGAGCAGTGCATGAACCTAGAGCGGCTCAGACTGAACGTTCATGTGCTGATGCAGCAAATATTTAAATCTTTTTCTACTTGATTCTACTTAACTCTGATCTGCTACAAACACAGGACACCAGGAATGTTCAACCAATCACATTCATCCACTCTGATCTCAGTCATCAGTCTGTGTGACAGGAAATGTTACCGTTTGTGTTTCAGACACGAATGTGCAGTCGTTGCTTTAAAAACAAAGACAAAATCATTAACTGCCATTCAACTTGTATTTTCCTGCTCTGTGCCACAAATGACCAGATTAACCAGTTTCACCTCTCAGATTATTCACAGATTTTTTGGTTCTTTACAGATTTTTACTTGACAGCATCTCTGTAAAAGAGGAGTCACATGAGAGGTGAAATGTCCCTTTAAATTGCTCAGATGCTATCAGCTCTGCCCCTTTCACGTGAACTCGCAGGTTAAACCCTGAGTTAACTCAGCGAGATGATAACCAGGTTTGTGTGACCTCTGACCCTGATTGCTGACGTTAGGTTAAACGCAATATTCCTTCTAATTTTTCACGTGTCTGAGCGAACACACAAAGTAAAAATAACTTGAACTCCAATTTTGAAAACAACTTCTTTTTTTTTGCTCTGACTTGTATTATGAGTCTGTAGTCTGGGAGAGAGTCCTGTAACTCTTTGTCTGCAAAATACAGAATGACCAATGTTGGCAATTAATTCAATAGTTACTTCTTCAAAAAAGTAACTGAGTTTTGCAAACAAAGTTTTTTGCAGCTGTTTACCTAAAAATGCAGCCAAGGCGTTTTTTAAAATAAACATTTAAAACTATTTACAGAACAATCAGGTGTTCTGCATCAAATTTGATGCCACACAAATTATTTGTGCCTCTCCAAAAAATTATTTCTGTCCACTATGAGATAAAGGAGAACAACAGCCTGATATCTGCAGGCCTGACAACAGCAGATGTATCACTCCTGTAACATCTGTAACACTCAGTAGTCGCCTCATTGTTCTGACACACACAACAGAACTATTGACTACACTACACACTAACTACACAAGATTTGCGCTAAACGTCGCAAATCTCTCACATCTCAAAACACCGCCGCAACACCTAAAACTTCCCTCTTCCTAAACAACTAAATGCCATGTTGCCATATCATTTTTTGATTGGTCCACATAGTACATTTGCTCACAGGCGGAGAGCGCTTTCGAGCGTTTTCCCTATAAAATGCCGTTTTTACAGTTTCTTCCCGCAATAAATATAAACAATGATCGTATTAAGGAAAAAACAAACATTGCATATATTTTTATCATAACTCTGGTTTTAC
Source organism: Copadichromis virginalis (assembly GCF_057382275.1). Classification (NCBI taxonomy): domain Eukaryota; kingdom Metazoa; phylum Chordata; class Actinopteri; order Cichliformes; family Cichlidae; genus Copadichromis; species Copadichromis virginalis. The sequence continues at coordinate 27,733,655 of NC_140632.1, read as the reverse complement.
GTGACCTATCAACACAATTTAAAAACTGGTATTAAGTCCACATTTTTCCCGTCAATTGTTCCATCTGTCCTGCTCACATCTCCAATGGTTGTACACGTTGTCATTATCGTGGCTTCACTCCACATCAGCCACGCCGCTTTGCTAGCTAAAACACCGGTGTTGGCACATAAGAACGCTGCCATAGTCTGTCAACGACGTTGATTAGCTGCGTATATACGAATGTGAATCGCATCATTGGCTGGACTATGATGCGATTAATCCCATACCGGAGCAGCCAGTCACTTACTGACTAACACTGCATAACAGAATTGTTAAAGTATTTATTTTAATTTCAATTCAGGTTAGATTTTTTTTGTGCGCAGAGACCGTGCCAGCAGTGTGCAATTGCGCATGCGCGCAGTTTAGAGGGAACATTGGTTAAACGTGTCCTGATAACAGAACGACCCGAGTCGTGAGTTAGAGGCATTAGTACCCTGCATGCTGTCAGCTCCTCATCATTTATTCATCTGATCTGAGATCAGATTTATCTGGGTCACTCACATTTACTCTCATAGAAACCAGAATAGAAACACAGCAGAGGAGCTGAGCTGGTTTCAATTCTTCCTCAGAGCCCTGACTTAACGTTTGCAAACACTTTCGGTCTGACTGATGTCACTGCTGTGACATCAAAGGCTGAGGGCTGAGAAAGAGCACAGAATAATTCACCACGTCATGGCGGCATTACGGTTTCCATGTCTACGAGTCTGCTGCCGTCCGACTGATGGAGACATGTCTGCAGAGTGGCCGTGACTGCTGGTCCTGTTTTAGTTCTGCAGCAGGTGGAGAACTTTGTCACTGATCAATAACGGATGGAAGCCAGTTATTGATTAGCGATAAAGTGGTTTGTCATACATTATTAATGGAAGACAAATGAAGTGAGTGCATCCTCTCCTGTCCCCGCCCTCTTAGGTGAGGGCCTGAGTCTAAGAACCTTGTGATTGCTCAGAGACACTGACAGGTGTGAGCGATGCTGTCTGAAGCAATTATGGATTACTTTAAAGCATGGGTGGGGAACTCCAGGCCTTGAGGGCCGGTGTCCTGCAGGTTTTAGATATCACCCTGGGTCAACACACCTGAATCACATGATTAGTTCATTACCAGGCCCCTGGAGAACTTCAAGACATGTTGAGGAGGTAATTTAACCATTTAAAACAGCTGTGTTGGATCAAGGACACATCTAAAACCTGCAGGACACTGGCCCTCAAGGCCTAGAGTTCCCCACCCTGATCTAAAGGAGATGGTATCAGATCAATAACACACCTCAGTCAAGTTATGAAATCATGTTTAGGTGATCACTGCCTTCATAATCTTCATCACCGACTGTCCTGATCAGCTTCCTGCTTATTTGTATCAAACCTTCCTGTAAACATCACCTGAACACCGTCTGTCATTGATCACCCATGACCTGATCGGTCTTACTCATCACTGACATCATCGGCGCATGCAGTTGGCCTTCACAGCGGCTCCAACTCAGAGCAGAATTGCAAATTGAAACCAGGTCACAGAAACCAGGACAGGAACAGGCTGAACCAGGCCAAACTGGGCCAGAGTGTTTCAGCTGCACAGAAGCTGGAAGCTGATTCAAGACCAGCTGATCGATTACACTATCACTGAATGATATTAGCCACATGCAGTCACCATGGAAACACTAACAGTCTACATGGGACCCACAACCAGGGCAGGAAGGCGGAGCCTGAAAAAGCAAGGATTATCCTAGTGTTCATCCTGACTCAACTTTAAACCTAATCACCTCGATTATTGATTGTATATCATGTGACCACGTCAGACCACGAGAGACCCGGAGACGCCGTTTAAGCCTTCAGAATCCTCTTTCAAGGAGCTCCACAAACCTGGAGCTGAGCTCAGGGGAGAGAGCCTTCAGACACCTGTGAGGTGAATCTGTCTCTGACCCCTCAAGCACCCTGGATCGACCCCACGTACACCTGAAACTACCTGAAGCGTGCTACACCTGGATCTCCTTGATTGACCTTTGACCTTCAGTAGGCCAGCTCCAGTCTGCTGAACCTGACCCCCACCCACCCGGGTCTTACCCCACTCCAGGAAGTCGGTGACGTGCTTCTCCCTCTTGAGCGGGGACTGGGAGCACTCTGTGTAGAAGCAGAGCAGCAGGTCTAGCAGCGCCTCCACGTTCAGGCAGCCGGCCGCCCGCTGCTCCAGCAGCAGCTCCTCCAGTCGCTTCAACCGCTCCTGCGCCGACATCCTGCTGTCGGTCCCCGCCGGACTCTCCAGGATGCTCCGCCGGGCCCGCGTCGCTCAGTCCGGGTGTATCCGCCGCCGAGGCTCCGCTTCCTGCCTAGCTGCTAGCCGTTAGCCGTTAGCTCCAGGAGAAGCTTCCCGACATTTTGAGCCGCGGGGTTCGGAGCGTCGCCGAGAGTCCTCCGGTCACCGTGGGTCACCGTCGGTCAGCAGCCTGCGGGCCTGCCTCTGTCCGCCCTCCTCCGGCTCTAATCCGGTAAATCTGCTCTTTCCTCTCAGGATCAGGACGTCGGGCGGACCGTCGACTCTCAGGTCGGCCGCCGCTGCTCCATGTCCGCCGCTCGGTTTGTCGGACCGGGGCTGGCTCCGGGGGCGACTGCGCAGGGGTCAGAATGTCCGAGTTCTCCGTGGGAGTGGGGGAGAGCGTCACGGGATCACGGCCGGTTTGAGGAGAGTTCGAGGCGGCTGCCGGTGTGGCGGAGCGCTGGGAATATGGCTGAATCCAGGACGGAAGATCCCGAGCAAGCGGAGGAGTTGTGTCCCGCTTCCGGTGCCGGGGAGCTTCACAATAAAATATCCGAGCTCAGAAAACCAAGAGTCAGTGACGAGCATCAACAAACCGCAAGAACAGAAGGACTAGACACATGGTAAATGGACTGGTTCTTATATAGCGCTTTTCTTCTCATCTGAGCACTCAAAGCGCTTTACACAACTTGTGCATTCACACAAGCACATTTTCTAAGTTCTTTCTAACTAACATTCACACTCCGATAAATACATCGGAGAGCAATTTGGGGTTTGCTGTCCGTCCAGCCCTCTGCACATGCTCAGAAAACCAAACATTGCATATTTTTTTATCATAACTCTGGTTTTACGTGGCCTATCAACACAATTTAAAAACTGGTATAAAGTCCAGTTTTTCCGTTACTTCTTCCGTCTGTCCTGCTCACATCTCCAAAGGTTGTACACTTAATGTGGCTTCACTCCACATCAGCCACGCCGCTTTGCCAGCTAAAACAGCGGTGTTGGCACATATTTACTTTAATTTCAATTCAGGTTAAAAAAATTTTGTGTGCGCAACGCAGATTTTCTCTGCGCAGAGACCGTGCCAACAGTGCGCAGCTTAGAGTGAACATTGGTCTCCTCCATCGTTTAACCTTCCCTTTCACCCCTGTCTTCAAGAGCATCTGGCTGTGTCCCAATTAAGAGACTGCACGCTTGAAGTACGCGCACTACGCGTACTACGTACGGTGCGTACTATAAGTACGAGAAGTGCGGAAGTGAGAGGCTTGTGAAATGGGACGGTATACGCTTCGTCGCGCTGTTCAGGTTGCCTAGCAACCATGATAGTAACCGCGAGACACGTTACATACAGCTTTGTTTGACAGAAATGAAGGAGAAAAATGTTTTGTTGGTCATTCATTTTTGTCATGACATCACTTTGATTAGTTGAGTATCTGAGGCTGAGACCACGGGACCACATGATTGTTGGGCTTCATTTCTGTGCTGAACAGTCATTTAAGATTAGTTAGTAAATAACAATTAGTTAATGTTGTTCATGAGACTAAAGTCAACTCACTGTGGCAATGTAAATATAATATGTAAATATAATATGGCCAATATTATAGTATTGTCAGATTATTATGGTATATATCTCATAGTAATCTATCATAATAATCTGACAATACTATAATATTGGCCATATTATATTTACATTGTGTGTATATATATATATATATACAGTCTATCTGGGTCAGATATAAACCAGGTTTAGGTGGAGTTTCTATACAGCTGGGTGGGTGCTATGATGTTACTGATAGTGAACTTTATTTTATTCATAAGGTTAGTTAGTAGAGTTGCCAACCGTCCTGTAAAAAGACGGAATCGTCCCGCATTGAGAGAAAACATTACGTGTTTCGTATTGAACTGAAAAGGAGCACAGTTTGTCCTGTACTTCAGCTAGAATGGAAAAAGACACAAAGCTGGATTTATTCTGTCTTTACGCTGCACAGCTGCCTCTTCTCCTGTCATTCTGTCCCCCTCCCTCTCCTGTTGCTACTTCAATCATGAAACTGATCAGTGATCAGCTGATCGGCTTTTCTCTCTTGTTTGTTTATCACTCACTTTGCGCCAGAAAGAAGAAACCAGCGGATGTCACATTAAACAACAGCTGCACGTTTAAGCTTGATCAGCTGTTGTTAGAATTTATTTAATATTAATTTCTAGTATCAGCTGATGTTTGCTGGAGCCACAGCTGTAAAAGCTGCTGGTCATGATATGTTTGTATATGTGGCAAGAGGGAAACATGAAGATGAAACCAGGAGATGTCCTTACTGAATCATCAGAGTTGAACAGGTGATTGAGAAACAGGTTTACCTTTTAGGTGACATGAATGAGTTGAAGGGAAGTTATGAACTGTTTCTGAGAGACAAATAACACCAGGAACCTTTTTTAAGCTGACAGCTGGTAACTGTGGGGGGCCAGGTAGGGCATTAACAGGGAAAGGGGAGCACAAAGAAATATGTTCTTATTCTCATTTAAAATGTCATGCTTTTATTAATTATCTGAAGCTTACAACCAAAGTTGTTATCTGACGTAAAATGTATAGAAATCATACATATACCAACAAGACAGTGTACATCACTGTCACAACAGCGTCTGTTTTCATTCAAAGGCTTTATGGCTTTTCCTATAATACCTGGGGGGGGGGGGGGGCGATCTCTAGTCAAAATGCCCGGCTGATTTTTTTTGTCCCAGTCCAGCCCTGTTGACACCACGTATTTAAACTCATACATCTTCACTACCTTTGCTTCTTCAGTTTGGAGAATTTCATCTAATTTAAGATTGAATAAATTGATCACTCGATTAAATATTTTTTGTCAGTTTATATTTTTGTATATTATTATATTTTATAAATGTTCACAAAAACAATAAAAAATGTTTTATTTTATAGCTGATCTGAGAGATATGATGATCATTTAAATGTTCTGAAATCCCAAACAATCAATCAATAATCAGCTGCTTGTTTAATTATCATTATCAAAAAGGATTTTTGTTATAATTCTTCAGAATTATTTAAATGTGTTTTTCAATAAAAGATGTAATTTCTCATAAATATGAAAAAAGCAAAAATCTGAAAAATATTGAAAAACACTTAAATGTTAGATTAATATATTTATTTATAACCAAAGATAAGCTCCATTGGTTAAAATAAATAAATTAAACAGGATTTAGTTTCTTTTATGTCCAGCAAAAAGTCTCTGCTGGCCCTCTGACAGCAGAAATCAACCCCCGGCAGCTGGACGAGCTTTCCGTCTTCTTTTTTTTAATATAACATTTGAAAAATCTAAATAATTAAAACAGAAAAAAAATCACAAATATGAAAACTGTAAAGCAGCTGTTAGCTGGGATTTTATTCTGAAGGCCTGAGTCCTGCTCTCGGAAGTTAGAACGTGCTGCTGTATGCAGGCGCGACTCACCTGCTCTTCGCTCCCTGAGGAACACCGAGGCCCCGCCTTCCTGCACCGGAAACGCTCCAGATACATGACGTCACGTCATGGTTGAGAGGAGCCGAAAGAGGCTGGTACCATACAGGCATTAATAACGAACAGAAAAACTAAAAACAGATTGAACTCCTAGCATCTACGAGATTTTTGATTAAAAGGAAGAATTTTGCTTTCAAAGTCTGAAGGAATCTGAAACTAGCATCATCTGTAAAATCGAATTAGTTCCCATAAATTAGAAAAGTTAAGTCAAGCCAACTTAAGATAACCACGTTAGGACAACTTATTCACAAGTATTACAAGTACACAGTACTACGAATAACTCGATGTTTCTGAGTGAGCAATATTAATGTTTTCCCACTGACAAACATTTCATGTTCTACTAAATTTTTAGTTTTAAACAAAATCACATTATGTTTTATCAGCCTTGGACTTGAGAGATTTCTAATACAACACTTAATATAAACACTGTATGTGTGATTCAAAGATCATTTAAAAAAAGAGCCCAACTTTTATTTTCAAAAATCAAAAAAAGTAAATTAGCCGACATACTGTTCTGCTGAACAACACACACGTTGTTGTGTTATTTAATTATATTTTAAAAATATTGTCACTTTTAAACTGAATATTTATTTGTTAGACCATTTAAAACTTTAATCTTACAGTGAAACGAAGTCTCAGATTTAATTATTCTAAATTAAGTTTAGGCTTCTTGTAACTTTGTATTGTAGTTACAGTACTGATAAAATCGATATACAGTGGTCCCTCATTTATCGCGGGAGTTGCGTTCCAAAAATAACCCGCGATAGGTGAAATCCGCGAAATAGCCTTTATCTTTTAAAAACAATTATTATAGATGTTTTAAGGCTATAAACCCCCTCACTATATAGCTTATACACTTTTCTCAGATAGGCATGAACATTTTCACACTTTTCTCTCTTGTTTAAACACCCTCAAACTTCAAACCTTTGTAGAAAAATAAGTCCAGTCAGGGGCATTTATAGAATGAAACCAAAGGCACCCGCGGTTGCCTTTGATGGTGCAAAACGTCTCGTCGACATTGTTGTGTTTGTTGGGGAGAAAACTTACAAACATACAGTACAGCACTTCAGAGTCACACTGCCAGCGATTGAAGATTTATGTAAATTTGACAAGCTGAATGTATTCTGTACTGTACAGGAGACACGGCACGAGATTGATTGACAATGGTCTACAGTCAATCAGGATGCACAACACAGGCCTAGACAGGTAAGTGACGGAAGTGACGGACAAGGTAAGCGACTCATGTTGTAACTGACATCAGACGCCGGAGATTTTGGCGGAAAATTAAAGCAAATGGTAGTTTAGATTTGAACAAATTCATTTAAGCTTTAGTATTACCAAATACACTTATCAATTGTCTTATAACTAACAATATTTGTCTAAATAATCTCCAACACCCTGGAGAACAACGGGGAGAGTTTAGAGACTCTCCAAGATTATATTGATCAGTGCTTTCAGGATCTCGTGATGAAGAAGGCCCGGTGTGCAGCTTCCCCAGCCAAATCTGAGACGCCGTCGTCGAAAAGACAACGCCCGGCAGATTCCCCCGGCACAACATCGCCAGCCGGCAAAGATATTGCCGACATACTGGAGTCAATCGACAAGCGATTGTCCAGTTTCGATGCAAGGCTGTCCTTGGTGGAGATTCTTCACCGAGAATTTAAATGCTTGCGAGAATCCCTGGAGTACAGCCAGCAGCAGGTGGAAACGCTTGCTGCTGAAAATGCCACGCTAAGGGAGTCGGTGAAATTTCTCACAGAAAATGTCACCACCCATCTTGAGGAGTTTGCCCCCTCACATATACTAATGTGCCACAAACAGGACTTTAATATCACCAACCATTCCCATTTTATTACGGTGTATCCATATAAATGGCCCACCCTGTATAATGACACTCCCGAAACATCAGTTTCTGTTCTATGGGAAGCAGGGAAAGCTGTGATGAGAGGTAAAATAATTTCTTTCTCATCACATAAAAAGAAAACAAAAATATTCAGGAATTAGAAAAAAAACATCAAATCACTAGAAGAAGCCTACACGTCAGCCTCCCTCTTCCCGCTCCACCACAACCACCCACACATGCAGGGCTTTGGAGTAGGGGTATGTCACCAGGGTGCAGAGGAGGCAACCCCCCCCCGTCCCCTTCTGGCTGCCTCTGCCTCAATTTTATCCCACAACTTAGACATTCACATTACTCACACTCTCATTACACATACATATAGGATCTTGGGGGTGGGCATGCTACACGGAATCCAAATTACCATCAGGGTGTACACCTCACCCCTGGCGTCGTTGCCCACCTCTCAATTTTAAATACACGTAGACATTGAGGGCTAGCAGGAGGGGCTATGCGCTTACCTGCTGCTCTCTGGCAGGTAGCTCCATGCCCTCCTGGGTTTTAAATGCACCTTAGAACACACATGCATCAACACTACAATGAGCGGGTGGAGGGAGGTTTGGAGTCTTCTCTCACCCCCATTCTCTGCGGCCTGCTGGAGCGGGGGGGCTAGGAGGAGGAGTTGGCCGTCCGACTGGGGTCTGGAATGTGGGGCCTCCCTGCTGCTGCGGAGTCGGGGCGGTCTGCCTCCCCCCACCGCAGGGAAAAGGGTAACACCACCTGGGTCTGGGTGCAGTTCCCCCCTCCAGGGGCAAGGGTACCTAGACCTGGTTCGTAGAGTACGCTTGGGGAGTGTGATTGTGTGTACAGCGTCTCTTTATGTCTCCACGTTGGTTGAGTGTGGAGTAAGTGCATATGAGAGCATGAGGGTGGGAATGGATGTTTGTGTCTGTGTGTGCCTGTATGTCTGTGTCTATATGTCAGGTTGGATATCTGTCAGGGGTTAAGACATTTGTTCACAAGTAAGAGAAATAAGACACTGCAGACCGACTCAGAGAGTATTAAGACATGCGCATGGGTGTGTGCCTCTCAGCAAAATCACACACACTCAGCGCAGGCTGGTTGCTTTATTTATAAGGCAAAATGGGTTACATAGTACTTCCTCTTTTAACCGAAAGGGAAAAGGCCAGACATTACCTAAGCTTATCTGACCTCTGCACACAAACTAAGAATAAAAACATAGAAGTATATCACACTTATCTGACATCACACACACTGGGTTAAAGAATACATACTTGTATACTTGTCAAACATCTCAGACACTAAAGTAAGGAATGCATTATGTTCTCTTTAACAATAAACTTGGTTATGTGAAAATATATGAACACTCGATTATAAGGCACACTTGATTATACTTGATTTCATAAAAATCCTCTCACAATATCATACGCCACCTCTCTGGGGACATCTCAGGCCCTCCAAGGTTTGGAGGCCTATCTCCCCCTACCACCACTTCCCCTGCCAGTGGCGGACTCCCTCAGACATCGGTGCGTTGGTGGTTCTTTGTGTCCGGGGATGGGCGTCCAGGTACACACCGGCTCACTCCTTGGCGGCCGCTTATCGGGGCCTGGAGCCTGGGGCTCGCTCGGGCCACTTCGGAGGTGGGGTGCCCCCGGCCTCTCGGCCTGGGGCTCGGTCACTCAGGCACAGCTGGCTGCCGGCGGAGCTCACGGGTGCGTCACTCAGCAACCTGGCTTCTGCTCCGCGGCTGCTGAGTGAGCCCTCATCTGGGACTCTCCTCAGCTCTTTCTGGGACAGTGGCGCGGCTGCCCCTCTGTTGGTCTTCCTTGGTCTCTTGTGTTCTGGGGGCCTCTGGATGTCTGGAGTTTTGATCTCCTCCATACCTGCTTCATGCCCTGGAGGACGGGGCAGTGGCTCCCCACAGCCTCTAGCAGATCATTACATGAAGGAACCTTTTAAAAAAACAAGCGTGTCCATGCTCACAGGTGTACACACGGGTGATCACACACACAAACTACACCCTTTTTGGCTCCTACCTCACTGTATGCTGTCAATCTTACTTGCTGCACAATAATGTTTAATATTTAGTATTTACTGTCATATTCCCATTTATCATTGTGATGTTGTTTATTCTATTACTCTCGTTTTCTTCTGCTTGTTTTCTTTTTTCTTTCTCAACAGGTGATCCAGGTGATCGATATATGCATTTTTTCTTCCTCTGCTTATTCTGTTGGTTTTTGTTTTTTGCCCTTCTCCCCCGTCCCTCTTCTCAGCTGTTTTTCTTTCCCTCTTTCTTTCTCCCCTTCTTTCCCCCAGTCAAATCTGTCCCGTATTCAGCAAGTGAAAATAAAATAAACAATAAAAGGTGAATCAAATGGACCATTACAGCAAGGCAGGGATGGTCAATTTGGTAAAGTAAATCCGTTGGGCATCGTTCTTCGCCTTTAGACAATAATTCTGATCGCAAAAAAAAAAAGGATGCACAACACAATGCCCTGTTAAAAAACACCCCCCCCCCCCCAAAAAAAAACATGAAAAATTGCACACACAAAAAAATTGCTGTCCACTATGAGATAAGGCTGCGAAAGGTGAACCGCATTATAGCAAGGGACCACTGTAAATATATTTATAGTTCAGCCAGGTGCAGTCTCTAACTCAAACAACACATTTGTTTTGCATTCAGACACCTGAGCTGGTGTGTTGTAGTTTTTTAAGGATGGCTTGTTTCCATTACTGCCTGAAGAAAGTCTTTAACATTGTCCCAAGTTTCCTTAAGTACAGTGGCAGTGGATGTGGGTTGGAGAGGCAATGACCTTGAACCTCCAGATGACCATCTTCACTGACCTCTCCACTTGTGACAAAGGGCTCATCTCACCTGGTGTGAGCAAATAATCATATTTTTTAGAAAACCAACCTATTTGCTTTCTTAAAACATTTTTTTTCTGCATTTGCTACAGAATGGACCTCAGGTTAGACAACCCAGCAACAGTTATGCCAAGCGTTAAGTCAGGCCTCTGAGGAAGAATTGAAACCACCAACTGGCTGCTTTCGATGTGGATGAGAAGCAGCTCTACCCTGAGCCTGTCTTGAATGACTCTCCACCACGATAGACTGATACAGCGTCCGCATCACTGCAGCTGTTGATCTCTTGTTCCACTCTTTGCTCACTCGTGAACAGGACCCTGAGATACCCAAAGTCATCCAGAGTGGGCACCCCACTGTTTTCTGTCTGAGGATCGTGGCCACAGATTTGGAGGTGGTGACTCTCATTCCTCCTGCTCTACACTCAGCTGTGAAATTCTCCAGTGAGAGCTGGAGGCCGCCACCTGATGGCTATCCTAGGCCGACAGGATCCCTCTTAAGTTTGATCACGACAGGCACCAACCATCTTGCAGCCGCAGCTCCTTGCAGCAGTCCGGCACGCTCCCCCGCCTCCTGATCCAATTCACCACCAGGTGCTGATTAGTTGAAGATTCAGCTAGGTGACATTCAGTGTCCCGCTTTTCAGTCTCGATAGGCCTGAGCACTACCCAACACACAATAATGTCATGAAAGCATACTAGAAGGGGCTATGCAGACATGGTCACTAACTTTTCATTCTGATGATCTGCAGAATAATTTCACTGTACAACAACCTTGTCTCGCAGAGATTCCTATGAATTTTAGCTGATGATGGTTGTATAGTGTCTAATATGAAGACTAGGGGTGGGTTTTTATAATCGATTCATCGATTAAAATCGATTCTGGCTTGGATAACGTAAAATCCATTCATTAAAATCCTGAATCGATTTTTTTAATATAAATTTATTTTACGCGAAATGCCAGAATCTCTGGTGACATCTGACAAAATTTCAAGAACCACCAAACAGTTAAGACAGTAAATGAGAGCAGGTACACGGATTCTGCACATAGACTTAAACACACAGCGCGACCCACGGATCAGAATCAGTGAGATGTCGCCTTTCTCACCCGACGGCACGGACACGGTCGGGGCTGAAAGCCGACAGCTTGCTGATTCTGATCTGTCGGCGGGTCCGCGCTTTGTGTTCACGCCCTTTATGAGCCGATTCTAAAGCTGTTAGTTTGATCTCTCTCCAAACAATACTGACCGAACCAGCAGCAAAAGAAGATTCACATAAACATCGTCATGAATTCACTCTGACTTTTACTGTTTTGCTTCCACCGCGATGCACAGCTCTCGCTCTCTCTCTCTCTCTCTCTCTCTCTGTACTTCAAGAACAGTTTCCCTTTCTTCATTATTCGCTTGCTTGTTACGCACCAGTCTACTGTTGTTTACAGCGCTGTCAGCCGCTGTTTTTTTTCCCTTTTACATTCTTCAGAAAAGAAAACCTCATTTCTGCTGTTCAATACTGAACAAATTTAAACTTTTTAAAATTATTCAAAAAGCAAAACGCTTAACCCTGTCTCTAATAAAACCGCTGTAACTTCAGAGGTAATGTTCATATGTTGATTAATGGTTTTCTTTCGTTTTTGATGTACTGCAGAATATTTTTATAAAATCCCAGGCCAGGAAAATCACCTTCATGTTTTTCTGTGTTTTATCTTCAGCTACTTTGACACAAAGGCATCTGCTGTGAAGCTTACACCTGTGATAAAGTCTTGCGTGTGTCAGCTTCCTTTTTATTGATACAAAAATATGTAAATGTACTGATCTGAATTATAATATTTCTGACTGTCAAAATTTCCCAGATTTAAATCGAATCGAATCGAATTAAATCGAATCGTGGATCGAATCGATTCGGGACCTTGTGAATCGGAATTGGATCGATTCTAGAAATCAGTGACGATACCCAGCCCTAATGAAGACACCATAAACAGTGTACAGTCTTGGCCAAAATTTTGAGAATGACACAAGTATTGGTTTTCATAAAGTTTGCTGCTTTAGTTTTTATGATAGCAATTTGCATGTACTCCAAAATGTTATGAAGAGTTATCAGATGAGTTGCAAAGTCCTTCTTTGCCATGAAAATGAACTTAATCCCAGAAAATAAATTTCCACTGCATCTCATCATTCAGCATTTCATGCCATAAAAGAACCTGCTGAGATCATTCCAATATTCTTCTTGTTAACTCAGGTAAGAATGTTGACGAGCACAAGGCTGGAGATCATTATTTCATGCTGGCTGAGTTAGAAAAGCAGACTGGATGTGTTAAAAAAAGAGGGTGATGTTAGTAATCATTATTCTTTCTGTTAACCATGGTTACATGCAAAGAAACATATGCAGCCATCATTGCGTTGCATAAAAATGGCTTCACAGGTAGGGATGTTGTTGCTACTAAGATTGCATGTAAATCAACCATTTATCTTCTCATCAAGGAAAGAGATTCAATTGTTGTGAAGAAGGTCTCAGGGTGCTCAAGAAAGTCCAGCAAGCACCAGGACCATCTCCTAAAGACGACTCAGCTGTGGGATCGGAGTGCCACCAGTGCAGAGCTTACTCAGGAATGGCAGCAGCAGGTGTGAGTGCATCTACACACACAGTGAGGCGAAGACTTTTGGAAGATGCCTGGTCTCAAGAAGGGCAGCAAAAAAGCCCCCCCCCCCCCCAAAAAAAAAAGAAACAAAAAAACAAAAACCCATCAGGGACAGACTGATAGTCTGTAAAAAGTACAGTACAGCAAGTGGGCTACTGAGGACTGGGGTAAAGACATTTTCTCTGATGAAGCCCCTTTTCGATTGTTTGGGGCATCTAAAAAAAAATTGTCCATGTCAATATAAAATTGTATTTAGTAGTCAGTATAAGCTTTTTAATGATATAAGTTTGCATGTGATAGAATACTGCATAATAACCTTTTGATGACTTAGACTGTTGTTCACTATAAGACTTGTTCTGTTATTATCAGTTTCTTTCCCACAGCGATAGTAAGAGCTGAACAAGCAGTTTTCACTCCCTACCAGGAAAAGGAGCTGCTTCCCATAAACCGCACACGCACACACATACACAACCACATACGCACATGCTCACGTATCAACATTCCACTAAACAAATGTATTCATTGTTGTATTACTCTTCTTGTGTATAAATAAAGACAAGTGCAAGAACAGAGCGCGCACATCACAGGGCCCCCACTTTGGTGTGAGCACTCTGTGACCGCCCTTGCAAGGAAAAACTGCAGCATGTGTGTTTCTACTCTCTGACTCTCAGCTGAAGAAGTGTCTTTAGAATAAATCTCTTGACAATCCAGAAAAGATTATGGTAATATAGATTACCTTACATACATATTACATACATATAGATTTCAGTAATATAGAAGAAGGTTCAGTTAGCTTTGCACAAAAACAGCTGGTAGAAATGTCCTTCAAAGAGCTGCTTTTACTTTCTTACTGTGAGTACATTTCTCAACCAGTACTTTTTCACTCTTACTTGAGTAAAGAAGTAGAATCAGTACTTCAACTTATACTGCAGTATTTTTAGCACAACACAGTACAGTATTTTTGCCTTTGGGTGCGATGTCGCACCTCACCTGCATGGCATCTACAATGCTCTGCTTGCGTTGTTGTTGGTGGTGGTGATGTGTACCGCAAAATTACAATTAAAATTCTCAACAAAAAAACTGGTGAAAATATAAATAATATGTAAAAAACTTAACCCCCAAAATGTCTAAGGCTACGTTCACATTGCAGGTGTTAATGCTCAATTCCGATTTTTTGATCAAATCAGATTTTTTTGTCTGCTTGTTCCCACTACAAATAAAATGCGACAGCAAACACGCTCTAGTGTGAACGCTCAAAGCGGCCCGCATGCGCAAAAGATGTCACACACAACGCGCTTTGTTTAGACCCAGAGCAAACAATATTGTTTGACTGATGGCCCTTAATATAAAGACTTCGGACTTTACGTTTCCCAATTTTTGCTTGAAGTTATTTTGTTATTTACATAATAATGTAGATAACCTAATAATTATCCTTATTGCTGTTTTAGAGGAGCGGTGCTTCAAAGGATAGTTGCAGATTTCTGTCAGAATCTGCAGATTACACAGTACAAATAAAATGTTCACGTTTCTCCAACGTTGTCTTCCCAACAGTTTCACTGACATCTACACTGGATGGCCAGGAAGCGTTCGCAATGTCTTATCGGGCGCTTCTCCGGCGCTGATAATTGGCGTCTGTCTTGTGTCAGTGATGTAAAAGACGGATTTAATGCGACATGACCGTTCAAACAGCAGTCGCTTGACCATTCAAACAGCAGTCGCTTTCTAAAACATCGGATATGTATCGGATTCAGTACCACATAGGAAAGTGACCCAGATCGGATTTGAAAATATCAGATTTGCGCGGTTCACACTGTCATACCATGATTGGATATGGGTCGCATAGGGTCAAAAAAATCGGATTTGATGCGCTTTCGCCTGCAGTGTGAACGTAGCCTAAGTCACATCACATGACAGTGCAACATCTAAGCACAAGAGGTGGGAGGGGTAGCAAAGTGTGCCTGCTCTGCGCAGACACAGGAGCGACAAGTCCGGCGACCTGGCTGTTTCGTCTTTGCCAAAAGCACAGCATTGCAAACAAGAGCGGAACTTAAAGTAAAGAACCGATCTCACCAGGCTAGTATCGATCTAATGCCAATGTCGACTTGGTATCGATACAATCAATATTTGGATCGATCTGCCCATCACTAGTATCACTTCCTGTTCCTGTTCCAACACACAATGGTTTGTTTGAGTAGCATATGTGCATAGCAATTAATTAAAAACTTTTAGATAACTTCTTTTTTGATAGTATGATCTTCACTAGCTTCCTCTGAAGCACACTCTCTGTGTACTCACTCCTTAATTTATTACGATTACGTTGGCACTTTGTTAGCGTTACAACAACTGTCGTACTTTTGACACCTCTGGTTAGGATTTAGTGGTCAGTTTCGGACGTATTTGATTTTTGCTTGTTATTGAACAAATTTACTTCACTGCTTTTCACTATCTGACATCAATGCACATTGTTCCATTTACTGCATATTGCGCTTTATTCATGTCTCTCATTCCACCTGCATCAACATTGTAAAGTTTGTCACAAAGAGATTTATACATTTATAAATACTAATATTCTCTATTCCATTCTGTTCTGCTTTTTTATTGCCCAGATTTTAGTTAGCTTTTGTTAAATTGTCTGTTATATGTAAATAGATATGTATGTCACAAATAAAAGTGTCTTGTAAATTATGTTTTTATAAAGAATTTTCTCCCAAATCTCTTACATGCTAACTGTAACGTGTTATTTCTGCTAAAACCTGAACTTAAATGTGTATATGGTGTTTATCTGTTTTTCTCTCTGTTTTAGATGCACATATCCATTTGGAATTCTGCCTCCAAGTTAGAATTGCAGGAATGCAACACGTGTTATAAAAGACCCTTTCACTGCCCTCTGTGCCCCACTTTCAGCCCTACTGTCAGGGCAAAGATTGAGGAGCATATAAATGGATACATTAAAAATGCTTTACCTTTCAAAGGTATGTTGGTATTAAATCCTGCTCCTCACATACAAGGTCTTAAATAATCAGGCCCCATCTTATCTTAATGACCTTGTAGTACCATATCACCCTATTAGAGCAGACCTCTCTGCATTGAATCATATCTGTTATTCAATTCAATTCAATTCAATTTTATTTATATAGCGCCAAATCACAACATAAGTCGCCTCAAGGCGCTTCATAGATACAGTGAAAAACCCAACAATCATATGACCCCCTATGAGCAAGCACTTTGGCAACAGTGGGAAGGAAAAACTCCCTTTTAACAGGAAGAAACCTCCGGCAGAACCAGGCTCAGGGAGGGGCGGCCATCTGCTGCGACCGGTTGGGGTGAGAGAAGGAAGACAGGATAAAAGACATGCTGTGGAAGAGAGACAGAGGTTAATATGATTCAATGCAGAGAGGTCTGTTAATACATAGTGAGCGAGAAAGGTGACTGGAAAGGAAAAACTCAATGCATCATGGGAATCCCCCGGCAGCCTATGTCTATTGCAGCATAACTAAGGGAGGATTCAGGGTCACCTGGTCCAGCCCTAGCTATATGCTTTAGCAAAAAGGAAAGTTTTAAGCCTAATCTTGAAAGTAGAGATAGTGTCTGTCTCCTGAATCCAAACTGGAAGCTGGTTCCACAGAAGAGGGGCCTGAAAACTGAAGGCTCTCCCTCCCATTCTACTTTTAAATACTCTAGGAACAACAAGTAGGCCTGCAGAGCGAGAGCGAAGTGCTCTAATAGGGTGATATGGTACTACAAGGTCATTAAGATAAGATGGGGCCTGATTATTTAAGACCTTGTATGTGAGGAGCAGGATTTTGAATTCAATTCTGGATTTAACAGGAAGCCAATGAAGGGAAGCCAAAACGGAAGAAATATGCTCTCTCTTTCTAGTCCCTGTCAGTACTCTTGCTGCAGCATTTTGGATTAGCTGAAGGCTTTTCAGTGAGTTTTTTGGACATCCTGATAATAATGAATTACAGTAGTCCAGCCTGGAAGTAATAAATGCATGAACTAGTTTTTCAGCGTCACTCTGAGACCGGATATTTCTAATTTTAGAGATGTTGCGCAAATGGAAGAATGCAGTCTCACATATTTGTTTAATATGTGCATTGAAGGACATGTCCTGGTCAAAAATGACTCCAAGGTTCCTCACAGCGTTACTGGAGGCCAAGGTAATGCCATCCAGAGTAAGAATCTGGTTAGATACCATATTTCTAGGCTTTTCAGGGCCGAGTACAATAACCTCAGTTTTATCTGAATTAAGAAGCAGAAAGTTAGCGGCCATCCAGGTCTTTATGTCTTTAAGACATTCCTGCAGTTTAACTAATTGGTGTGTGTTATCTGGCTTCATGGACAGGTAGAGCTGGGTGTCATCTGCATAGCAGTGAAAATGTATGCTATGTCTTCTAATGATACTGCCTAAGGGAAGCATGTATAATGTAAACAGAATTGGTCCTAGCACTGAACCCTGTGGAACTCCATAATTAACCTCAGTGTGTGAAGAGGACTCTCCATTTACATGAACAAATTGGAGTCTATTAGATAGATATGATACAAACCACTGCAGTGCAGTACCTGTAATATCTACAGCATGTTCTAATCGCTCTAATAGGATATTATGGTCGACAGTATCGAATGCTGCACTGAGGTCTAGCAGGACAAGCACAGAGATGAGTCCACTGTCAGAGGCCATAAGAAGATCATTTGTAACCTTCACTAAAGCTGTTTCTGTGCTGTGATGAGCTCTGAAACCTGACTGAAACTCTTCAAATAAACCATTCCTCTGCAGATGATCTGTTAGCTGTTTGACAACTACTCTTTCAAGGATTTTTGATATGAAAGGAAGGTTGGAGATTGGCCTATAATTAGCTAAGACTGCTGGGTCTAGAGATGGCTTTTTGAGTAAAGGTTTAACTACAGCTAGCTTGAATGCCTGTGGTACACAGCCGATTATTAGAGATAGGTTGATCATATTTAAGATCGAAGAATTAATTAATGGCAGGACTTCTTTGAGCAGTTTTGTAGGAATGGGGTCTAAAAGACACGTTGATGGCTTGGAGGAAGTAATTGTTGAAGTTAACTCAGAAAGATCAATTAGAGAAAAAGAGTCTAACTTAACATCAATGGTACTAAGAGTAGCTGTAGATAATATTACATCTGTGGGATGATTACTGGTAATTTTTTCTCTAATGATAAAAATTTTATTTGTGAAGAAGTTCATGAAGTCATTACTAGTTAACGTTAAAGGGATTGTTAGCTCAAAAGAGCTCTGACTTTTTGTCAGCCTGGCTACAGTGCTGAAGAGAAACCTGGGGTTGTTCTTATTTTCTTCAATCAGTGATGAATAGTAAGATGTTCTGGCTTTGCGGAGGGCTTTCTTATAAAGCAGCAAACTATTTCTCCAGGCTAAATGATGATCCTCTAAATTTGTGACACGCCATTTCCTCTCCAGATTACGAGTCATCTGCTTTAGGCTACGTGTTTGAGAATTATACCACGGAGTCAGGTACTTCTGATTAGAGACCTTAGTTTTCACAGGAGCTACAGTATCCAGAGTCGTACGTAGTGAGGAGGTGAAATTATTAACAAGATAATCGACCTCTGTTTGAGTAGCGTTCAGATAGCTGCTCTCCTCTATGTTGGTACAGGGCATTGAAGATGATAACAGTGGGTGGATTATATTCTTAAACTTAGTTACAGCGCTTTCAGAAAGACATCTACTTTGATAAAGTCTACTCTCCACCGCTGTGTAATCAATTATTGTAAATGTAAATGTTATCAGGAAATGATCAGACAGGAGAGGGTTTTTAAGGAAACACTGTTAAATATTCAGTTTCTATGCCATATGTTAAAACAAGATCTAGAGTGTGATTAAAGTGGTGGGTGGGTTCTTTTACATTTTGAGAGAAACCAATTGAGTCTAATAACAGATTAAATGCCATGTTGAGGCTGTCATTTTTAGCATCTACATGGATGTTAAAATCACCCACAATAATTATTTTATCTGAGCTCAGAACTAAATTAGATATAAAGTCTGAGAAATCAGACAGAAACTCTGTGTAAGGCCCAGGTGGACGATAGATGATAACAAGTAAGACTGGTTTCTGAGTTTTACAGCTGGGGTGGACGAGGCTAAGCATCAGGCTTTCAAATGAATTAAAAGTCTGTCTTGGTCTTTCATTAATTAATAGGCTGGTGTGAAAAATTGCTGCCACACCGCCCCCTCGGCCTGTGCTTCGAGATTTCTGGTAGTTAGAATGACTCGGGGGTGTTGATTCATTTAAACTAACATAATCATCCTGCTGCAACCAGGTTTCTGTAAGGCAGAGTAAATCAATTTGTTGATCAATTATTAAGTCATGTACTAACAGAGACTTGGAGGAGAGAGACCTAATATTTAATAATCCACATTTCACTGTTTTACTCTTTGGTTCAGATGTGGATACTTTATTGTTCTTTCTTTGTAATTGTTTATGTTTAAGTTGTTTGTTGCTGGTTTTTAGTTTGTTTTTTGTCTGTTTGGGAGCTGACACAGTCTCTATGGAGATGGGTTTTTGGGGGGGTAGCAGGAGGAGAGAAGCTGCAGAGAGGCGTGTAAGACTGCAACTCTGCTTCCTGGTCCCAACTCTGGATAGTCATATTTTGGGGGGTTTAATAAATTTGTCCATATTTCTAGAAATGAGAGCTGCTCCATCCAAAGTGGGATGGATGCCGTCTCTTCTAACAAGACCAGGTTTCCTCCAGAAGGTTTGCCAATTATCTATGAAGCCCACATCGTTTCTGGGACACCACTCAGACAGCCAGCAATTTAAGGAGAACAAGCGGCTAAACATGTCACTCCTGGTCTGATTGGGGAGGGGACCAGAGAAAAAAAATTTAACCTCTGTCTCTCTTC
Source organism: Copadichromis virginalis (assembly GCF_057382275.1). Lineage (NCBI taxonomy): Eukaryota > Metazoa > Chordata > Actinopteri > Cichliformes > Cichlidae > Copadichromis > Copadichromis virginalis. The sequence goes on along the minus strand of NC_140632.1, from coordinate 27,713,617 downwards.
CACAGCATGTCTTTTATCCTGTCTTCCTTCTTAAGGGGCTGAGCTGTCAACTGATCACCACCTGGTGGTGAGTTGGATCAGGTGGCGGGGGAGGACGCTGGACAGACTTGGTGCATGTCAAGTCAAACCGAGTAGGAGGTGGAGAGCCCTGAGGGAAAAAGTAAACGTGACAGACTGGAGGGCGGAACTAATCTTGTGTCTGGGTTTCTGTCGGGAAGAAAAAGAAAGGCGAACTGGGAAGCAATAGGAAGGTGCCACTTTCGGGAAAAGCCCAGCATAATTCCTTCAATAAGTTGTCGCCAACATGAATATTGTGTGGAACTGAAGTATCTTTAAAGCCAGGGAGGCAGCCGGTAAGGGAATGGTTGCTGACTATGGTAAAAGACTTTGAAGCGAGTTGCTAAAGAATCGCGGCTGCCGCTAGCTTACGTAGCATTAGCACTGTGCCGTGAGTTGGTTGCCTGTTTACGAGCGGCACCATTGTTTATTGTTGGTCTGCATATGGAAGACTGTTAATGCTTGCATATGGTTAAGAGAAGCTGGTTATAAATACTATTGTTACTGCTCAAGTTCTAATGCAGATTGATTATTTAATTTAGCACTTTAATAGAAAGCAGTATTTCTCAAGGTGTATGTACAATTGTTAGTGAATTACGTAATTTGAGCATTTAAAAATACTCAAGCAAATATTGTACTACAAAGCTTATGCACTGCATTGATGTGTTTAAAAAAAAAAAAGAAAAAAAAATGTGTTTGGGATTGTTTACAATATTTGCAGATGTGTGATAACAAACATAATTTGTATTTGGGTTTTTTGGTTTGTATTTAAAGGTTTTTCACCTATGGCTGACTGTGGCCGAAAAGAAGATTAAAGAAAAGGAAAACAAAAGATCTGCCTGGTCATTGAGTGAAACCCAGTTAAACACCTGTGGTAGATGCATCAATCCCTTTCAAGCGGGGAAGCTGCACAAACTTAGAGAGCTTGACAGTGCACCTAAACGCGTAGTGAGGGTGTGCTGGGAACGTCTAGCAGAGGCCCCAGTCCGCGAGATCTTCAACGCACACCTCCGGCAGAGCTTCAACAGCATTCCGAGGGAGACTGGGGACATTGAGTCCGAATGGACCATATTCTGCCGAAGCTGCTGCATTGAGCTGCGGCCGCAAGGTGGTTGGTGCCTGCTGTGGTGGTAATCCCTGAACCAATTGGTGGACACCAGAGGTGAAGGGAGCCACCAGGCTGAAGAAGGAGTCCTATCGGGCTTGGTTAGCCTGTGGGACTCCGGAGGCAGCCGACAGGTATCGACAGGCCAAGCGGAATGCGGCACGGGCAGTGGCTGAAGCAAAAACTCGGGTGTGGGAGGAGTTTGGAGAGGCCATGGAAAAAGACTTTCGGACTGCCTTGAAGAGATTCTGGCAAACCGTCAGGCGTCTCAGGAGGGGAAAGCGGTGCTCTACCTGCACTGTGTATAGTGCTGGCGGAGTGCTGCTGACGTCGACTGAGAAAATTGTCAGGCGGTGGAAGGAATACTTCGAGGACCTCCTTAATCCCACTGACACGTCTTCCGAGGAGGAAGCAGAGTCTGGGGATGAGGGGAATGACCCGCCAATTTCCGGGGGCGAGGTCACTGAGGCAGTTAAACAACTGATGAGGTCCGCCCCGAGTTCCTGAAGGCTCTGGACATTGTAGGGCTGTCCTGGTTGACACGCCTCTGCAATGTTGCGTGGAGATCAGGGGCAGTACCTGTGGACTGGCAGACCGGGGTGGTGGTCCCCATCTTTAAGAAGGGGGACCGGAGGGTGTGTTCCAACTACAGGGGGATCACACTCCTCAGCCTCCCTGGGAAAGTCTATGCCAGGGTGCTGGAAAGGAGAGTTCGTCCGCTAGTCGAACCTCGGATACAGGAGGAACAATGCGGTTTTCGTCCTGGTCGCGGAACACTGGACCAGCTCTTTATCCTCTCGAGGATACTTGAGGGTGCATGGGAGTTTGCCCAACCAGTCTACATGTGTTTGTAGACTGGTTGGGCGTGTTTGGGATTGTTTACAATATTTGCAGATGTGTGATAGCAAACATAATTTGTATTTGGGTTTTTTGGTTTGTATTTAAAGGTTTTTCACCTATGGCTGACTGTGGCCGAAAAGAAGATTAAAGAAAAGGAAAACAAAAGATCTGCCTGGTCATTGAGTGAAACCCAGTTAAACACCTGTGGTAGATGCATCAATCCCTTTCAAGCGGGGAAGCTGCACAAACTTAGAGAGCTTGACAGTGAAAAACCGGGAAATCAAATCTGGGAAAAATGACCTTTAGTCCTGGGATAAGGGAATAATTAGTGCAAAGAGGAAATTCGGAGAATCCCTCAAGTTGCATGTGCCATTCCCATTAGTAAATAAACCCCAGTTCAAGCTGAGCACACAAAAATGGCAGACCAAGCTGCTGGAAAGTCAGTTGAACAACTCAAAGGAGTGAGGGCAACAGCCAAGAGATCATTCTCTCGTCTGGTTAATAGCATTACGAGGACGCATGAGGATATGACTGAAGAAGAACTCAAAGACAGTTTCAATAGACTGACAATGGAAGCAGAGAAAGTCATGGAGGCCAATGATGATCTAGAGGCCGGTTTCATCACGGAGCTAGAGGCAAAGCCTGACACAAGTGAAGCAGCTGTGCTGACAGAACAGCAGAGAGCCGACTTAGCAAAGACTGCAAGTGAATGTGAGTTAAAACTGAAGGAAATAAAAACCCTAGTCAGAGAGGCTCTCTGGGCCAACTTTGGAAGTGCAGAATTGTCCACAGCACTACAGGCAGCAGAGGCTGAGTGTGATCATGTTGCTGCCATTACGCCTGACGGTAATTATGAAGTGTATGATTTCGTTCTTGGCCACCTGAAAGAATTGGTGGGAATGGCAAAGGAGAGGTATAGCAAGTGGAAGCATTGGATCCCATCAGGTATTCGGAGAGATCTTCAAAGCAACATACAGAGGCTGGAACTCGGCGTCCCCAGGCTGGTTTCCAGAAAAGCTGACTTTCTGGAAATGAGAATAAAGGAGGATGCCGATCACCTGTCATCATTGCCAGTTACCTCCAGCTGCCCCATGCCAATCATCAAGCTGAAACCAACAGCACTTCCTAAGTTTCTTGGAAATAAACTAGACTTCCACAGATGGAAGAAGGAATGGGAGGTTCTTCAGGGGCAGGCGGAGCCATCTGGTTCGAAAGAGATCAAAAAGTTTCAGCTACTTGATAGTGTGGATGAGAAAATAACGAAAGAACTTCGACTCACCACTTACAACACTGCAGACGACATCTTTCGTGTTTTGGAGAATCGGTTCGGCAATCAAACATCAATTGCTATTGAAATAGTGGAGGAGTTACAGAGGATGCCAGCTGTTAAGAGCCACCAGCCAAGAAAAATAGTGGAATTAATTCAAGCTGTGGAGAAAGCGCTTCAAGACCTGGTTGACCTTGGTGACACGGGGGCCATAAAAAACCCACTGGTGACAAAGTCAATCGAAAGTAAACTTCCGGAAACACTCAAAAAGGAGTGGCTTATTTGTGTTGCTGACAGTAGAAACACGGTCACCCCAGAAAAACGATTTGATAGTCTTCTGGAATTCCTCAAAGAGCAAGAAACCATATATGAACAGCTTGATCATCTGAGAGAGGAAGAGCCAAGTAAGCGAGAAAGAGTGGAGCTGAAACATTCCAGAACCAAATTCACCAAATCAGGTAGTGATGAAGGGTGTGTGGTCTGCGGTGATGGAAAGCATAAAAAGAAACTCTACTTCTGCAGGCAATTTAAGACATTAAAGCTTGCAGAAAAGAAGGCCGCAATTAAGAAACTAGGCGCATGCTGGAGTTGTCTCGAGGTTCATGACAATGGGTCATACTGCAAACCCGCTTATCTGTGCAAAAACCCAGGCTGCAAAGAAGCACGCGCTGCGGAGCACCATTACTACGTATGCCCTAATGCTGAGGTGAGGAAGGGGAGTGCAGCAGGGAGGCAAAACAGATCTGATCCAGAGGGAGGAAAGGTCAGCAGGAAATGTACGGAGGATCAGGAGGAGTTCCTCAGAAAACTGTCACCTGAACTGGCAAGAAAATGCAGGGATGCGTTTTCAAACACTGCATCTAGGGCATGCAGCACCACCAAGGAGAAGCCAAGCCTCCTGTTTGAAGGTGGGCTTCGAGAGCTGCCAGTAATCATGATGCTCCTTGAGGTCACAGCTAATGCTGGGCAAAAGATTGGGACATTAATTGACCTGGCTTCTGACACCAACTATATAACCCACAGAGCTGCAAGCAGTCTTAACCTAAGAAGTGAAGAAATCACTCTGGTTGTTCATGGAGTAGGGGAAATGAAAACGCACGTGAGAACAAGGCGGTATCTTTTGAAGATCCGAGTCAGAACGCCTAGAGGCACCCTTAGGTCACACCAACTGGTCTGCTATGGACTCGACAGCATAGCAGAAGTCCACAAACATGTCACACCGAGTCAGCTACAAAGGTTCTTTCCGGATATACCACTCAACAATCTTGTAAGACCGAAAGACATTCATCTGCTTATAAGTCATAAAGAAGGTCGGCTAGCGCCTCAGAGGAGCAGAGTCATCGGTGACCTTGTGTTATGGGATGGGCCACTTGGAAAGACAGTTGGGGGAACTCACCCTGAGCTCTTCGAGGAGCTTACTGTCTCTGCCCACATGTCCAAGACACACTTTGCCAGGTCAATGAGAGCAGCAGCTGTCAAGTATGAGGAGCTCATTGGCGAGGCCTCAGACCAGTCTTCAACAAGGAAGCACGTTCCCGCTAAGCTTCAGAGGTCAAGTACCTCAACCACCAGTCGAGGATTCTTAGAGTGGTGGAAGTGGGATAGTATTGGTGCTGCATGTGAGCCAAAGTGTGGGGGTTGTCGTTGCGGAAATTGCCAGCCAGGTGGGAAAGAAATGACACTGGCCGAGGAGAGAGAGCTTGAAATAATAAGAGAAGGACTCACCTATGTCACGGGTGATGGCCACAGCGACGAGCCACACTGGCATACCAGATACCCTTGGGCTGAAGATCCAGTATCCTTATCAGATAACAAAAAAGGAGTTGAGAGCACATTCCTCCGGACAGAGAAACAATTGGCCAAGGAGCCTGAATGGAAAGCTGCTTATGCCGCTCAGGTGCATGACATGGTGGAGCGTGGAGCCGCAGTCAAGTTGTCCAAGGACATGATCAGTAACTGGGATGGGCCAGTGTGGTACGTGAGCCACCTCATTGCTCCGAATCCCCACTCTGTTACAACTCCAGTGAGGCTTGTGTGGAATAGCAGCCAGAGGTTTAGAGGTGTGAGCTTGAACGACCTGCTAATAAAGGGTCCAGATGTCCTCAACCAGATTCGAGCAGTTCTCCTCAGATTCAGGGGCGGAGTGTACGGAGCCCTTGGTGACATAAAAAAGATGTACAATTCAGTTTGGTTGGAAGACAAAGAGATGCACCTGCATAGGTTCCTCTGGCGGGACTCTGTGGATGACGAGCTAGAGGAATATGCCATCACAAGGGTGAACATTGGAGATAAACCGGCAGGATGCATTGCACAGCTGGCAATGCGTGAAACTGCCAGCCTTTCTACCTTTTCCCACCTCAAGGAGGAACGTCGTGTACTCCAGCAAGACAGCTATGTCGACGACATCCTTACCTCTCACAATGACATGAACCAACTAGAAGTCATTACGGAGAACATTGGGCGGATCCTAAAGGCTGGAGGATTTGAGCTGAAACCTTGGGTCTTGTCTGGTCAAAGTGGGAGGAGGAAGCGCAATGACGAGGGTGAGAAAACAAGAATGAAAACCATTGTCCTACCAAACCAAATGCGTGACGAAGAAAACAAAGCTCTTGGTCTGGGTTACATAGTGGAAGAAGACAAGCTTCATGTCATGGTAGCAATCAACTTCTCCAAGAGGAAGAAAAAGATGCGAGTTGGCCAAGACCTTGCCCAGGAGCAGATTAAGACCCACACGCCAAACCCACTGACGCGAAGAGAGCTTCTCAGCCAAGTGTCAGGGTTGTATGACCCAGTCGGTTTGGTCACTCCTGCAAAGCAAAAAGGAGCAATCTTAGTTCGCAGGGCATTCCAAGAGACAAAAGTAGAAAGCTGCTTGGTCAAGGACACTTGGGATATGGCGCTCTCAGATGCCCTGAGGGAGGACGCCATTAGGCTTTTTGAGGAGTATGCCCAGCTCAGCAAAGTCACATTTGCAAGGGCGCTAACTCCCCCGTGCTTCACCGAAGAACCCTGGGCAATTACTTTCTCCGATGGAAGTGAGCAAGCCTATGGGGCAGTGTTGTACTTAAGGTGGAATTCAGATCAGGGCACAATCATCAGGTTGGTGGAGTCCAAAGCTAAGTTAACTCCATTGGACCACAAAGGGGATGTTGTCAAAGCAGAGCTGTGTGGGGCAGTGTTTGGCTCACGCCTAAAGAAATACTTTGAGGCGCAAAGCCGGATTCAGGTTGAGAGGTATCACTTTGTCGATAGCCAAACCGTCATTGGGGCAATACAGCGGGAGAGCTATGGGTACCAGACCTTTTTTGCAAATAGGATTGGAGAAATACAGAGCAGCACAAGGATTCAAGATTGGTGGTGGGTTCCTGGCCCTCAGAACATTGCGGATGTAGTCACAAGAGGAGCTAGTCCCAGGGATCTAGATGAAGACTCAGAATGGCAAAATGGTCCAAAGTTCTTGAGTTTGCCGGTGTGCGAGTGGCCAGTCAGGTCAGCTAAAGAGTTAGCCGCCACTGCCAAAGAAAACGTCAATAAGCTGCAAAGAAAGGCGTTTGTCGCTGCCTTGACAAGGGCCGAGATAAAAGGGCAAGAAGAAAAGCGAAGTCGGGCTGCTGAGGCCCAGGGAGAGCAGCGAAGACCACCTGCAGGGTCGGTCATCAAGAACCTTTTAGATGTCAAGCGGTTCAGTGACCTAACTCGATTAGTTAGATCAGTTGCTTGGACTTGGAGAGCAGCTAGAAAGTTTCTTGGGGGACATCCATCTGCAAATGACCCAAAGTGGGAGGCAGTCCCGTTGGCAGGAGTAATTTCGGTGAAGGAACGTGAAGATGCCCTAAGAGACATCTTCCTTGCAGCACAAGACAGCGCTGTCTTCCCAAGCACTACTACAGATAGACTGGTTGTATACAAAGACCCAAGCTCTGGGCTCTTTGTTTGTGGCGGCCGATTGCAAGCTTTTAAGAAAGACCAGGTTAGTGTTCCCATCTTGGCTTATGATGCTTGGATCTCTACACTGTTGGCTCGGGAGGCCCACAATGAGAGTCATGAGGGAGTTGCTGGGACCCTGCTCAGAATGAGGAAGAAAGCGTGGGTCATAAGAGGGAGAAGGATTGCTCAAAAAGTTGTGGATGGTTGTGTGGTTTGCCGGAAAGCAAAAGCACAGAGTTGCCGGCAAATAATGGGCGACTTACCTCCGGAAAGAACTCAACCTGCTTTACCTTTTGAGTTCACAACAGTGGATCTCTTTGGACCCTACCAAGTGAAGGATGACATCAAGAAAAGACTCATGATAAAGGTTTGGGGGGTTGTATTCTGCTGTATGGCCAGCAGGGCGATTCACACGGAGTTAGTAAACGCCTTGTCGACTGAAGGCTTCTTAATGGCTTACCAGAGATTTACAGCAATTAGAGGACATCCAAGAAAGATCTGGTCAGACCCAGGTACTAATTTCATAGGAGCAAAGTCTGTCTTGAAGGAACTTTACGGATTCTTGGAAAGTCAGAATAAGTTTGTCTTGGAGGAGACTGCGACAAAGAATGGAACAGAGTGGATGTGGAAAGTAAATCCGACTGATTCCCCACATAGAAATGGAGCTGCTGAGGCTGCCGTGCGCATTGTGAAGAGAGCACTCCAGAGTCTTGGAAGGGAGTCTGGGCTAAGTTACAGTGAGTTCCAGACAGCTCTTCATGTGGCAGCTAACCTTGCAAATGAGCGCCCGATTGATGCCAGAGTAGAGAGTCGGGAAGGTTGCATTCATTATGTCACACCCAACAGTCTTTTTCTTGGTCGAGCATCTCAAAGTGGGGACTTCAAGATGTTTGACTTTTCCGTTTACCCCTATAAGAGACTTCAAGCAATCCAGGCAGAAGTGAGCAAGTTTTGGAGGTCCTGGAGCCAACTTGCTGGCCCTAATTTGTTTGTAAGGAGCAAGTGGCACACTGCACACAGAAATGTCACTGTTGGAGATGTCGTCTGGTTAAGTGATCAGAATGCACTGAGAGGGCACTTCAAAATGGGCATGGTTGTCAGCACTAATCCTGACAAAAAGGGTATTGTGAGGGACGTCAATGTCCGGGTATGCCCAAGTTACAGTGGTTCTGTGGCTAGGTCCTTGAGGGCGGAGGACTTAAGCTCTGGTTCAAGGGGAGCGACTCCGGTGGCTCAAGCTACCATCCTTCATAGAGACGTCAGACGTCTAGTTGTTCTGTTACCTGTGGAGGAGCAAAATGGGACCAAGTCGTCAGTGTCATGCTTAAATGGGATGAGTTAAACTGCGGTTTGCTTGTGTACTTGGCGATCTCCTGTGTTCCAAGGGAAGATCGAGTGGGAGGTGTCAAGTCAAACCGAGTAGGAGGTGGAGAGCCCTGAGGGAAAAAGTAAACGTGACAGACTGGAGGGCGGAACTAATCTTGTGTCTGGGTTTCTGTCGGGAAGAAAAAGAAAGGCGAACTGGGAAGCAATAGGAAGGTGCCACTTTCGGGAAAAGCCCAGCATAATTCCTTCAATAAGTTGTCGCCAACATGAATATTGTGTGGAACTGAAGTATCTACAAAGCCAGGGAGGCAGCCGGTAAGGGAATGGTTGCTGACTATGGTAAAAGACTTTGAAGCGAGTTGCTAAAGAATCGCGGCTGCCGCTAGCTTACGTAGCATTAGCACTGTGCCGTGAGTTGGTTGCCTGTTTACGAGCGGCACCATTGTTTATTGTTGGTCTGCATATGGAAGACTGTTAATGCTTGCATATGGTTAAGAGAAGCTGGTTATAAATACTATTGTTACTGCTCAAGTTCTAATGCAGATTGATTATTTAATTTAGCACTTTAATAGAAAGCAGTATTTCTCAAGGTGTATGTACAATTGTTAGTGAATTACGTAATTTGAGCATTTAAAAATACTCAAGCAAATATTGTACTACAAAGCTTATGCACTGCATTGATGTGTTTAAAAAAAAAAAGAAAAAAAAATGTGTTTGGGATTGTTTACAATATTTGCAGATGTGTGATAACAAACATAATTTGTATTTGGGTTTTTTGGTTTGTATTTAAAGGTTTTTCACCTATGGCTGACTGTGGCCGAAAAGAAGATTAAAGAAAAGGAAAACAAAAGATCTGCCTGGTCATTGAGTGAAACCCAGTTAAACACCTGTGGTAGATGCATCAATCCCTTTCAAGCGGGGAAGCTGCACAAACTTAGAGAGCTTGACAGTGCACCTAAACGCGTAGTGAGGGTGTGCTGGGAACGTCTAGCAGAGGCCCCAGTCCGCGAGATCTTCAACGCACACCTCCGGCAGAGCTTCAACAGCATTCCGAGGGAGACTGGGGACATTGAGTCCGAATGGACCATATTCTGCCGAAGCTGCTGCATTGAGCTGCGGCCGCAAGGTGGTTGGTGCCTGCTGTGGTGGTAATCCCTGAACCAATTGGTGGACACCAGAGGTGAAGGGAGCCACCAGGCTGAAGAAGGAGTCCTATCGGGCTTGGTTAGCCTGTGGGACTCCGGAGGCAGCCGACAGGTATCGACAGGCCAAGCGGAATGCGGCACGGGCAGTGGCTGAAGCAAAAACTCGGGTGTGGGAGGAGTTTGGAGAGGCCATGGAAAAAGACTTTCGGACTGCCTTGAAGAGATTCTGGCAAACCGTCAGGCGTCTCAGGAGGGGAAAGCGGTGCTCTACCTGCACTGTGTATAGTGCTGGCGGAGTGCTGCTGACGTCGACTGAGAAAATTGTCAGGCGGTGGAAGGAATACTTCGAGGACCTCCTTAATCCCACTGACACGTCTTCCGAGGAGGAAGCAGAGTCTGGGGATGAGGGGAATGACCCGCCAATTTCCGGGGGCGAGGTCACTGAGGCAGTTAAACAACTGATGAGGTCCGCCCCGAGTTCCTGAAGGCTCTGGACATTGTAGGGCTGTCCTGGTTGACACGCCTCTGCAATGTTGCGTGGAGATCAGGGGCAGTACCTGTGGACTGGCAGACCGGGGTGGTGGTCCCCATCTTTAAGAAGGGGGACCGGAGGGTGTGTTCCAACTACAGGGGGATCACACTCCTCAGCCTCCCTGGGAAAGTCTATGCCAGGGTGCTGGAAAGGAGAGTTCGTCCGCTAGTCGAACCTCGGATACAGGAGGAACAATGCGGTTTTCGTCCTGGTCGCGGAACACTGGACCAGCTCTTTATCCTCTCGAGGATACTTGAGGGTGCATGGGAGTTTGCCCAACCAGTCTACATGTGTTTTTTGTCCCTCGGGGTGTCCTGTGGGAGGTGTTGCGGGAGTATGGGGTGTCTGGCCCATTGCTACGGGCCATTCGATCCCTATACAACCGTTGCAAGAGCTTGGTTCGCATTGCCGGCAATAAGTCGGACTCGTTCCCGGTGGGTGATGGGCTCCGCCAGGGCTGCCCTTTGCCTTCGGTTCTGTTCATAATTTTTATGGACAGGATTTCTAGGCGCAGCCAAGTGGCGGAGGGCTTTCGCTTTGGTGGCCTCAGAATCTCATCTCTGATTTTTGCGGATGATGTGGTTCTGTTGGCTTCATCGGGTGAGGGCCTCCAGCTCGCACTGGACCGGTTCGCAGCCGAGTGTGAAGCAGCGGGAATGAGGATCAGCACCTCCAAATCTGAGGCCATGGTTCTCAGCCGGAAAAGGGTGGAGTGCCCACTCCGGGTCGGGGATGAGTTCCTGCCCCAAGTGGAGGAGTTCAAGTATCTCGGGGTCTTGTTCGCGAGTGATGGGAGAAGGGAGCCGGAGATCGACAGACGGATTGGGGCTGCAGCTGCAGTAATGCAGACGCTGCACCGGTCCGTCGTGGTGAAGAGGGAGCTGAGTGTAAAAGCGAAGCTCTCAATTTACCAGTCGATCTACGTCCCTACCCTCACCTATGGCCACGAGCTGTGGGTAGTGACCGAAAGAACGAGATCGCGGATACAAGCGGCAGAAATGAGCTTCCTCCGAAGGGTGGCTGGCCTCTCCCTTAGAAATAGGGTGAGAAGTTTGGCCATCCGGGAGGGGCTCAGAGTAGAGCTGTTGCTGCTCCACATCGAAAGGAGCCAGCTGAGGTGATTCGGGCATCTGACAAGGATGCCCCCTGGGCGCCTCCTGGGTGAAGTGTTCCAGGCATGTCCCACCGGGAGGAGGCCCCGGGGCAGACCCAGGACATGCTGGAGAGATTATATCTCTCGGCTGGCCTGGGAACACCGTGGTGTTCCCCCGGATAAGCTGGAGGAGGTGGCTGGGGAGAGGGAGGTCTGGGCCTCTTTGCTTAGGCTGCTGCCCCCGCGACCCGGCCTCGGATAAAGCGGATGAAGATGGATGGATGGATGGAATATAGACTGGAAGAAATTATGACGCATCAAATATTACACAGGCTGCAGTGAATTGTTGTTGATACAGACTATTGAGCTTTGAGTTTCCCAGTCAAACTTAGCTTTGAAGCACATGCTAACACTTTTACTCTTGTACATTTCATAACAAGACACCATAGCCAATATATTAACAAAATATATATTAATAAAAGATTCAAAGCTGCAGCACATACAGCAACACATACTGTTAGTAAATGTGTCCTGGACTTAATGCAGCTGCAGAAAGTGCTGCTGCTGTAAGTAAGCGTAACAGCTTCCAGATCACTTATTTTTCTGGAAAGATGGTAAGAAGGACATTACTGCTCATTTCTACAATCTCCCAGATCTTGGCATACAAGCCTTTGTCCCATGAAAACCACTTCACAGTACTAAGAGTCCACTAAAACCTACAAATGAAGAGTGATCCTGGAAGAAATAGGACGCACACTAGTGAACCTCAACAATTGCAAGACAGCCTTGCCCCCGATGCTTATATGAAAAAAATAAATAAATAGGAAGATTTATGAAACCATTAGGACTTTATCACCTTTTTATCTGAAACGTTACTGGTACTATATATAACCTAACTGGCATTTAAAGAGTAAAAAAAAAAGAATGTAGATAAAATGGTTTTGATGAAAAGGACTGGTGCTAATTTAAAGGGTCAAGTCGGTGAAAGTAGATAAATGTTTTAATAAATATATATTTTACAGCATTTTGTGAACATACACAAAAGTGGCCATTTTTGCTGAGAGAGAGTTTTATAGTTTTTGCTCTCCTTGAACAAAAATAATAGTGCATGATAATCAATGTGGATGTTAATCAATTAGATGTCCCAGACTCTACTATTAATAATACAGCAGTCCCTCGTTTATCGCATTTTCTCTTTTGTTTAAACACTTAAAGTTCAACCCATCATAAAAACATAAGTCCAGTATTATAAAATGAAACCGTGCAAAACGTTTCGTGGGCAGATTTATATAAATTCGACAAGCTAAACGCATTCTGTAGTGTACAGCAGTGGTCCCCAACCTTTTTTGCACCACGGACCAGTTTAATGTGAGACAATATTTTCACGCACGGGCTTTTAAGGTGTTGCAGATAAATACAACAAAATAAAATGATACAAACAAAGACAAAAACGGTGGTATTTTGTAAATATCATAATAAATGTGAATTCGGCTGTGTACTTGTGTAACTTTATGAGCAGTGTCTTGTTGCGCCAACAACATTGAGAGTAACATCCTCCTCTCTGCTTCTTGATTCTCTCTGGTCGCTATGGTAACGCGTAAATAGTTCTTTCAAAATAAGACACACGACCACAACACGGGAAAAGACCCAGGGAAACAGACTCAACGGACCGGTACTGGTCCGTGGCTCTGTTGGCGACCGCTGGTGTACAGGAGACACTGTACTAGGTTGATTGACAATGTTCCACAGCAATCAGAACGCACAACACAATGTACTGTAATAAAAAAAAAATCTATAAAAAAAAAAATCAGCGAAACAGTCCGCAAAAGTAGAACCGCGTTATTGTGAGGGATGACTTTACAATAATTTCCAGTAGCACTGCTGATATATGAAATGGTGAGTTTTGAGTAGGGATGGGTATCGTTTAGGTTTTATCCGATACCGGTGCCAAATCGGTACTTTTGAAACGGCGCCGGTGCTCAAACGGTGCTCAAACCGGTGCTTAAAGAATGGAGAACACAAAATTGGTCCAAAAACCTCTCATGTTCAGCTGTTTTTTGTAAAAATATAACAATGTTAGCCTTTTCTGCAGCTATGGGGCATATATGGTATCACTCTTGGCTGGAAGCAGTGCTTAAACAATGGAAAAAACACAAACTTTGTCCTAAACCTCTCATGTTTAACTGTTTTCCACTTTTTCTTTGGTCATTTTAGCCTTTTTAGCCAGGGTGAAGGGAGTATCTGCCATCAAACAAGAGGACAGCCGCATGTAGCTATGATGATGTTTGCTAGTTCACCTTACATGCATTAATGTAATAACGTGGTTAGCCTACTCAACGTAAATTAGCTACTCACGCAGAGAAGAACGGCTGCTGCCACCATCATCCGTCATCATTTCTGCTACACTGGCAGGGCTAGGGGCCAGGACTCTCCTCTTCGTGTTTTTGGGGGATGTTGCATAACAGGCAACCCACCCGCAGTAGATGTGCTCGGTGTGAGGTCTCGCAGCAAGCTATCAAATACGGCGCATTTCTGGGCTTTTTAAAAAAACGCTATGCGTCGCCAGGTGTTTCATCGGATTTGAGGTGTTACCTCCTTTGACAGTATCACAGTATCAGCTTAAAGCACTTGTTGCTGCTGAGTTTGCATATTTTGCTGTGAAGTACAGCCAGACTTTTAACCGCTTCGCCTTGGGCATTTTTAATCTGTAGCTCTGCTCTAACAGAACGTACGTACCTGGCCCCGCCTACTATCCTCGGAAACGTAAAATGATTGGCTAGAATCTAAAGTGTATCACAGCTCAGGAAAAAAAAGCACCGAAATAAAGCACCGAAATGTGCGCTGCTTTTCGGTCTGGTTACTACCGTTTATGTCAGAACCGGTGCCATCATGGCACCGGACACCGGTACCCATCCCTAGTTTTGAGGTTGTCTTCAAACAAGTGCATTGTACTAGAAAAAGGTGTTTGAAGGATTAAACATGTAAAAAGTAATGACTAGTTTATATTTATGAAAAAACCTTTATGCAGAAAAAGTAGCAAAGAAATAAAAACATAACACATGGACACTTTTGCCACGAACAAGCTGAAGGGATGGTGATTTTTTTTAATAATCCCAGAGTGTTAAAAAACACTTAGAACCAAATTTATTTATCAGCATGAATAGTAAAAAAACCCCACAATTTTGTTTTCACTGTCAAAGTCGATTTAACTGAAGTTACGTGTTTCCGGTTAGTGTGGAGGTCACGTGTTTCCGGTTACTGTGGAGGTTGCAATATGGCGCTCCCCAGTGGCTGCAGCCAGGTGCTCTTGTGGTCAAAGTCGATTTAACTGAAGTTATATGTTTCCGGTTAGTGTGGAGGTCACGTGTTTCCGGTTAGTGTGGAGGTCACGTGTGTCCGGTTAGTGTGGAGGTCACGTGTTTCTGGTTACTGTGGAGGTTGCAATATGGCGCTCCCCAGTGGCTGCAGCCAGGTGCTCTTGGGGGGGGGGGGGGGGCTCTAAAGGATAGGATTACTGAATTGGAGACTCTGATACACCCGTAGCTAGCCAGGCCCCTGTAGCCGGTACAGCCGAAGGTAGCGTAGGCCCTATAGCTGTTCCCCCCGGGAGGCCCCGAGCAGCAGGGGAAAGAGGACAACTGGGTGGCAGTGAGGAGGAAGCATAGTCTTAAACAGAAGCCCCAGGTACACCACCAACCTGTTCATGTGTGTAACCGTTTTTCCCTACTCGGCGACACACCCACCGGGGATCAAACTCTATTAATTGGCGATTCTGTTCTCAGACATGTGAAGCTAGAGACACCAGCAACCATAGTCAACTGTCTTCCAGGGGCCAGAACAGGTGACATTGAGGGAAATTTAAAACTGCTGGCTAAGGGTAAATGTAAATTCAGTAAAATTACAATTCACGTCGGCAGTAATGCCACCTGATTACGTCAATTGGAGGTCATTAAAATCAATATTGAATCGGTGTGTAACTTTGCCAAAACAATGTGGGACTGTGTAGTTTTCTCTGGTCCCCTCCCCAATCAGACCAGGTGTGACATGTTTAGCCGCATGTTCTTCTTAAATTGCTGTCTGTCTGAGTGGTGTCCACAAAACAATGTGGGCTTCATAGATAATTGGCAAACCTTCTGGAGGAAACCTGGTCTTGTTAGGAGAAACGGCATCCATCCCACTTTGGATGGAGCAGCTCTCATTTCTAGAAATCTGGCCAAATTTATTAAACCCCCCAAAATGTGACTATCCAGAGTTGGGACCAGGAAACAGAGCTGCAGTCTTGCACTCCTCTCTGCAGCTTCTCTCCTCCTGTTATCCCCCAAAACCCCTTAGAGACTGTGTTAAGTCCCAAACAGACAAAAAAAACCAAACAAACTAAAAACCAGCAAAAAATGACCTAAACATAAAAAATAACAAAGAAAGAACAATACAGCATCCACTTCTGAACAAAAGAGTAAAACAGTGAAATGTGGATTATTAAACATTAGGTCTCTCTCTTCCAAGTGTCAGCCGGTGATCAGCTGATCACGGGGCCGGGTTTAAAAGAGAGACGCCACCCACCTGTTCGCCGCTCAGACATCGTTCTCTTCATGTCAGGAGCTCCGAAACTTTGCCGACGTCAGTCTCCGCCTGATTCAGCAACCGTGAGTGTTTGTCCCTTTGATACTTTTTCTCATCCCGGCTCCGCTCGCTCTCCATCTGTAACGACAGTTCCGAAGCTACGCTTTGTGCACTGATTGTTACTAGAATAACTGCGTGTCTGTTCCAACCCACCGCTAGCCTTCGCCGCGTTTGGGTCTAGCCAGCACGCCACACGGGCACGCCGAACTACTGTGTGTAATTCGCCTGATCGTGACAGGATGTGAGCCGCATATTGACACAGAGGAATTCGAACGGCTGAAAGCCGAAGTACTATATCTTCGCGGTGTGGTAGATTGGATGAGCACAAAAATGAAGTCCCTCACCGAAACTGTCCTCCAACTTTCCACTTCCGTCACCTTGCTGCAACGTCAGCCAGCGCCGGTGAGCGCGGAGCCCCAGATCGGACTACCAGATAAGTGGAACGGAGTTGATGGGCGGCCTGATGGTTTGCTCACCACTTTAGACATGCTGTTTGAATGTCAGCCCACTAAATACGCCACCGCCCGTGCAAAAGTTGCACTGTTAACCTCTCTCTTGTCTGGCCAGGCTCAGGAATGGGCCGCGGCTCTCTACAACAATAAATCTGCAGCTTGCAATGACTATGCCCTGTTTGTGGAGGCATTAAAAAGACATTTGTTCCCCCGAGCAGTGAAGTGGAAGTGGAGTCACAGCTGCTTCATTTACGCCAGGGCAGTCGACCCGTCTGTCACTTTGCCTCCCAATTCCGTATCCTGGCCGCTAAGCTAAAGTGGGGAGATGATTCTCTGCGCTCTATTTTTCTGGAGGGACTGGCTGATTACATCCGAGATGAGATGACCGGCCGTGAGGCCCCAAAAACTCTGGATGAGGCCGTGGACCTCACCCTGAAGATCGACCAACAAGTGATGTCGCGGCCTCGCCACACCCCTCGGGCCTTCAAATCCTTCCAGCCTCAGAGGGCCACGTCTTCGCAGCCTCCTCCCCCCTCTGACGGAGCCACTGCTAGCCCAAGCAGTAGATCCAGCGAGGAGCCCATGCAGCTGGGTAGACTCTCCAAAGAGGAGAGAGAGAGACGCTGGCGTGAGGGTCTCTGCGCCTACTGTGGATCAGCTCGACACCGTCGTCCCCAGTGCCCGCTACGTCCGGGAAACGACGATGCCAGGTAGACTGTGGGGGAGTCCCACCTGGCCCTTCCCACTCCTCTGACCCCTCTCGTTTTCTGTTACCAGTAATATTTCACCTGAAACACCAACAGTTCTCATCTGAAACCCTCCTGGACACCGGAGCCGCTGAGAACTTCATCGACCAAACACTAGCCTCTCAACTTCGCATTCGGTTAACTTCCGTCGATCGATTTCTCCTGGTGACCTCAGTAGATGGGCGACCCCTCCTACCCTACCCGATCCAGTTCCAGACCCAGCCAGTTCGCATGTCTATTGGGGATCATCAGGAGGAGATCCAGTTTCTAGTAGTCTCAGCCATTTCCTCTCCTCTCATCCTTGGATACCCCTGGTTCCGTCAACATGACCCCCACATCTCCTGGTCTTCCTGCCAGATCCTGGATTGGGGTCCCCAGTGTCAATGAAATTTTCTCCCATGCAGCAACGGTACGGTGTCGGAGACCGAGAACTCCTGGCCATCAAGTGGGCCTTAGAAGAGTGGCGGCATTGGCTCCTGGGAGCGAAAGACCCTTTTCTGATCTGGACTGATCATCAGAACCTGATCCATATTCGTTCTGCCAAGCAGCTCAACCCAAGGCAGGCCCTTTGGGCCTTATTCTTTTAGCCTTACAATTTCCACCTCGCCTACCGCCCTGGTTCCAAGAACGCTAAGGCAGACGCTCTCTCCAGACAGTTCGCCCAGGACGGCCTCACGTCAGACCCTGGACCTATCCTACCTTCTCATTGCTTTGCTGCCCCCCTTCGGTGGCCCTTGGAGGACTCTATCCGGAATGCCCTGACCACCGAACCACCTCCGCCTGACACCCCTGCTGGGAGGCTCTATGTACCATCCCGGTGCTGTCAGGAGGCCTTGCTCTGGGCTCATTCCTCCCCGCTCTCTGGTCACCCGGGGCCCGACAGGACCCTCCAACTCCTCCGTCGTGCCTTCTGGTGGCCCTCCATGACTCGGGACGTCCGTGAATTCGTTTATGCCTGTGACACCTGTGCTCAGGCCAAGTCCTCCACTCAGCCGCCCGCTGGCAACCTTCGCCCTCTCCCTGTGCTGGGACGTCCCTGGTCCCATGTCGGCCTTGACTTTGTTACCGGCCTCCCATCCGTGGACGGTCTTGACACCATCCTCACCTTTGTAGACCGGTTTTCTAAGGCGGTGCACCTGGTCGCTCTGGCCGGCCTCCCTTCTGCCAAACGGATGGCCAAGCTCCTCTTGGACCATGTCGTCCGGCTTCACGGGTTCCCCAAGGACATAGTCTCTGATCGGGGGCCCCAGTTCACCGCCAGGTTCTGGAAAGCCTTTTGCCACCTGATTGGAGCGTCTCCCAGCCTCTCGTCCGGCTATCACCCTCAGACCAATGGGCAGGTTGAACGGACCAATCAACAGTTGGGGCGCTTCTTGAGGTGCTTCGTCTCCGCCCAACCGTCGCTTTGGCCTCGTTACCTGTTGTGGGCTGGGCTGTCTCATAACCTTCACGTCTCTTTTGCCACCGGTCTCTCGCCCTTTGAAGTCTGTAATGGTTTTCATCCTCCATTACTAGAGAAAAAAAAATACTCAAAATCATCTCACAGATGTAACATTATGGTAAATGGCCTGTATTTATATAGCGCCTTACTAGTCCCTAAGGACCCCAAAGCGCTTTACATATCCAGTCATCCACCCATTCACACACACATTCACACACTGGTGATGGCAAGCTACATTGTAGCCACAGCTGCCCTGGGGCGCACTGACAGAGGCGAGGCTGCCGGACACTGGCGCCACCGGGCCCTCTGACCACCACCAGTAGGCAAACACGGGGTTAGTATCTTGCCCAAGGATATTTGGCATGCAGTCAGGAGGCAGACTGGGATCGAACCACCAACCTTCTGATTAGTGGCTGACCTGCTCTGCCACCTGAGCTACAGCCACCCAACTAGACTCAATTGGCTTCTCTCAAAATGTAAAAGAAGCCACCCACCACTTTAATCACACTCTACACAGCAAATTCAAAAGTGTTAAATTTTTTGGTGTTAATAGTCTCCTTGCAAAAGTAGAGTTAATTTTACTCTAAGCAGAGTCACATTCTTTTAATGTAACTCTGAGGTGTAAAATGATAGTAGTTAAAATCGAGTGTTAAAAATGAGTGTTTCTCTGTCAAATCTGGAGGTGTTACAATGGAAACATTAACTCTTGACCTCTTAACTCTGAACTCCTAGAGGGGCTATGACACCAACAGAGTAAATTCACAGACTCCGCCCCCAGCACGGCTCCAATCGAAGCTGAAGTGAAGCCGTTTCAGAACATTTTGCTCTACATATTTGAGTTGTTTGCCATGCTTGGTAAGTCATTTTTTCAAAGATTGTTTCAATTATTATTATGAGCTTTTACTTCTGTGGCTCTTTGGAGTTGAGACAAAGCTGTGTGAAAGGCATTAGCCATGTTGCTCGGTGATAGCATAATATTCTGTTTTAGCTAGCTGAAAGGTATTGTTTGCGGGCAAATACCACAGCCTTGGAAAAAGCTTGCATGTGAATTTTCAGTCAAACCTTTGGTCAAATACACCTAAAACAATGTGTAGAATGTGAAATGTTGGTATAATGGTGCTACTTGAAGCCTGAAAATGATCGCCCATAAATTAAAAAAAAACGAGCAAACAGCAGTAGCAGACGTCCTGACTGGGTTCTACGTTAGTATAGATCCCTCCAGAGTTTTGTGCACACGGTTTAGGTAAAAATGAAAAAGGTTGAGGTTTTACATTTAGTTCAGTATTACCTGTTGCCTGTGTATTTGTCTTTTGGGAAAATACTTTACACAAGTAATGGCTCAAAGAGGATTCCTTTTTTTTTCTTTTTACTGTGCTGCAATTGTTTACTGGATTATTTGTGCCATTAATTAGTGTCAACTAATTTTTATTCAATCTCCGCACAGGATATGCTTGTGAAGATGGAATATGGGGGAGAGCAGAAGTGCGTTGAAGTTCCACAAAGGGATGAATGAAGGACATGCATATTGTATTGAAGAAATAAGTGATGAGAATGCTGTTATTTGCATTTACCAGCTCGCCTATGTCAGACCTTTTGATAAACACAATTCTAATGAACGTGAGAACATGTACACTGTTACATCTTTCAGAAAATGTTTTGAAATTGTGGTGCACAGTTCAGAATAAATGTTTTTCAAAAACCATTGCATCTTTTTAGTAAATGTTTATTTCCAAAAGAAATTTCTATAAGTTCAGAACAGTAAAATTCCCGCTTTTTAGAATGAATTAGAAGATAACTCTTACGTAGTTAAACTAAAATACTCTTTGAGAGTTAATATATAAACTCTTAACACCAAGTGTTAAATTATCAACTCCAGACAGATTTGGTGTTTAACACTAAATCAGAGTTAACGTACCAACTCTCCAAAAAGAGTTAAATTAACACTCTCTGGTGTGGACCCATATAGACACTTTAATAGTGTTGAAATCAAATCCGACAGTGTTAATTTGGGCATGCTGGATTTGCTGTGTAGATCTTGTTTTAACATATGGCATAGAAACTGAACATTTAGCAGTGTTTCCTGAAAACCCTCTCTTGTCTGATCATTTCCTGATAACATTTACATTTACAATAATTGATTACACAGCAGTGGGGAGCAGACTTCATCACAGTACAGTGGGGCAAAAAAGTATTTAGTCAGCCACCGATTGTGCAAGTTCCCCCACTTAAAATGATGACAGAGGTCAGTAATTTGCACCAGAGGTACACTTCAACTGTGAGAGACAGAATGTGAAAAAAAAATCCATGAATCCACATGGTAGGATTTGTAAAGAATTTATTCGTAAATCAGGGTGGAAAATAAGTATTTGGTCAATATCAAAAATACAACTCAATACTTTGTAACATAACCTTTGTTGGCAATAACAGAGGTCAAACGTTTACTATAGGTCGTTACCAGGTTTGCACACACAGTAGCTGGTATTTTGGCCCATTCCTCCATGCAGATCTTCTCGAGAGCAGTGATGTTTTGGGGCTGTCGCCGAGCAACACGGACTTTCAACTCCCGCCACAGATTTTCTATGGGGTTGAGGTCTGGAGACTGGCTAGGCCACTCCAGGACTTTCAAATGCTTCTTACGGAGCCACTCCTTTGTTGCCCGGGCGGTGTGTTTTGGATCATTGTCATGTTGGAAGACCCAGCCTCGTTTCATCTTCAAAGTTCTCACTGATGGAAGGAGGTTTTGGCTCAAAATCTCACGATACATGGCCCCATTCATTCTGTCCTTAACACGGATCAGTCGTCCTGTCCCCTTGGCAGAAAAACAGCCCCATAGCATGATGTTTCCACCCCCATGCTTCACAGTAGGTATGGTGTTCTTGGGATGCAACTCAGTATTCTTCTTCCTCCAAACACGACGAGTTGAGTTTATACCAAAAAGTTCTACTTTGGTTTCATCTGACCACATGACATTCTCCCAATCCTCTGCTGTATCATCCATGTGCTCTCTGGCAAACTTCAGACGGGCCTGGACATGCACTGGCTTCAGCAGCGGAACACGTCTGGCACTGCGGGATTTGATTCCCTGCCGTTGTAGTGTGTTACTGATGGTGACCTTTGTTACTTTGGTCCCAGCTCTCTGCAGGTCATTCACCAGGTCCCCCCGTGTGGTTCTGGGATCTTTGCTCACCGTTCTCATGATCATTTTGACCCCACGGGATGAGATCTTGCGTGGAGCCCCAGATCGAGGGAGATTATCAGTGGTCTTGTATGTCTTCCATTTTCTGATAATTGCTCCCACAGTTGATTTTTTTCACACCAAGCTGCTTGCCTATTGTAGATTCACTCTTCCCAGTCTGGTGCAGGTCTACAATACTTTTCCTGGTGTCCTTCGAAAGCTCTTTGGTCTTGGCCATGGCGGCGTTTGGAGTCTGACTGTTTGAGGCTGTGGACAGGTGTCTTTTATACAGATGATGAGTTCAAACAGGTGCCATTCATACAGGTAACGAGTGGGGGACAGAAAAGCTTCTTACAGAAGACGTTACAGGTCTGTGAGAGCCAGAGATTTTCCTTGTTTGAGGTGACCAAATACTTATTTTCCACCCTAATTTACGAATAAATTCTTTACAAATCCTACCATGTGAATTCATGGATTTTTTTTTCACATTCTGTCTCTCACAGTTGAAGTGTACCTCTGGTGCAAATTACTGACCTCTGTCATCATTTTAAGTGGGGGAACTTCCATAATCGGTGGCTGACTAAATACTTTTTTGCCCCACTGTAGATGTCTTTCTGAAAGTGCTGTAACTAAGTTTAAGAGTATAATGCACCCACTGTTATCATCTTCAATGCCCTGTACCAACACAGAGCAGAGCAGCTACTGTACCTGAACGCTGCTCAAACAGAGGTCGATTATCTTGTTAATAACTTTGCCTCCTCACTACGTATGACACTGGATACTGTGGCTCCTGTGAAAAATAAGGCCTCAAATCAGAAGTATTTAATGGTGTGGTATAATTCTCGTATCCTAAAGCAGATAACTTGTAAGCTGGAGAGGAAATGGTGTGTCAAAAATTTAGAAGATCATTTAGTGTGGAGAAATAGTTTGCTGCTTTATAAGAAAGCCCTCCGCAAAGCCAGAACATCTGACTATTCATCACTGATTGAGGGAAATGGTAAATGGACTGGTTCTTATAGCGCTTTTCTTTTTTTATTATCTCTTTTATTGAGAAAGCAATTGAACATAACAGTAGTATGGCTTTTTACACTGTCTTTGCTTTCATATTTTTTAACTTATAATTGGAAAGAACAAAGAAAAGATGAGAGAAAAAAGAAAAGAAAGGGGGAAAAAAAGACTTGGGTTAGGAGGTAGCAGGGCGGGTAAGCTCACATAATACTCAGGGCTTTAATGTAAAAAAAAAAGCATGGTTCATAAAAAATCACACCTCACAGGCTTAACATATTCTGTCCATTTAGACCATATTCTGTTGATGGTATCCCTCTGAAGTTTAAGAGAAAATGACAATTATTCCATCGTATACATCTCTTGTACAGAATGTATCCAATCTTCCATCGTTGGTGGTTCAGGCTTAAGCCGTCTCCTCGTAAGAGGCTTTTTACTTGCGGCCAGTAGGATATACAAGAGTCTTCTATCATTGTAATTCAATTTATCCACTGGTGCATTACACAAAAATATGGTCTCAAAGGTTAAAGGATAAACAAATGAAAAACCATTTTGTAGATGTTCATGGATTAGAGACCAATACTGGCAAACAACTTTGCAATCTCAAAAGATATGGAAATGGTTAGCTCCATCTCCCCCACATCTCCAACGTTTGTCACCAGTTCCCCGATATCTTTGTTGAGCAGGGGTGATGAAAAATCTCATGATGCTTTTCCAACAAAATTCACGCCAAACATTAGACCCAGTGGTAGCCCACTGTATCTTGCATGCGTGGCCCAACACTCCTCTGTAATTGGCAAATTACCTTCTTTTCTCCACATTGCTTTAATAAACACAGTGCTGTCACTTTTACACCACAGGATGCTGTTATATAAATTGGAAATAATTTTGCTTTGCACTCCAGGTTTAGTTAATAATAAAAATGTTTCTACAAATTGTAATTCATTTAGGTTAACTTTTAAGTTTTGATTAAAATAATTTCTGACCTGTTGATATCTAAAGAAATCGTCTGAACCTAAATCATGTTTACTCCTTAAAAATTCAAAGCTTTGGAATGCCCCCTTGTGGACAAATGAATAATAATTAGTTATACCTTTTGAAATCCAGTTTTTGAATCTATTATTGTACTGATTTGGAGTAAAATCTGAATCATATGCACACCATCTTAAAACCTTGGAGGCATTTTCCAAACCCTAAATTCTTATTACTTCTTTCCAAGCAGATATCATTATTTGTAGTATGGGTTTGTCTGCCATGTGTATTTTATTCTGTAATTTTATGTCCGATATTAAAGCTGTAACTGGTATTCCTTTAACTATTGTTCCTTCAACATCTTTCCATCCGGCGGTGTAATCTGGACAACAGAGACATATCAGTGGTCTTAACTGAGCTGCACATTAATATTCTCGTAGACAAGGAAGCCCTCCCTTTTCTTTCTTTAGTTGGAGCGTTTTATATTTAACTCTAGTTTTTTCCCGTTCCAGATATATTTTAACAATATTCTATCGGTAAAGACTGAAACAAATACAGCAGTCGGGGAAGAAAATTTAATCTGATTGATTCGATCCTGGAGTGTAGGTCCTGAAATGGAATGGTATCCCATCTTTGTATATCTGATTTTATAGATTCATTTAGCGGGGCATTGTTGGCATTGAACATTTTGGTGAAGTCACGGTGTATTGCCACCCCTAAATACCTAATGCTATCTGCATCCCATTTCCATTTATAGCGATTCTTAATTTCGACTGGTGGTTCATAGTTTAAAGTTAATACCTGCGTTTTATTTACATTAACCTTATATCCCGAAAAAGAACCATACTCTGATAGCATTTCCATGATTTGTGGGAGTGCCTTTGAGGGATAGGATATTGTTAAAAGTATGTCGTCAGCAAATAGTGCTAATTTCTGTTCCCCTTCTGCCGTTCTTACTCCAGTTATATCCTGTTTCTGTCTGATCCACTAACTTAATAGTTCTATAAACAAAGCAAAAAGCAGTGGTGAAATACAGCAACCCTGTCGTGTCCAGCATTCCAATATAAAATGGTTCGGTGACGTTTCTGTTGATTTTGATTTTAGCTGTTGGTTTGTTGTATAGCCCTGAAATAATATCAACTATGGATTTATCAAAGTTAAACAAGCAAAGTTCTCAAGCACTTTATATAAAAAGGACCATTTCACTGAACCGAATGCCTTCTTGGCATCTAAACTTAACACTAAGGTCTCTAATTTTTGTTTATCAACCTGCCTCATTATGTGCAAAACCTTTCTGATGTTGTCCTGGGCCTGTCTCTGTTTGATGAAACCCGTTTGGTCATTATGTATTAACCCGGGTAATATTGTTTCTAGTCTCTTAGAGATGATGAATGTGAACAACTTATAATCAATATTCAGTACACTAATTGGCAGGGCTGGACTGGGACAAAAAATTGGCCCGGGCATTTTGACTAGAGACTGCCCCCCCCCCCCCCCCCCCAGGTATTATAGGAAAAGCCATAAAGCCTTTGAATGAAAACAGACTCTGTTTTGACAGTGATGTACGCTGTCTTGTTGGTATATTTCTATACATTTTACGTCAGATAACAACTTTGGTTGTAAGCTTCAGATAATTAATAAAAGCATGACATTTTAAATGAGAATAAGAACATATTTCTTTGTGCTCCCCTTTCCCTGTTAATACCCTACCTGGCCCCCTGGCAAAACTTTGCTAGACCCGCCCCTGCACAGTTACCAGCTGTCAGCGTAAAAAAGGATCCTGGTGTTATTTGTCTCTCAGAAACAGTTCATAACTTCCCTTCAACTCATTACTGTCACCTAAAAGGTAAACCTGTTTCTCAATCACCTGTTCAGCTCTGATGGGTAAGGACATCTCCTGGTTTCATCTTCATGTTTCCCTCTCGCCACATATACAAACCGATATCATGACCAGCAGCTTTTACAGCTGTGGCTCCAGCAAACATTAGCTGATACTAGAAATTAATATTAAATAAATTCTAACAACAGCTGATCAAGCTTAAACGTGCAGCTGTTGTTTAACGTGACATCTGCTGGTTTCTTCTTTCTGGCGCTAAGTGGGCGATAAACAAACAAGAGAGAAAAGCTGATCACTGATAAGTTTCATGATTGAAGTAGCAACAGGAGAGGGAGGGGGACAGAATTAGAAGAGAAGAGGCAGCTGTGCAGCGTAAAGACAGAATAAATCCAGCTTTGTGTCTTTTTCCATTCTAGCTGAAGTACAGGACAAACTGTGCTCCTTTTCTGTTCAATACGAAACACGTAATATTTTCTCTCAATGCGGGACGATTCCGTCTTTTTACAGGACGGTTGGCAACTCTACTAACTAACCTTATGAATAAAATAAAGTTCACTATCAGTAACATCATAGCACCCACCCAGCTGTATAGAAACTCCGTCATGCTAGCTAGTACGCAGTATTGTAACTGACTGTAAAAAGTCAGCACAACGAAAATAAACTCCACCTAAACTTGGTTTATATCTGACCCAGATAGACTGCAGGTCATAACTTCTTACCTGAAGTTCAGTTCACCTGACACTCGGACCTGCGTCTGCCTCGGGTCTCTCCTTCTCCTGCCTCCCCTTTCTCTCATCCACCTGCTGGCCTCCACCACTTGCTAATGTTACTGAATCTGTGGAAGCTCCGCGATAGCCACCGCCAAACAACTGAGTTATTTTTACACACCGGCCAGCATCTGGCCAGTCCACCACCGTTACAAAAAAAAATAAAAAATCATCGGCCCATAAAAACCCGGTATGCCCAATGGCCAGTCCAGCTATGCTAATTGGGCAATAGTTACTACATTCTAGTTTATCTTTTCCTTCTTTTGGTATAATGGAAATTATTGCTTCCCTCCATGAAGAAGGGATAGTTTTCATTTACATTACCCAATTAAATGTTTTTAACATGGTGCGAGTCTAATAATCCTGCATTATTTTATACCATTCTGGGTCAAACCCATCTGGCCCTGCCGTTTCCCCTCCCTTTAGTCTTTTAATTGCCAAGTAAATTTCTTCTTTAGTTATTGTGAACAACAGCATTTTATTATATAGCGCTTTTCTAATCTCACTGAGCACTCAAAGCGCTTTATATAACTTGTGCATTCACCCAATCATTCCCATTCACACAAGCACTTTATCTAAGGTTTTTTTTAGTGCTTCTATCTAACATTCACTCGCATTCACACTCGGATGGAGTGCATCGGAGAGCAACATGGGGTTAGTAACTTGCCCAAGGATATTTGGCATGGTGTAGACTGGAGGAGCCTGGCATTGAACCACCAACCTTCTGGTGAATAGTTGCCCACCTGAGCTACAGCCACCCCAGAAAATAAGACCAACCCTAGGTTTCTCTTCAGCACTGTAGACAGGCTGACAAAAAGTCAGAGCTCTGTTGAGCCAACCAATCCTTTTTCTAGTTATGACTTCATGAATTTCTTTACAAAACTTTTTTAACCATTACTAGAGAAAAAAAAATACTCAAAATCATCTCACAGATGTAACATTATGGTAAATGGTAAATGGCCTGTATTTATATAGCGCCTTACTAGTCCCTAAGGACCCCAAAGCGCTTTACATATCCAGTCATCCACCCATTCACACACACATTCACACACTGGTGATGGCAAGCTACATTGTAGCCACAGCCACCCTGGGGCGTACTGACAGAGGCGAGGCCGCCGGACACTGGCGCCACCGGGCCCTCTGACCACCACCATTATCTACAGCTACTTTGAGTACCATTGATATTCATTTAGAGTCTTTTTCTCCAATTGATCTTTCTGAGTTAACTTCAGTAATTACTTCCTCCAAACCATCAACGTGTCTTTTAGACCCCATTCCTACAAAACTGCTCAAAGAAGTCCTGCCACTAATTAATGCTTCAATCTTAAATATGATCTACCTATTTCTCTAAACCTTTACTTAAAAAAAGATCTCTAGACCCAGTGGTCTTAGCTAATTATAGGCCAATCAACAACCTTCCTTTCATATAAAAAAAACTTCTGTTATCAAATAGCTAACAGATCATCTGCAGAGGAATGGCTTATTTGAAGAGTTTCAGTCAGGTTTCAGAGCCCATCACAGCACAGAAACAGCTTTAGTGAAGGTTACAAATGATTTTCTTATGACCTCAGTGCAACATTCGATACTGTCGACCATAATATTCTATTAGAACGATTAGAGCATGCTGTAGGTATTACAGGTACTGCGCTGCAGTGGTTTGCATCATATCTATCTAATAGACTCCAATTTGTTCATGTAAATGGAGAGTCTTCTTCACATGCTGAGGTTAATTATGGAGTTCAACAGTGTTCAGTGCTAGGACCATTTGTGTTTACATTATACATGCTTCCCTTTGGCAGTATCATCAGAAGGCATAGCATACATTTTCACTGCTATGCAGATGACACCCAGCTCTATCTATCCATGAAGCCAGATAACACACACCAATTAGTTAAACTGCATCAATGTCTTAAAGATATAAAGACCTGGGTCATTTTTGACCAGGATATGTCCTTCAATGCACATATTAAACAAATATGTAGGACTGCTTTCTTCCATTTATGCAATATCTCTAAAATTAGAAATATCCTGTCTCAGTGACACTGAAAAACTAGTTCATGCATTTATTACTTCTAGGTTGGACTACTAAAAAGAATGTCTGACTATGAAATGCACGATTTATTAAAAGAAACTGCTTTGGCTATAATGTGATTGACAAACACAGAGGGAGAAGTATTCCTCTGTATTTGAGTTAAAAAGAGATTATGTTCAAATGAATGTTCATTTGAAAATGAACTAATGATAAAGTTGATTAATGACGTCAATTTGGATAAACTGAATGAAACATGAAGTATATTCAGAATCAGAATACTTTATTAATTCTGATTCTGATATTACAATTCAATTACATATGAATATACTATTAGTATTTCCTTTTCAGTCACCTTTCTCACTCAACATGTGTTAATAGACCTCTCTACACTGAATTATACTTGTTATAATCTCTGGCTCTCTTCCACAGCATGTCTTTTATCCTGTCTTTCTTCTTTCACCCCAACCTGCAGCAGATGGCCGCCCCCTCACTGAGCCTGGTTCTGCAGGAGGTTTCTTCTTGTTAAAAGGGAGTTTTTCTTTGCACTGTCGCCAAAGTGTTTGCTCATAGGGGGTCATATGATTGTTGGTTTTTTTTCTCTGTATGTATTATTGTAGGGTCTACCTTACAATATAAATTGCCTTGAGGCGACTGTTGTTGTGATTTGGCACTATATAAATAACATTGAATTGAATTGAATTGAACAAGTATCTATACTTCTACTTAAGTACAGAATGTACTTTTGCCAACTCTGGATTTTATAGAAAGTTATTGATTAAACTGGTAATATATGGCTATGAGAGGGGTGTGGCAAGTGAGTTCAATCAGCTGACTGAACAGACAGCTAGTCTAAAGAGGAAGTGTAAATAAATTAGGAATCTTCCCCACAATACCTGCACACCTGAGGTGGGCTTTTTCAGCTTCAAACCATCGAGCAGAAGCTGCTGGCAAGGTTTCTGACTTCCTGTGCTCTGAGTTTCTCTGTTAAACTCCGTAAACCTGCAGAGGAAATGAGCCTCATGTTCATTTAAGGCCCACGGAAGAGTTTTAGATGAAAAAAAAAGAATGCAGGAACTCTGTCAAACCCCAAATAGAAAGTGGAGGTACTTTTACTGTAGTACTTTTAGCTGTTACAGAGTGTTTCAGGACTGTAGCATTGCAGGTATTTCCATGTCTTCCAAACACACACATACACGCACACACACATATATATATATATATATATATATATATATATATATATATATATATATATATATATATATATATATATATATAACAACACCCAGCACGCCCCTGCAGGCGGTTTATCCTTCTGTTCCCAGGACTGCGCTCTTCTGGACAGAGATCTCCGATGTTATTCCCGGGATCTGCTGGAGCCACTCGCCTAGCTTGGGAGTCACCGCACCTAGTGCTCCGATTACCACGGGGACCACCGTTACCTTCACCCTCCACATCCTCTCGAGCTCTTCTCTGAGCCCTTGGTATTTCTCCAGCTTCTCGTGTTCATTCTTCCTGATATTGCTGTCATTCGGAACCGCTACATCGATCACTACAGCCGTCTTCTTCTGTTTGTCTACCACCACTATGTCCGGTTGGTTAGCCACCACCATTTTGTCCGTCTGTATCTGGAAGTCCCACAGGATCTTAGCTCGGTCATTCTCCACCACCCTTGGGGGCATCTCCCATTTTGACCTCGGGACTTCCAGGTTATACTCGGCACAGATGTTCCTGTACACTATGCCGGCCACTTGGTTATGGCGTTCCATGTATGCCTTGCCTGCTAGCATCTTGCACCCTGCTGTTATGTGCTGGATTGTCTCTGGGGCATCTTTACACAGCCTGCACCTGGGGTCTTGCCTGGTGTGATAGACCCCAGCCTCTATGGATCTTGTACTCAGAGCTTGTTCTTGTGCTGCCATGATTAGTGCCTCTGTGCTGTCTTTCAGTCCAGCTTTGTCCAGCCACTGGTAGGATTTCTGGATATCAGCCACCTCCTCTATCTGCCGGTGGTACATACCGTGCAGGGGCCTGTCCTTCCATGATGGTTCCTCGTCTCCCTCCTCTTTCTTGGGTTTCTGCTGCCTGAGGTATTCACTGAGCACTCGGTCAGTTGGGGCCATCCAATGTATTCTTGGATGTTCGTTGTCTCATCCTGGACTGTGGTGCTGACACTCACCAGTCCCCGGCCCCCTTCCTTCCGCTTAGCGTACAGCCTCAGGGTGCTGGACTTGGGGTGAAACCCTCCATGCATGGTAAGGAGCTTTCTTGTCTTTATGTCAGTGGCTTCTATCTCCTCCTTTGGCCAGCCTATTACCCCAGCAGGGTACCTGATCACGGGCAGGGCGTACGTGTTGATGGCCCGGATCTTGTTCTTACCATTCAGCTGACTCCTCAGGACTTGCCTGACCCTCTGCAGGTACTTGGTGGTTGCAGCCTTTCTAGCGGCCTCTTCATGGTTCCCATTTGCCTGCGGGATCCCCAGGTACTTGTAACTGTCCTCTATGTCTGCAATGTTGCCTTCTGGTAGTTCAATCCCCTCAGTTCTGACTACCTTCCCTCTCTTTGTTACCATCCTACTACACTTCTCCAGTCCGAACGACATTCCAATGTCATTGCTGTATAGCCTGGTAGTGTGGATCAGTGAATCGATGTCTCGTTCACTCTTGGCATACAGCTTGATGTCATCCATGTACAGGAGGTGGCTGACAACTGCTCCGTTCCGTAGTCGGTATCCGTAGCCAGTCTTGTTAATGATCTCACTGAGGGGGTTCAGGCCTATGCAGAACAGCAGTGGGGACAGAGCATCTCCTTGGTAGATCCCGCACTTGATGGTGACTTGTGCTATGGGCTTGGAGTTGGCCTCTAGTGTTGTACGCCACATCCCCATTGAGTTCCTGATGAAGGCTCTTAGGGTCCCATTGATCTTGTACAATTCTAGGCATTCCAGTATCCAGCTGTGGGGCATTGAGTCATAGGCCTTCTTGTAATCAATCCAGGCAGTGCACAGGTTGGTCAGTCTGGTCTTGCAGTCTCGGCTGACTGTTCTGTCTACCAGTAGCTGGTGTTTTGCGCCTCTGGTATTCTTGCCAATTCCTTTCTGTGTCCCACTCATGTATTGACCCATGTGCCTGTTCATCTTAGCCGATATGATGCCTGACAGGAGCTTCCATGTAGTACTGAGGCAGGTTATTGGTCGGTAGTTGGAGGGGACCGGTCCCTTCTTGGGGTCCTTGGGGATCAGGACCGTCCGACCTTCGGTTAGCCATTCCGGGTGTCTCTCGTTAACTAGCAGCTGGTTCATTTGTGCTGCCAGACGCTCGTGGAGTGCAGTCAGCTTCTTTAGCCAGTAGGCGTGAACCATGTCGGGCCCTGGTGCTGTCCAACTCTTCATACTGGAGACCCTTTCTTGGATATCTGCCACTGTGATGGTTACTGGACCCTGTTCAGGGAGGTCGCTGTGGTCTGCCCTCAGATCCACTAGCCACTGAGCATTGCCGTTATGGGTTGCGTCCTTCTCCCATATGCTCTTCCAGTATTGCTCCGTCTCCAGCCTTGGTGGTGCTGTTCTCTTATTATTGTTCCCTTGCCACTGAGAGTACACCTTTGCTGGTTCTGTGGAGAACAGCTGGTTTATTCTCCTGCCTTCTATCTCTCTGGTGTACCTCCTCAAGCGGCTGGCCAAGGCTGTGAGTCTTTGCTTGGCAGTTTCCAAGGCCTCAGGTGTGGACAGCTTGCTGTATTTCTTATGCACCTTCTTTGTCGCACCTTTCTGCAACTCTGTTAGTTGGCTAACCTCCCTCCGTGCTACTTTGATCTTGCCCTCTAGCCTCCTTCTCCATGGAGGGTACTGCCCCTTGTGGCTGTTCAACTTGTAGCCAAGCATCTCAATGATCACTGCTGCCGTATTGTAGATCAGCTTGTTAGTGTCGGTAATCGTGGTTGTAGGTATTGTCCGTAGTGCTGCATTAACATCATCTAGCAGACCTTCTGAGGGTACTTCACGTATATGTGTATATGTGTGTGTGTGTATATATATATATATATATATATATATATATATAAAAAAAAACACCCAGCACGCCCCTGCGGGCGGTTTATCCTTCAAGCTCGGGTCCTCTACCAGAGGCCTGGGAGCTTGAGGGTCCTGCGCAGTATCTTAGCTGTTCCCAGGACTGCGCTCTTCTGGACAGAGATCTCCGATGTTGTTCCTGGGATCTGCTGGAGCCACTCGCCTAGCTTGGGAGTCACCGCACCTAGTGCTCCGATTACCACGGGGACCACCGTTACCTTCACCCTCCACATCCTCTCGAGCTCTTCTCTGAGCCCTTGGTATTTCTCCAGCTTCTCGTGTTCCTTCTTCCTGATATTGCTGTCATTCGGAACCGCTACATCGATCACTACAGCCATCTTCTTCTGTTTGTCTACCACCACTATGTCCGGTTGGTTAGCCACCACCATTTTGTCCGTCTGTATCTGGAAGTCCCACAGGATCTTAGCTCGGTCATTCTCCACCACCCTTGGGGGCATCTCCCATTTTGACCTCGGGACTTCCAGGTTATACTCGGCACAGATGTTCCTGTACACTATGCCGGCCACTTGGTTATGGCGTTCCATGTATGCCTTGCCTGCTAGCATCTTGCACCCTGCTGTTATGTGCTGGATTGTCTCTGGGGCCTCTTTACACAGCCTGCACCTGGGGTCTTGCCTGGTGTGATAGACCCCAGCCTCTATGGATCTTGTGCTCAGAGCTTGTTCTTGTGCTGCCATGATTAGTGCCTCTGTGCTGTCTTTCAGTCCAGCTTTGTCCAGCCACTGGTAGGATTTCTGGATATCAGCCACCTCCTCTATCTGCCGGTGGTACATACCGTGCAGGGGCCTGTCCTTCCATGATGGTTCCTCGTCTCCCTCCTCTTTCTTGGGTTTCTGCTGCCTGAGGTATTCACTGAGCACTCGGTCAGTTGGGGCCATCTTCCTAATGTATTCTTGGATGTTCGTTGTCTCATCCTGGACTGTGGTGCTGACACTCACCAGTCCCCGGCCCCCTTCCTTCCGCTTAGCGTACAGCCTCAGGGTGCTGGATTTGGGGTGAAACCCTCCATGCATGGTAAGGAGCTTTCTTGTCTTTATGTCAGTGGCTTCTATCTCCTCCTTTGGCCAGCCTATTACCCCAGCAGGGTACCTGATCACGGGCAGGGCGTACGTGTTGATGGCCCGGATCTTGTTCTTACCATTCAGCTGACTCCTCAGGACTTGCCTGACCCTCTGCAGGTACTTGGTGGTTGCAGCTTTTCTAGCGGCCTCTTCATGGTTCCCATTCGCCTGTGGGATCCCCAAGTACTTGTAACTGTCCTCTATGTCTGCAATGTTGCCTTCTGGTAGTTCAATCCCCTCAGTTCTGACTACCTTCCCTCTCTTTGTTACCATCCGACTACACTTCTCCAGTCCGAACGACATTCCAATGTCATTGCTGTATAGCCTGGTAGTGTGGATCAGTGAATCGATGTCTCGTTCACTCTTGGCATACAGCTTGATGTCATCCATGTACAGGAGGTGGCTGACAACTGCTCCGTTCTGTAGTCGGTATCCGTAGCCAGTCTTGTTAATGATCTCACTGAGGGGGTTCAGGCCTATGCAGAACAGCAGTGGGGACAGAGCATCTCCTTGGTAGATCCCGCACTTGATGGTGACTTGTGCTATGGGCTTGGAGTTGGCCTCTAGTGTTGTACGCCACATCCCCATTGAGTTCCTGATGAAGGCTCTTAGGGTCCCATTGATCTTGTACAATTCTAGGCATTCCAGTATCCAGCTGTGGGGCATTGAGTCATAGGCCTTCTTGTAATCAATCCAGGCAGTGCACAGGTTGGTCAGTCTGGTCTTGCAGTCTCGGCTGACTGTTCTGTCTACCAGTAGCTGGTGTTTTGCGCCTCTGGTATTCTTGCCAATTCCTTTCTGTGTCCCGCTCATGTATTGACCCATGTGCCTGTTCATCTTAGCCGATATGATGCCTGACAGGAGCTTCCATGTAGTACTGAGGCAGGTTATTGGTCGGTAGTTGGAGGGGACCGGTCCCTTCTTGGGGTCCTTGGGGATCAGGACCGTCCGGCCTTCAGTTAGCCATTCCGGGTGTCTCTCGTTAACTAGCAGCTGGTTCATTTGTGCTGCCAGACGCTCGTGGAGTGCAGTCAGCTTCTTCAGCCAGTAGGCGTGAACCATGTCGGGCCCTGGTGCTGTCCAACTCTTCATACTGGAGACCCTTTCTTGGATATCTGCCACTGTGATGGTTACTGGACCCTGTTCAGGGAGGTCGCTGTGGTCTGCCCTCAGATCCTCTAGCCACTGAGCATTGCCGTTATGGGTTGCATCCTTCTCCCATATGCTCTTCCAGTATTGCTCCGTCTCCAGCCTTGGTGGTGCTGTTCTCTTATTGTTCCCTTGCCACTGACAGTACACCTTTGCTGGTTCTGTGGAGAACAGCTGGTTTATTCTCCTGCCTTCTATCTCTCTGGTGTACCTCCTCAAGCGGCTGGCCAAGGCTGTGAGTCTTTGC